>NW_026901533.1:0-451431 GCF_033783945.1 Neopsephotus bourkii
GGGCAGGGCTTATCAGGAGCTGCCCCAAGATGCGCTCATCAGCATATCCCTGACCCTTGGTGAAATGGGAGCTCATCCAGCCTACAGCTCCCATATCCCTGCGTGGGGAATGGTGATGTCCCATCCCTTTCTGTAGACCTACAGCTCACAGCCAGTTACCAGCAGAGCCTGCAAAACGAATGCAACTGCTTCAAGTGAAACGCACAGCACGGCGTGAATGTCGGGGGGGACAAGGCATCTTGTGCAGGTGGAAGTGGAGCATCCCCTGCATCCCGGCTGTCCGTGTGCTGAAGATCTGGGTCTTCCAACTTCTCCATATGCTGGGAAGGAAAAACTTCCCCAAGAGCCAAGCTGGTGTCGTGCCCAACCCTATGCCAGTGCAGAACAGCGTGCCTGGGGCATGTGTCTCCTTGCCAAGCTTCCCAAACTGACCCTATGATGGCATGGATAGGTGATGGCCTGCATGTGTGAGATGGGAGCTGGGAGTCTCCCCTTGCCAAAGCTGGGGGGAAGCTGGTCTTCTCCCTAGTGTGATGGTAACGGCATCGTTTTCACTCCATCCATCCCTGTTCTGGGATGGAGAGACACAGGTTGGGTTTGGGAAGGGGAAGAAGCCAACCAGGGAAAACTGGTGCTGGGAATCAATGCAGAACCCCAATGCTGGGCTTGCCTGGGGTGGGTCTGGAGCTCCCCTTGAGGTGGATGGGGTTGCTCTGTGGCTTTCAGAGCTGCTGAAGCAGCAGCCAGGCCTTAGGGGCAATACTTGCCCTCCTTGCTTCAGGATGGGCAGGAGAGCTGGAGCGTGGTCAGAGGCCACTGGGGCTGATAGTGCTGGATGTGATCCCAAGAGCAACTGGAGTTAACAGCCTTCCCTTGAAACCCAGTTCCTTCCCATCCAGGTGCAAAGGGAGGGACTTGATCTGTTTGAGCATGGAGAAGGTGCAGAGCTCTTGTTGCAAGGCTGGATGTGAGTGGAGCAAGAAGAGGGGTCCTTGTGGTGGGATCGATCCCATCTTGCCAATGGATCCCTATCCCTGTTTGGGGAAGGACCAGGTAATGCCTGCATCCTGCCTGGAATGGGTTTGTCGGTTGGTTCTGGAGGATGCTCTCATCCTGCTGATTTGGAACCAAACTTTAGAGCCTCCTTTGTCCAACCTTGAGTTCTGCAGAGCTGGTGCTTGTTCCTCCTCCATCAGGGACCAGGGGCCAATGATCCATGAAATGGGCCATATAAAAACTACCAAAGCGCAGAGAGCATCCATGGAAAAGCTCCTTTTCCAGCTGGATGGGTGCAGCCTTCAGCTGGGTGTGGACCTGGGTACTGAGGTCCCACTTTGCTCCTCTCCCTGCAGCCTGCTTCACTTCAACAGGGAATTCCAAGAAGCCCAAAGCAGTTTTCCATAGGGAAGTCTTTAGCTCAGCATCGACCTTTCTGAGCCCAAAGGAAGGGATAAAAAGGATTCCTCGTTGCTTTGGTTTGGTGGGAACCACCTCGAGCTGCTCAGGTCAGAGAGAATCAATGGGTTTGAAAGCAGCAGGCATGGGGTGCTCCCATGCGGGGCCAGGTTTTAAACCCTAAAGATGTTTTTGATGGGGAGCTTTGTTACCATATGGGTGCAGGGGGATGCGCAGGCTCCGCTGTGGGTCTTGGCTGGGAGCGTTTTGGGGAGGAAACCATTGGAAAGGTGGGTTTGCAGAAGGATCTTTCTGCTTCCAGTAGGAAGGGAGCTCATCCTTTCCCTTCCTTCTTCACAGTTCAGGTCTGCCTTTGGGATGTTTTTACCCTTAAAACCTGACCTTTTGAAGGGTGCAGTGTGGGGATGCTGGTACCCACCTGAGCCCCCCCCAGGGCTTCCAGAGCTGGAGCATCCCCTTCCAAACCCCATGCTCCTCATCCCAGAGTCTTCCAGTTGAGATGGGGCAGGCGGGACCCCCCCAACCACCCCCTGCTGATGATGGGGGTCCCCCCCACTTTGTGCCTCCAGCTGAAAAGCACAACCCAGACCCACAGCATCATCCCCCCCCCAACCAACATCCCCTAGGGGAGCCGGGTTTGCCTTTAGAGGAGGAAGGAGCAGACTTAGGGAGGGGGGTTCATCCCCTTGTGCTGCTCATGGCCAAGGACTTGGGTAGCAAAGCAGCTTTGCTCCCTGTACCCCCTTTCACTCGGTGTGTGTGTGTGTGCGTGCTTTTAATTTATTCAGATAGTTGCTGTATAATTTATTTTCCTAAACTCGATTAAAAGTCCCCAAAAAAGGGCAAATCCAGCTGCGAGCGGGGGGGATGCTTTTGATATCAACACCACCAATGCACTTTTGGGGTGTGTTTGGTTATTTTCGGGGGTGGGACATGGGGCTTGGCTGTATATATTGTATTAAAGGCATGTTTGGCCTCTGGTGTGGAGCCGTTTGTGACTGCTGCAGGTCCCTGGGGTGGAATTCCCAGGTTTGGGGTTGCTTTTCCTTTGGTTTTGGGGAGGGAGAGTGGATCCCAGTGGTTGTAACTCATTTCCAGCGTCGGTTTGACTCATGGGGTATGGTTTTAGGGGTATCTTTTGGCTGGGGAGGGGGTGGGAGAAGGGAAAAGAGTGGGGGTTTGAAATAAACTCGGTAGAAATTGCTTTCTGTGCTGTGTGTTGCCTTGCAGCATCGCTATGGGGTGGGAAGGGATGACCCAAAGGGTGGAGATACCCACATCCCTGCATCCAGCATCCCCTCATCCCCACTGCGTGGTGCTTCCCCCCTGCTTCTGTGTTTGATGCTGTGTGTTGCCTTGCAGCATCGCTATGGGGTGGGAAGGGATGACCTAAGGGGTGGAGATACCCACATCCCTGCATCCAGCATCCCCTCATCCCCACTGCGTGGTGCTTCCCCCCCTAATTCTGTGTTTGATGCTTTGAACACCCCCGGGTTTGGCAGATCAGAGGCTGTGGAGTGACAGAATGGGGCTGAGCCTGCATCTCCCTCCTCCATCACTGGGTGTGGGCAGTAAGGAGGGGTTGGGGTGCACCAGTCCCCCCCCCATCCCTGTTGCTGTCCTGGCTGTAGGCTTGATGCAGGGCTCTGCACCAGTGCCCCTGCTATGGGGACAAAGACCCCATTGATGGACCCAGACGGAGAGCTCCAACATCTGAGGCCTCTTGGTTCTCAGTTGGGCCCAGCTTAGGGGCTGGAGCTGAGATGCCCCCAACCCCTTTGGGCAGCATTGGGGAGGTTTTGGGGTTCACTGCTGAGGGGAGGGCGTCGGGGTTGTACCCTTGGGGTGGATGATGAGGTCCACAAGCCCTGGGTGGGAATAGGGCACCCCCCCCATAGCCCCATAAAGCCCCTTTTGTCCTGCCCCGCTGGAGCAGCCCCACCACGGCTGCGCTGCGCAGGGGCTTATTTTTAACATCTCATTAGCATCAGAAAGCAGCGAATTTCCCCATCCCCGCAAGGTTCAGAGCCCCCGGACAAAAGCCTCTTTCTTCCCGTTCGCTCCTTCCCATTCCATGAGCCGGGGGCTCCCCTTTCCTCCCGCTCCCCACAACCCTGATGGGACCCCAGGACATGGGGGGGGTTCGAGCATCCCTGCCTCTGGTGCTGCCCATAGTGCCACATCCGAGCCTGGCCGAAGCACTCCATTGGGGTGTCACTGCACGGTCCCCCCCGCCAGCCCTGCTTGGACCATGAGGGGTATGGATGGGGTGTCCTGACCCTCTCCATCCTCATCCCAATCCCAATGCATGGGGACATGCAAGGGCAACCCGGTGCTGGGCTATGGAAGGGGGATGGAGGAACGGTGCGGGGCATGGGGCCGTGCCGCTGGCACGCAGGGCACTGGCGCTGCCCCAGCGGGTCACTGGGCCTGGCACTGCTGCTGCCTCCGAGCTAATATTTACCCAGGGCTTGGCCCCGTGCTGGGAAATGCCGGGAGTGGCTGGAAAGGGGCTGGGAATGGGAATGGGAATGGGATTGGGAAGGTGCTGCTGGCAGGGGACAGGCAGTGCCGGGCAACGATGCCCCAGGGCCATCCGAGTGTGGGCACAGACACTGGCACCTCTGCAGCCCCCTGGATCCCTTGGGAGAAGGGAGGAGTGGGTGGAAGGGTGGGGATGGATGGATGGATGGATGGATGGATGGATGGAAAAAGGAAGGGGTAAGAGGGGTAAGAGGAATGGATGGATGGATGGATGGATGGATGGATGGATGGATGGAGGATGAGGAGGCAAGAGGTGGGAAGCAGGATGCCAGGTTGTGCTGGAAGGAGGGATGGAGGGGACGGGATGGAAGGGTTGGGGGTTTGAGATGGAGGGGTTGGGATGGGAGGGTTGGGGTGGAGGCGATGGGGCGAAGGGATGGGAGGATTGGAGTGGAGGAGTTGGGATGGAGGGGATGGGATGGAGGGGTTGGGATGGAGGGAATGGGATGGAGAGGAGGGGATGGAGGGGTTGGGATGGAGGGGATGGGATGGAGGGGATGGGATGGAGGGGATGGGATGGAGGGGATGGGATGGAGGGGTTGGGATGGAGGGGATGGGATGGAGGGGTTGGGATGGAGGGGTTGGGATGGAGGGGAGGGGATGGAGGGGATGGGATGGAGGGGTTGGGATGGAGGGGTTGGGATGGAGGGGATGGGATGGAGGGGTTGGAGGTGGGGGTTGCGGTGGGTTCCCCGGGGGGGGCCGGGCGCGGTCCCCCCCCCTCCGCCGCTCACATGACGCCGCTCCCGGGATGCGCCGGGCGGCGCCGGGCGTGGGCGGCGGCGGCGAGAGGCGGCGGCAGCGGCGGCAGCGGCAGCGGCGGGGCCGCACCGGGGCGCGCCGGGACCGGGACCGGGATCGGGATCGGGATCGCCACCGGCACCGTCACCGGCCCATGGCCCGCGGCCCGCCCGCCGCGCCGGCCCCATGGAGCAGGTAGGAGCGGCCGGCACCGGCACCGGCACCGGCACCGGCACCGGCACCGGCACAGGCACAGGGACGGGTCCAGCACCCCCGGGCGCGGCGCCGCTCCGGGGACCGAAGGCTGGGGACAGCCCCCAACCGGGACAGCGGGGACCCCTCCCGCTGCCGGGGAGACCCCGCCTGCCCCCCCCCGTGCTCCCCACCTGCTGCTCAGGGATCCCTTTTTGCCGTGCAGGGTCCCCACCCGCCTTCCCCAGCATCACCCCCGGCACCTCCCCATCACCCCCAGCATTTCCCCATCACCCCCGGCATCTCCCCATCACCCCCAGCATCTCCCCATCACCCCCCTGCATCCCACCCTAGCATCACCCTCCTGGTACCCCCATCACCCCCTTACTCCTCCATCCAATTCCCGCACCTCCCCATTGCCCCCCTGCTCCCCCATCACTCCCCATCACTGCCCCATCACCTCTCTGTTCCCCCATCACCCCCACAGGACCTCCCCATCACCCCCCATCACCCCCCTGCATCCCACCCTATGATCAGCCACCGGCTGCCCCCCCCCAACCACCAACTGGGGGACCCCCAGGACCCCTGCATCACTGCCTGTCCACCCTGGGTCCTCATGTCCCATCCCTGCCCCACTGACACCAGCGCTCCCACAGGCTGTGGCATGTGCGTGGGCTCCCTGCATGGGCACCCATGGGTGCTTGCCCAGCCCAGGTCCCTCTGCCATGGGGATGGTTTCTTCACCCGACATGGAAGGGACAGAGGGGATGGTCCCTGCTCTGCCCCAGGTTTCCATCTCCCCCCGAGGTGTGTCTCACCCCACTTGCTGTGAGCACCAGTGTGGGGTCCAGCTCCCTTCCCACAGCATCAGTACCCCCAGGCTCTGCCTCCGGTCTTCCCCATCCTGGCTTGGCCTAGATCTGAGAGAAGGATTTAATGCCTCGTGTGTGCCCCTGGTCTGGGGCTGCTCAGGGGGACCAGGGCAGAGCCACTGCTTTGGGCATGACACATCCTCAGCACGCAGCAAAGTGTCCAAGGCCAGGTTGGACACAGGGGCTTGGAGCATCCTGCTCTAGTGGTAGGGTCCCTGCCCATGGCAGGGCTTGGAGCTGGAGGAGCTTTAAGGTCCCTTCCATTCTATGGTTCTGTGTTGGGGTCTGCGTGCTTGTGAGCACCCCATGCCCAACCTGGGTCTGCAGGAGCTCACATCCACCTACCCAAGAGCATCCGAATCCAACACGGGTGCTGCACGTGATGCTCTGCCATCCCCATCCCCAGGCTGCAACCCCAATACAGCATCCTCCCTGCTGCTGTGAGCGTGGGTGCCCCCCACACCCAAACCCCCCGGCTGCTTGCCGTGTCTCAGAGCTTGCATTCCCATTGCCAGCATCCCCGTTCGTGCCCATCCAGCTGCAATGCAGAGGAGCTCCGGAGCTCCGCACGCCTTCCCCATTGGCAGCGACGCCGATGGAGCAGCCGCGGTGGCTTTAGGCCGGCGGCAGCAGCAGGAGGTTGGCGTGGACCGGGCCCCAAGCAGCGAGGGCAGCCCCGGCCGCATCCCCGATGGCGATGGGCAGCCGGGGATGCCCGAAGCGAGGGGTCCCCGCTTCAGCCCCTCCCTGGTGCGCGATGAGCACCTGAGTCCCTGCGCGTTTCCTCGCCCCATCCCACCCCATATCCCCCCCCCTCCTCTGCCTTGCTCTTGTTTATCCCCGCAGCCGGGATAGGAGGGTTTGGGGCCCGCACCCCTTCCTCTCGCCGCCGCCGGCTCAAAATGGCTTCGTGCCGCGGTGGTTGCCGAGGGAAGAGCAGCTCTTGGATGGGAGGTGTCTGCTTGGGGTCGGGGGGGGGGGGGGGGGGTGGTGCTGAGCGCCGTGAGGCCGCGGTGATGGGCACCCAACACCCGTCCCCATGGGCAGCGCACGGTCCTGCTCTGGGCTCGGTGATGCTGTGTCCTGCTGCGATGCTGCTGCTCCTCCAGCCACGCCGGTGCCCTGGTTTTGTTGCTTTTCTTCATTGAATTCATAGGATTAGGTTAAAACCTAAAGCTGGGATTCTCCTCTCATTTCCCTTTGTCTGTGGCTCCATAGGGGAGCGGCTTGGGGCGGGTTGTGGGGGGGGGGGGGGGCTCACGCTCCCCCAGATCCGCTTCTCCAGCTGCTGGGATTTGGGATGGGCACCGAGGAGGATGAGATGTGATGGGATCTGCTCTGCTGAACCTGACAGCGGGGTGGCTGCCGTGCTGTTCGGGTGGATGGTGATGGAATGGGGTGTGGGTGAGTGGTGATGCTAGCTTGGGAATGCTGTGCCGGTGCCATCCCATCCCTGTGCATGGGGATGGGGGAGCCGGGTGTCCCCTGGGGGTGCAAAAGGGGTCTTGGTGCTGGGGTGCAGACAAAGAGGGCCGGGAAGAGGAGGGAGGGGGCATGGTGGCACCTTCTCCTTAGGGATCCCTATGGAAAAGCTGCCTCTGGAGAGGGGCTGGGGTTTTGGGGGGGTCTCTTTGCATCATCGCCCCCCCCAGTTTGTGCACCCCACAATGGGGTCACCTGTTGCTGGGGGCGGCTGCTTGTCCCTCAGCTCACCAAGGGTCCCTCCCTGCCTCTGGGTGGCATCGGGGTGACCATGGCCAGCTCGGGCCGTGTCACCTCCCCAGTGAGGGTGGCACTGGGGGGCCCACAGGAGTCCTGGGGTCCATGTGCAAGTCCTGCCAGCAATGGCTCTTCAGTGCCAGGCTTGCGGCTGGTCCATGCGGGGGGGATGCAGCGCATCCCAGCGGGACCCGGAGCTGCTCCGCTGCACACAGGAGGGAGGTGCTGGCCCAAGAAGGGTACTGGGGACAGAGGGACCCATTGTAGGGTGCGGAGCAGGGGTGGAGGGTGGCCAGAGCCAGGCTGCAGGCATCCGGCTGCAGGGGAGGAAACGTCCCCTCATCCACATCCGACTGTTCATTCCCTCCCTCCGGTTGTGGGATGGCTCCCAAGGCAGGGAACAGCGGCGGTGGCAGCGCTGCTATGGGTGCCCTTGGGGTGCTGGCAGAGTGCAGGACCCCCCCAATCCCACCTCCCTGTTGCTGTGGGTGCTGCGCCCCAGTGCGGCTGTTTCAGCATCCTGGGATGGAGATGCTGTCCCATTCACCTGTGCTTGTGTGGCTGTGCATGGAGCACGGGGAGGGGGCGAGCAGCACTGCAGGAGCCACCGGCCAAGCAGGACATGCCCTTAAGGAGGATCAGGCCCTGTGGCCTCTCTCCAGCTCCCAGTGCCCGGTGTTTCCGTGCCCGTGTTTGTTCTGGTGATGCTGAGGTTTCTCCAGGAAGCCGTTGTTGACACAGACTTGCTCGATTGTGTCACAAACCCCTGGTGCTGGCAGCCCTCAGGGCTGGCGCTGACCCTAGGACACGGCATGGATGTGCCAGAGCCCTTGGCACAAGCCTTGTGTCTGCCGTGGTGCTTGTGCATGGAGCCTGGGATGAGGATGGTGACACCGCCTGCAGCAGAGGAGCCCCCTCAGGGTGCTGTGATGGGAGGCTGGGCGACCACCCTGCACTGCCTTGGGCTCAGCCCCCCATAGGCTCCATCCCCTGTGTCCGTGCATCCCAGTGGGCTGTGCCCATCACTCCTTCCCGGTTTCCTGCCTCCTCCAGCTTTCCCATCACGTGCGGCTCTGTTTCCCATCCGGTGTTGCCTCCATCACCCCAAGGCTGGGTCCTGGCTGTGCCTATTCCATGCCATGTGCCGAGCTCAAGCCGGTGGTGACTCTGGGCTTGTGCCGCAGCAACACAGTCGCCTGCTGTCACCAAAGCACCTCTGAGGTGCTGTTTGCACCCCGAGACTCGGGTGTGGGAGGTGATTTGCTCAGTGGCTGCTTAATGACAGCTTTGGGATGCTCTGCTGTGGTCCAAGCGGCCTGAGCCGGGCTGGGGCCTGTCTGGCTGTTCCCGTCCCTCTGTCTGCCAGGCCGGGCTCCATCCATCTCTCCTGCTGTTTCCCGTCTTTGCCGTTTCCTTTCGCTGTGGGTCTGTGTCAGCCTTTGTCCCTCTGTCAGCCCCAATCCTGGTGTTTCCGTCCCTGTTGTCTGCCTGTGCCAGTCCCCATCACTCCCGTCCCCCTGACCGTGTGCCCTTCCCTGCTCCTCCTCCCGCATTGCCCAGCCTTGGCCTTGTCCTGCCAGTCCCCGTCCTGCTGTTCCATGATCCCTCTGTGCCTGCCCTGGTCAGTTCTGTTCCTGGTTCCTGTCCTGGCTTGTCCTGTCCTGGGTGTCCCTTGCACATCCTGGGGTGTCTCATCCCCATCCCCATCCCTATCCTGGTCCCTGGGTGTCCCATCCCCATCTGTGTCCTTGCTCCTGAGTGTCCCCTGTCCATCCCTGTCTCCGAATGTCCCTTGCTTGGTCCTGCTACTGGGTGTCCGTGTCCTGTTCTCTGAGTGTCCCCTGTCCATCCACGTCCCTGAATGTCCTGTCCCTGTCCTGGTCCCTGGGTGTTCCCTGTCCACCCATATCCCTGTCCCTGGATGTCCCTTGCTTGGTCCTGGTCCCCATCCACGTCCCGTCCCCGTCCCGCTCCCTGGGTGTTCCTGGCTCTCCCCATCCCGCTCTCCCGATGCCCGCGGTCCCTCCCGTCGGGGCGGTCCCAGCCGCGCCCCGCCCGCCGCCGAGGGCGCCCGGAGGAGGCGGAGCCGCAACCGGGGCCGGAGCCGGCCCAGCCCGAACCGAGCCGAGCTGAGCCGAGCTGAGCCGAGCCGGATCGTGCGGGGCCGGGCGGGACCGCACCGCTCCGAGCCTCATCGGGCTGAGCCGGGCTGCTCCGGGCCGAGCCGAGCCGAGCCGAGCCGAGCCGAGCTGAGCCGAGCCTTGCTAAGCCGGGCCGGACCAAGCCGAGCCCGGCCGCCGCGCCCCGATGAATGGGATCGCCTTCTGCCTGGTCGGGATCCCGCCGCCTTCCCCCGCGGTGAGCGGCACTGGGTGATACCGGGTGGACCGGGGAGGCTGTGGACTGGGGGAACTGGGAGGTACTGGGGGTGCTGGCATGGCGCCGACGTCCGGCAGCGGGGCTGGGCGATGCCCGGGCTCCTCGGGGGGCAGTGGGACCAGAGGGTTCCGGTGCCCGCTGTGTGCCACGGGCGATGGTGGCCGCGGTGACTCGTCACCGGTGACCATCCGCAGTGGTGTCGTGGCAGGGCGGTGGGGCTGAGGCGCCTGGATCCGGCCATGGGGCTGAAGGCGAGAGCTTGGGGCTGGGCTTCCCCTTGGTGGGACAAGAACCGCGATCACCCACGTGTGTTTCCTCCATAACTTCAGGCTGGGCTCTTTCCTTCTGGGCCCGGCTGCTCCATCCCTGCCAGCTCCATCCCCACCAGCACTGGGCAGGCAGAGACCCCCCCTCAATGTGCCCATAGCCCCTCGAGGTCCTGTCCTGCCCCTACACAGGGCTTCAAGCAGGCCCTCAGCCTCCAAGGTATTTGCATCCCCACTGCCCCACGCTTCGGATGCTCCTCCCGTGGCGTGGGCACCGGCATCGCCCCGCAGGCGCTGGGGCCATTCCCGTCTCCCGTGGTGCCAAGAAAGCCCAGCCCAGCCGTCGTCTAAAACCCCATTTCCTGCCCATTTCATGCCAAAGCCCGGAGAAGGCGTGGGGTGGGGATGGGGGCCGGTGATGGGGGGCACGCCGGGGATGCGGCCGCGGTGCCGGGCTGGCACAACGCCGGTTGATTCGAGCAGAGCTTGCACGTCCTTGCCCTAGAGCTGAATTCGGCCTCTGTTCCTCAGTTCCTGGTTATTTGAACTCGGCTTCCTCGGCCTGGCCATGGGGCTAATAACCAGCCTCAAAGGATTAATTGGGGTGTGTGAAATGGTTCAGATATGGGGAGTGCTGCTCGTTGCAGCGGCTGAGCATTAATCATGGTTTCTCTTCAGATTCCTCCCTGCTTACTCTGTACCATTGAGTGCTTGCAGTCAGAATTGCCACGCTCTTGAAAGCTGCTTTTTTGGGGGTGAAATCTGCCCTTTTGGGTGGGCAGGACCTAGCGTAGGGGCTTTGCTTAGTGCCCACCTCCGCCCTATGGGTGAGTTGGGGCTCTGGGTGACTTGGGAGCAAGTTATTACAGTGGTGGAAGGCCCTTTGCAATCCTCCAGCGAGGACTTTGTGCTGAGCAAGCAGAAATCCAGCCCAACGGCCATCCCCGGGGCTGCACCCCGCTGTCCCCCAGGCCTTTGACCAGTGGATGCTGCCCTCATCCCCATGCGGCTCTGCCTCCGTCCTGATGCCCCTATTTACCGGTGCTCTCGGCAAACTGAGTTTCTTAATGCCTTTTTGCCCCCCCTTCCCTTCCCTTTCTTTCTGAGCCCTGAACTTGAAAGACAGGAAAAGCCTGTGCTCGGTGCCGCAATCCCGCCTTGCAAGCGCAAAACCTGGCACCGGCGCCGCACTGGGGCATGTGGCGTGATGCCACCCCAGGGTCCGGCTGCCCGCAATGGGGTCCCCATGAAGGGTTCTGACCTCGCTGCTGCTGTGGCTTTAACCTTGACCTGGCTGGCATCATGTGCTGGCACCGCTGGCACCCGTCTCTTGCGCCGCAGGGGGACTGATGGGTGATGTTTAATGTCCCAAAGCCTCCCAGGGCTGGCAGCGCTGCCCAAGTGCTGTCATCTGCAGTGTGAAGTGCCAAGGAACCACTGCAGGGAGTGGGGACTGTGGTCTCTGGTGGGGGGGTTGATGCTGCAAGCATGGGGGACGTGGTGACAGCTCTTGGTGTGGGACTGGGGCTGGTACCGGTGGTGCGGTGGGAGCTGCATGAGCACATCCCAGGATCCTCGGAGCTGCGTTTTGGTGTCTTTCCCCACTTTAAGCAGAAAACACCCAGGGATGAAGGGGGTCGTGTTGGGAAGCTCCTGAGCTCCAGGGAATGGCTTTTTATTCTCATTAAAAGGGGACAAAAAAAAAGCTTCGGTTTCAAGTCGGAGCCATCCCATTAATAAACCAAGTTTGTCTTCAGCAGGCAGCAGGACCTGATTTAAAAAGGAATGGAGATAGATGACCTATTTTAAGCTCTCAAGTTGGAAACTATCGACCTGGCCGCCTCTGGGCCGCGAGCAGCAGGGCTGAGCCCTGCCTCCTGCTCCCAAACCCATCCGGCTTTCCAGGAGCCGGCCCAGCCCGCCTTGGGATGCCCCAGGTTGTAAAGCAGGGTGGTTGCTTTAAACCTGCCGCCAACCTCCTGGCTATGGACCAGATGTCTCCAGCACTGGCTCCGAGCATCCGAAGCGGCTGGGACTCCCTTTTCCATAGCTGCTTATCCTAGGATTTCATTAAGTCTTCCCTAATTGCCACAGTGAGACGTGTTGCAAGACCCGCAGCGTCGTGGTCTGGCACGTCGGTGGGAATCAGGTGCATGCCCTGTGGTTCCCAGCTCCTGGATTTCATAGCGTGGCTGGGATAAGGGATTGGTGCCATTCCCCAGCCATGCTGGGAAAATGGGAGTTGGAGCTGGGCTCTCCCCAAGGAAAAGGGTGGTTGAGGGTCATCAAGTGGCCATAATAGAATGGCTTTGGCTATGGGGGTGTTGACCCCAGAAAGGGATCCAGCAGGATCCCCCTTGCCTCTGCCTGCAAGTGCTTTGCTTGGTTAAGACTCTGCTGCAGCAGGAGGGAGCTGGGGCTGCAGTGAGCTGTGTCCAGACTGGGATAGGGATGAGATTCCTACCATAATTCCCAATCCAGAGCTGGGTCCCCCCCATGATGTGCATCCAGGCAGGTCCCATTGCTCTGCTGTAAGATACCCACCACCAGTGGCACCCCCATAGCAGCACCCACAGCCGTGTCACCCCACAGTTGCCTTCCCCCCCACCCAGCAACCCCAATGGCAACAGTGGGGCCCTTGATGTGGCCGAGCGCGTGGGGCAGCCCTGGGGCGGGTGGGATGGAGCCCGATGGCTCTGGGGGACAATTGTGCTATTGTGGCACACACTGGGCTCTTTCAGTGCCGTGCGAGGCAGGGGGCCGGGGCTGGTGGTGACTGGTGTGGCACCAGTGGCAGGATGCTGCTGTCCCTGGGTGGGATGGGGAGGTGATGGAGCAAGGGGGGGACAGGCCGGTCCTTGGGTTTATGGATGCGCGTAGGCTGTGGAGGAATGTTGGGCTGCTTCTAACAGCAGGAAAGCACCACTGGGTTTTAAGGCTGCAGCAGAGCAGGAGGTGCTGTGGGAACGTGGTGGTCCCCAAAGCTCCCTCTTGTCCTCGCAGCGGCTGGAGGGAGGCTTCTTTATTGCCCCCATCCATTGAGGGATGTGGGATTTGCCCCTTGTGCGCATCCCCCTCCCTGAGCATCACCCACCCCTTTGCTCCACCCCATCCCTGGGGTGGTACAAGGGGTCCCTCCACCATATGAGGGGTGCACGTCCCTGGTCCCCACCCCGGGCCCCTGGCCTTGAGCAGGGCAGAGGCTGGAAGGAGCCTTGACCTCCATGGGTAGGATTTGCGTTATTAAGGTGCCTCTCGGAGCCGCCGGAGGAAATGGCTCATTGTTAGTGCTGCTGAAAAAAACAGGGACCCGAAAACCTGCAGTAATGAGGCCAGCTTCTATTTGAGGTTTTCCATGGGAAAAACAGGAAACGGAATCCTGGTCCTTTTCTAGGGCTTGCTGCTGATAACACCACTTAGGACAGGGAGAGAATGAGGAGCTGGGGGTGAAGGCAGACCCTCGGTCACCTCCTCGCTGTCACTTTGGATCCGTGCTTCCCAGCCTCTCCTACAGGGTTTGGGCCATTGGGCACATCCCCACCGAGCTCAGACCTGGTGTGGATCGCATCCCTTGTCCCCATGGAGCCACGTCCCCCTATGGTGCTGTGTGTTAAGGATGAGCTGTGTGTCTGGGGACCTGTGGGACATGGGATGGGGAATGGAGGGGGTTTGGGGATGCTCTAAAGGAAGAGACCCCAGGATGGTGGCACCACGGGGACGGGGGTTCTGCATGAACAGGGGATGTGATGTCCCCTCATCCCGGCTGACAGGGATGCCCTGGGGGGGCTCTTGGAGGTGTGGTGCTGGAGCCACATCCTGCCAAAGGGAGCTCAGTTTGGTCACGACGTGGCCGGGAGGGGATGGAGCCAAGCGGGGACCCGGCGCTGGGCTGTGAAGGAGGCGCTGTCGAGATAAGAGTTGGTGTTGGGAAGGAACAAAGCGATTTCCTTCCCCACGTTCACACCCAGAGCAGAGCACAGAGCAGGGGGGGGTGTCTGAGAGCCTCCCTGTGGCTCCTCCAGCCTCCTCCTTAGTCTTGGCTTGGTGTCACCCAGGAAACATCACCCATGTCCTGGCCGCTTCGGATGATGGGGATGCGGTTCCCCATCCGCGCACATGGTCCCAGTGTGGGATGGGATTGGGCAGTGGGTCCAGTGCTGCCAAGCTTTGCATGTCCTGCACCCTGTGCCATCCCTGGAGCTGTCTGTGAGGATGAGGATGGCACTCAAGCTGTGGTCCTGGTGGCTGTGTCCCATTCCACTGGGATATCCATGGGGTTGGCGTGGGTACAGTGATGGGGTGGGAAAGGAGGAATCTGTTGAGCAACGTAGTGGATGCTCAGGGCATCCCCAACCCTGACAACCAAAAGCCATCCCCAGAATCCCCACCCTGCCTATGGATAGTGCATCCCTGCCCAGGCTGGGATGTGGCATGGGGGATACTGGGAGTCATTGGGAGGCACCTGTGGGGGGGTTCTCTGCATCACCAAAGCGTTGCTGCCTCCCATTCCCGATGCTGCTGCTTCTGCATGGGATGTGCATCCGCTTCCCAGCATCTCCCTATGGGATGCAGCCGTGCTGGGGCGTTCTGGGGGGCTGGCAGCATGTGCTGGCTGTGTGCAAGCAAGCCAGCACCCCCTAAATCCCTGCTGAGCCGCAAAGCTCCTCAGCCCTGGTTTGGGTTAAGGAGAATTAAAACGCTTTCTCCTGGGGTTGGTAATCCTGGAGGATGGGGCTGGCTTCTCCCAGTGCCATCACCTCCATGCTGTCCCCCTTCTCCTGCTACCACATCCCCATGGCCAGGCCCTGCTGCTGGATTATGCCCTGGGGTGCATGGGTTGGGTGCAGGCAGCCCCTGCTCTTGGCTCCCTTTGGGGTGATGCCTCCCCAGATGCTGCCTGGGACCAAGGGGCACTGGGGGGGTCCTAAAGTGGGAGCAGGCAATGGCTTTGCCGTCCAAGGGCTGGGAATGACTTCTTGTCTCAACACGGCTTTCTCCTCCCCAAAAATCCTATTAAAACCTCATTTTTCTGACCCTAATCCCAGCTCACCGTTCTGGAGGGATTAATGTTTGCATCCCCTCCCTTCCCTTGCATGCTGTGGGGCTCCATGCTGGGATAAAACCTCCTTCCTGCATGGAAAGCGGTGCTGGAGGAGGGATGCTGGGGCCGATCCCAGCACGCAGTGGTGGTGGCAGGACCGGCAGCTGCCTGTCCCTCTGTCCTCTGTTCCTGCCCCAGGCATGACGTGATCCTCGCTGCATGCCAAGGGTTGCGATAGCCCCACAGCTGCCGCTGGTGGCACTGGGATGCTGTGGGGTGTCCCCCCTAAATGCGACCACCACCTCCATGACCTGGGCAGGGTGGGAGAGCCCTGGGAGCATGGGGCAGGGAGGTGGGGAATAGGGAGACCCCCTTGGGAAAGGCTGCCTGGGTGCTGTTTCCCATCAGGGAGGCGATGCCGGCACCGGTACCCATGGGTGCGCGTTGAGCGTGTGCCGGTACCGGGGCATGCCGGGAACGCCGCTGCCTTTCCCCCTTGCTCCTGTTTGGCTGCGTATTTAGGACACTCCTGTGCAAAACACAAGGGGTTTGGAAGGCGTCCAGGAGCGCTCGCATTCCACGGGGTGGAATCTGCCCCCGCCAACGCTGCTTGACCTTTCCTGCTTTGGGCTGCGGGAACAAGCCTGGGGCCCATCCTCCTCGAGATCCCCCCCCCCCTCCCTCCACTATGGGGGTACAGGGACCCCCAGCCACCCCCCCTGCCCCCAGGGCCTCAGTGATGCTGGGGAAGATGGGATGGAGGTGGCAGGATCGCATCCGCTGTTCCCAGGGTGTTCCCGGATGGAGCCATCCCGCTGTGGCAAGATGCTTTTTGCCCCCCCTTAACTGAAAGCAACCCCCGGGCTCTGCTTGCACCCATAGCTCTGTTATCCTTGTCTCAGGCCCCTCTTCCTGCTGGGATGTGCTGGAGTGGCTCCCATGGGAGACCCACAGCATGCACACAGGGTGAGGAAGGCAATGGCAGGGATTTGGCTCCTGCCTTTTCCCATCTCAGTTTCTCCTTGGGTTGCCAGTATGGAGGTGCTGGGATGGTGTCGTGGTGTCACCAAGCAATCAATTCAGCCCTCAGTGAGGCTTGGAGCAAGCATTGGGACTGTTTGGGGCCACAGCCTTGGCACTTTGGCCAGGATAGATGTGCTGAATGCCATTGGGAAGTGCAGGGAGTGCAGGATGCCCCATCCCTGGCAGTGCTCAAGGCCAGGTTGGACACAGGGGCTTGGAGCAAGCTGCTCTAATGGAAGGGGTCCCTGCCTGTGGCAGGGGTTGGAGCTGGATGAGCTTCAAGGTCCCTTCAACCCAAAGCATTCTGTGATCCTGTGGATGCCGAGGCACTGCCACCATGCAGGGGTCCCCCTCGCTGCTGGCTGTGGGCACTGGGTGCATGGCACCGTGCTGGTCCCGCTGGTGGAGCCGAGGGGCCATGGGGAGCAGGATGCTGGCCCCAGGGCTGCAATCCCAGCAATGCCCGGCATGTCCCGGCGCGGCCGCATGTGCCTCTCCTCGGGCTCCAGCACGGCAGGAATGCGGTGCGGGACCCCCTCGAGCGGGGACAGGGGCAGGGACAAGGAGGGGGAGGCATCGCCCTGCTCTGGTGTCCGGGCTCACCATGGGGCTGCCGTTTTCCTTCCTCCTCCCATGGTCTGGCTCAGCTCAGGGTTGAACCGTAGGGGTTGATGTCTCCATGCATGGGAAGCAACAGGGACCTGCAGCCCTGGGTATCCCCCAAAATGGGAGATGGAGGGGAACTCATGGTTTGGGAAGTGATGGCTTTGGAGCCATCGCCTTTTGACAAAGGCACTGAGCAGGAGGCTTGAGGGGCTTTGTGGGTCCCTGTGGTGCTGCAGCATCAGAGCCTGGGGCTGTGCATGTGTCCCTGCTGTGTGGGATGGAGGGGACCAGGGGTGACTCGAAGCCCCCTTGTAGAACCCACTGGTGCTACCCCCGCTGTCCCCCTCCCTGTCCCCAGCATCGCCCGGTGCCCTGTGTGAGTGAGCAGAGGAAGGAAGGAAGGGAGGAAGGGAGGAAGGGGCCGGGAGGAGGGCGAGGAGGAAGTGGGGAGGGTGGATGCGGCCCCGGGGTGATGGAGGAGGAAGGGGCAGATGGGAAAACAGAAAAGAGTAACCTGGAAGAAAGAAAGAAAGGAAAAAGGGAAAGTCCTGGCAAAGGGACACTGCAGGCATGGGGGGGACGGTGGGCTGGAGCCCCAGCTGGGGTGTGTGGCTGGCTGTCCTCCATGCATCCATCCATGCATCTATCCATCCCACCCAGCTTCCATCCCACCCTCTGTCTATCCCACCCTCCATTCATCCCTCTCTGCATCCCTCTCTCCATCCCTCCCTTCATCCCTCCATCCATCCCTCCATCCATTCCTCCATCCATCCCCCCATCCATTCCTCCATCCATCCATCCTTTCATCCTTTCATCCATCCATCCCTCCATCCATCCCTTTGTCCATCCATCCATCCATCCATCCATCCATCCATCCATCCATCCATCCTTTCATCCATCCTTTCGTCCATTCCTCCATACATCCTTCCATCCATTCCTCCATCCCTCCATCCATTCCTCCATCCCTCCATCCCTCCATCCATCCTTTCATCCATCCATCCATCCATCTAGCCAGCCAGCCAGCCATCCTTTCATCCATCCTTTCGTCCATTCCTCCATCCATCCACCCAACCCTCCCTCCCTCCCTCCCTCCCTCATTCTCTCCCTCCCTCCCTCCATCCCTCCATTCCTCCATCCATTCTTCTATCCTTCCATCCATCCATCCTTTCAACCATCCTTTCATCCATTCCTCCATCCATCCATCCATCCCTCCCTCCCTTCTTCTATCCTTCCTCCCTCCCTTCTTCTATCCTTCCTCCCTCCCTTCTTCTATCCTTCCTCCCTCCCTTCTTCTATCCTTCCTTCCTTCTTTCTTTCCTTCCTTCCCTCCTTCCTTCCTTCCTTCCCTCCTTCCTTCCCTCCTTCCTTCCCTCCTTCCTTCCTTCCTTCCTTCCCTCCTTCCTTCCTTCCTTCCCTCCTTCCTTCCTTCCTTCCTTCCTTCCTTCCTTCCTTCCTTCCTTCCTTCCTTCCTTCCTTCCTTCCTTCCTTCCTTCCTTCCTTCCTTCCTTCCTTCCTTCCTTCCTTCCTTCCTTCCCTCCCTCCCTCCCTCCCTCCCTCCATCCCTCCATCCATCCATTCCTCCATCCATTCTTCTATCCTTCCCTCCATCCCTCCCTCCACCCACCCATCTCACCCTGCGTCCACCCCACCCTCCCTCCCTCCCACCCTCCCCCGTCCCTCCCCCCGTCCATCCCCCCCTCCCATCCCACCCTCCCCGTCCCACCTCAGGGCTGCAGCCACGGAAGGCGCCGATGCCTGAGCCCGTTCCCTCTCCGGCTGCCGCCTGAGCCCCCCTGCCCGCATGGTGGAGGAGAGCGCGGGCAGCGGGGCTCGGGGGTCCCGGCGGGTGCTGCGGGGCTCCCCCCTGCGGGCCCCGGCCCCCCCCAGCCCGGTGCTGGTGCTGAGCAAGAGGCTGTGGAGCGTGGAGCGAGCGGGCCGGGGCTGGCGGCTGGAGCTGCCGGTCGGGGTGGACTGCAGCGACCCCGAGCCCCGCTGCCTGTGGCTGAGCAGCCTGCGCCGGTTCGCTGCGGGCAGCCCGCACCGCGGCCCCGCCGGGCCCCGCACCCATGGGTGCAAGCGGGTGAGAACCGCGCTTCGCGATGGGTTCGGACGGGAGGGAAGGGGCTGGAGGGGGGGGGCTGTGCTGCGGCCCCTCTGTACCGGAGGCTGGGGTTGGGGGTCCCGGTTTGATTCCCCGGTGCAGGGCTGGAAGCTGCCGGCAAGGGCAGGGCTGTGCCTGGGTGTTTGGTACCCACTCGCCGTGTCCGGGAGGGGGGATGGATCCTGCCCCTTAGGATGCAGAGATAACCCTCCTTTGTTCTGCCTGTCCATGGGGCAGCGGGATGGCATGGGGACATGGGGTGCAGGTGACACCGGTGCCGTGAGGGGGGGGAAAGGGACCTCGCAGGCGTTAGGGCTGTCTGGCCTGAATTGCAATTAAAATCCAGCCAAAAAGGCATTAAGGAACCGGCCTCTGTGGGGATGGGGGACGGGGTGCTGGGGACAAATGGCTGAGGTGACAAATCAAGTGTCAGCCCGATGCTGGGGGAGCCCGAGCATCTCCCGCTGAGGGGATGTCCAAGTTAGGGGCACAACCAAGCCCACACTGGGGGCTTTGCAGTTCAGAAAGCTCCAAGATGGGGTGGGAGAAGAGGGAAACTGAGGCACGGTGGCCTGGGATGGTTTGCAGGGTCTCTGGGTCTCTGCAGTGGATGATTCCCTCCGTCAGATGGGGGGTACAAGGGATGTGGAGTGGGGAAACCACCACGTTGAGGCTGTCACAATCCCAAAGGATGCTGAGGGCAAACCCCCATCCTTGCCAGCGGGATCAGAGCACCGGGTCCCTATGGGATGGGAACGTTCCCGAGTGATTCCTCCTCCTCCATGACTTACAGAAGCTCGGGTTAGAGCCATAGCCATGGCTATGGTGTGGCTGTGAGCACAGGCACACATCCCCATCCCTGCGGGTCGGTGCTGTGGTGCTGTCTGCACTGATCCTGCCCTCTCCAAGGCTTGTCTGTGCCGGTTAAAATCAGCCGGGCACATTCAGCTGTCAGCTTAAAAATAATCCAGCAGCCACGGACACAATGGAGGGCGCAGATGGGGACAGGCGCCGGGATGGCCCCGGGGCAAAGGGATGGGGGTCCCCCGGGAGTGTGGGGCGCCCGTTGCCATCTGGTTTTGGGTCACCAATTGGGGCTTTGGGGGCTCATGGGGAGCTTTACCCCCTGTATGATGGTGATGTGTGGGGGGGAGTTCTGGCTCTGCAGTGCTGGTGTTTGGAGCATTGCTGCTCTCTGCTGTGTTTTGGGGTATCTGTGGTGTCAGAGGATCCCAGCCTGGTTTGGGTTGGAAGGGACCTTAAAGCTCACCCAGCTCCAACCCCTGCCACGGGCAGGGACCCCTTCCCCTGGAGCAGCTTGCTCCAAGCCCCTGTGTCTTGTCTGTGAGCACCCAAAACCATCATGGTTGGGTCTGGCAGTGATGGAGAGGGTGCCGTGCCAGGGTGATGCCTCACAGGGTGCAGTGCCCTCACCATGGAGACCTTGATCCCCATGGGGACGGGACCCCCACCAGCGGGGCCATGCAGGACGTGCTGGCTCTGGGGGCTCAGCCTGGCCCTAGTGAGTTGCTGTCACATTTCCCCCCCCCGGCAGCGAAAAGGCCCACTCAGCAGAGCACAGACAAAGGCTGTTTTGTGCCACTGTCCCTTTGTGTGTCCCTTTCCCCTCCCCGTTCCCCTTCCATCGCTTGAACCCAGACAGCGCCTGAATGTTAACACCCTCATCCCAGGATGGGCTGGCTCCCTGCTGCTGCGGTGGGGGAAGAGATCCCGCTCTGAGAACCCGTCCTGCCTGGCTCTCACTGCCCTGCCTGGCCCTGCAGCTCCCAGGTTACTGGGTTCTCCCGTTTCAATAGGGATTGGTGCTGCTGGGGCACTGGGAAGGGGCCCTCTGCCCCTTTTGGCCGTGGGGCTGCTCCTGCCATAGGAGGGCTGGCGGATGTGCAGCCAGATGTGCATCCAGATGTGCAGCCGCATCCCTCACCAGGACACTGCTACAACCCCCCCCAGGCTCAGCCAAGGGGTCTGTTTTCCTGCTGTCTCCAAGCTCTGTTCCCAGTGCCAAGCAGGATGCCCGTGGCTTTGCCGTGGCCGTGTTCCCCATCCCAGCACCGGGATGGAGCCATGGCCCTCCTGACCCCCTTTGCTGCTCTCCTTTGCCAGCACCCATCCCAGTGCCAGGTCCCTGCCCTGTCTCGGGAAGCATCACTCATCCCACGGCTGTTTCCGGCTTGCCTGAGGTTATAACCACGGCGTCATCGGAAAGGGAACCTTTTGTCCCCCATCCGCTCCCATCCCTAATCCTGCTGTGCTGCCTCCTGGGTCCCATCCACACCCCCAGGCATGGCTCATTCCCCCCCCTCCATCTTTTAATTCCCTTTCTATGCATCTTCTCCCAAAAATTCCCATCCAAGGAGTTTTGGGGATGGTCTTTGGCTGGAATTCACTGGGATTAGGGAAAAGGGTTCCTGAGAGCTCTAAACAGATCCCAGCCCCAACCACAGGGCTTTGGATGGGCAGGCATAGGGGGGGACTGCCTGTACCCCCCTCTTCCAGAAGTGACATCTTCCTCTTTGTGTCCCCCCTGTCCCCCAACAGCCAACACCAGGCCGGAGAGATGGGGCATCCCCAAACGCCAACGTGCCCCCCGAGGGCTCCTTCCCCTGGGTGGGCCCCAAGACCGTGCTGCTGCGGAAGAGCTCACAAGGGGGGTTCGGCTTCACCCTGCGCCACTTCATCGTCTACCCCCCGGAGTCGGCGGTGCACTGCAGCAGCAAGGTAGGGCTGGGATCCCCCCATCACCATAGGGACTGGTGGGATGCGGGATGGTGGTGTAAGGGTGGGAATGGGGTTGTCCATCACCTGTTTGTTTGGGGTACCCTGGGATGAAGGAGCCCTCGGGGATGTGCTCTGAGCAAGTTGGCAGCGCCTCTGGAGATGTCCCATAGCCTTTGGCAGGGATATGGCTGGCTGTGGGAGCAGAGGATCCCTCAGCTCCAGATGTGGCTCCAGCATCCTTGGGAATGGCAGGGAAAAAGGCACTTCAGAGCCCCCGAGGCCAGAGGGAGGCTTGGCATCCTTGGGATGCTGCTCGAGCTGCACACCAGCACTGCAATTCCCATTGCTGGTTCCCAGTTTTCCTGGCTGGAAGCTTTGGGCTGGATCTGCAGCTTGGACCCTTCCTGGGTGCTGCCTTTTGGAGGGACCAACCCTGGGTTGGCCATCACCTCCTGCACCCTCCGAGCCATCAAGAAGCCCTCATCCAGACAACACCTTTCCATTGGGATAGAGGGACCATGGCAAAGCACCCAGCAGCTTCCAGCATGGACCGTGGTGCCCTCTGCATCTCAAGGCAATGGTCCAGCTTTTCAGCCATGCCAGCTCCAAGCTCCTGGGGTCTAAAATCCTCCTCTCACCCCATATTGTGCAGTGGCTGCTTCATGCAGATGAAGGGAAAAGGGTCTGGGAGCTGCATCATCCATCTCAGCCCTTTCCCTGCTCCAGACCTGGATGCTCCCATCATCCCGGAGCTCCACAGCCCCAATGGGTTGGCATTGGCTGCCTTCTCCCCACAGGGAAGCGCAGTGGGAAGTGAATCACAGGGTGGGGAGAAGCAATTCCCTGGAATCCCCACTCAGCATCCTCAGTCACGGTGCTTTTCCAAGGCTCCTGATCCTGCTTCCCTAAATCCCTGCTCACACCGGCAACACGGACCTGAGCAGAAAAGCTTTTCCCATGGGGATGGGACTGAACCGACCCCTTCACTCCCTAAAGCATCCTCCAGGACTCGGTGCCTGCATTGGGCACCAGGGCAGGAGGACACGGGGCCGCGTGGGAAGGAGCTGGATCAGCGCCGGGAGGTGGAGATGCTCTTGGAAAGACACTGGGAACACTGGGAATAGCTGCAGGCAGCCGGAGCCGGCAGGGCTGGGTGCGGTGGGGCTGGCTCAGCACCCATGGGTGCCGGCGGGCAGCCAGGTCCGGGGGCTGAGTTTCGGTGGGGTTGACTCAGCCGTGCTCATCCCCATCGTGCCTCAGCCCCAGCCATGGCAACGGCGCTGCTGGGCTGCCCCCAGGGCCAGGAAGGGCACTGGGTACCGCAGGGTGAGGAGGGGCAGGGACTGGGTGAGGCCGTGCCCTCAGGGCCTCCCAGTGTCCCCATCGCGGCACAGGCAATGGTGCGTTCTGAGGCTGCAGGATGGGGCTTCTTCCCACCATGGGAAGATGCTTCCAGTGCCCTCACTGGGATGGGGACTGGTCCCATCCCAGTACCCCAGAGAGACCTCATCCTGGGGGCACTGGGGCTATGTCCCCTCTGGAGACAGCACTTGTGGAGTGAGAAATCCCCTTCCTGGTGCTTGGGTCCCTTGGGATGCTGCTGGCTCCATGGCAGGGCTGGGTGCTCAGCACAGTGGATGCAGCCCCATGTGGGTGCCAGCACCCTGTGCTCTGCCCCAGCTTGGCTCTGCATGGGGATCCCAATGGGAGGATGCGGGACAGGAGCCCACCAATGCAGTTCCCATGCCAAGGGACAAATCCACTTGGCTCCCAGGGCTTTCCCTGCCTGTGGCTGGGAATGGGGTGCTGGGACCCCCCTGCAATGCCCACTGCAGCTTGGGGATGCCTCTTCAAACCCATCCCCTTCCCAGGGGGGTCCCTGTCACTGCCTAGGTGCTGTGGTCGCATCCATCCCTCCCCTGGGACCCCACTGTGAGCATTCAGGCTCTCCCCTACTTGGTAGCCCAGGAGAAGGGTGCGATGCCACCATAGGGCTCCACAACCAGCCCCTTCCCCATCAGCTGGGTACCAGGGGGCTGCAGTGGGTCTCGCATGGGGCTTCATGGTGCTGGCACCCATTGGGTCCCCTCTTGGTGCCCTCTGCTGTGTCCTGGCCACCAAATGAATGTGTTTCTCTTGTTTTGGCAGGAGGAGGAGAACGGGAACCGAGCAGGTGAGCACTGGGGGGACCCCGCACATGGGGGCATGGGGAGGGGGTCACAGTTAACTGTCCCCACTGGCTGGCACTGCAGCCCTAAACACTATCTGGTGGTGAAGCTTTGTGGTGTTTTGGTGTCCCCAAAGCCCTTGGGATGTTCACTGGACCTTGTACCCAAGGAGGGGTCTGTCCCGAAGGCAGAGGGGCTGTGGGATGGCCCCTTCAGGTGGGCAGCTTGGCCAAGCACAGGGTGTTTGGGGATGGGGACACGGCCCTGCTCTCCTCCCCGAGGCTGGTGCTGACGTGAGTGAACGTGAAGGCGTCAGAACACATCGGTGCTGCTGGGGTGACACAGCCCAGGGAGCCAGAGCAGGCAGCAGGGGCTGGACCCAGCACCCATCAGGGCTGGGAGGACACCGGCCTCACTCCGCATGGTCCCCAGGGGGTTCAGCATCCCTTGTGGACACCGTCCCTTTGCCATCCATCCTCTGCCCTCCATTTCTGGCAGCATCCAATGGCTTTTACCCTTGCAGAGGAGTGTGGCTGCAGCCACGCTGGGGAGAATCAGACTCAACCAGGTTGGAGCAGACCTTCAAGCTGAGCTGTGGCTGGAGGTGATGGGGCTGTCCCAGGCTTTGCCTAGCTGTGCCCCACAGCTCCCTGTGGCAGGCAAGGGGGGTACCACAAGGGACCAAGGATGCTCTTTGCCATGGGATGGGTTGGTGATTCCCTGGTGCTGTCCCCTGGGAGCAGGTCCCCCCCGGAGCCGCTTGGAGCCCATGGATACCATCTTTGTGAAGAGCGTGCGGGAGGACGGGCCGGCGCACCAGGCTGGGCTGCGCACAGGTGAGTTGTGATGCAAAGGATGCTTATGGTGCACAGGATGCTTATGGTGCATAGGATGCTTATGGTGCACAGGATGCTCTGCCTGCTCTGGCAGGGACTTCATTGCTTATTTTGCTTGCTTTCTTGCATTCCTTCCTTTTTCTTCCCCTTCACTCCCTGCCTCTGCTCTCTTGTCCCTGGCCTGGGATGCTCCGAGCAGCATTGGAGTCCCCATGGGTTAGGCTGGCTTTGGGGTTCCCATGGCTCCTCTTGCCAAATGGGACCAGGCAAACCCTGCTGTGAGTGCCAGTGGGGACAGCCCCGTGCCAGCAGCTCCCCATGTGCCTGTGGTGACACTGTCTCCTCCACAGGGGACCGGCTGGTCAAGGTGAATGGGGAGAGCATCATTGGGAAAACCTACTCACAAGTCATCGCCCTGATCCAGAACAGGTGAGTGCCCTCCCAAGGGCAGGAAAGGGACACGTTGCAGCAGACACCGGTCAGGGGTTCCGTGATAACATCCCCTTTCCCTGCAGTGATGATGTGCTGGAGCTCTCCATCATGCCCAAGGATGAGGACATCCTCCAACTGGTGAGTTTACCAGGCGGGTACCACGGACTGGGCTGATTCCAGGGCTTAGGTTCCCTCTACATCCCTGCCCCCCCAAACCTAACGGGCTGGTTGACCCCTGATGGTACCCACCCCCCCTGGCTTTGCTATTGGGTGTCACCCAGTGTGAGAGCCCCATTCCCATTGGACTGGGGTGGGGGAAGCCTGTGCCTGCCCCATGCTCTGAGGATGCCCTGGGCACGGAGTCAGCGGTGGCTGTGAAAAGTGAGACGGGAGAACCGGGCCCTGCAGCCGTGCTGGGGTATTTTGGGAAGGAGCAGAGGGAAGGGCGGAAGGGCTGGGGGTGGTGGGAGCATTGCTCAGAGCTGGGGGCCCCCATGGGAAAGCAGGACCGGGAAGTGGGGGGGGGACTGCAGCCAGCGCTGCCCAGCTGTCCCCAATGGGGGGTTTGCTCATTGGGAGGGAACTGGGAATGGGGGGGCTGTGTCCCTGACCCCCCTATCCCTCCGCAGGCGTATTCCCAGGATGCCTACCTGAAGGGCAATGAGCCATACTCCGGCGGGGCGCAGAGCATCCCGGAGCCCCCTCCTATCTGCTACCCACGCAAGACATACCCCTTCCAGGCCCGGGGTGCCGAGCCCCCCGTGGGACACCCACCGGACCCCCGTCCCCACCGCGCCGCAGCCGCATCCCTGCTCAGCAGCCCCGCGCATCGCCCCGACGAGCCCCAACCCGGGGCGCTCCCCCCGCGCCCCACCGCACCCCACGGCCACCACCCCTCCTCCTTGTCCCGCACCGGCTGCTCCAGCGCATCCGACCGCTACGGGATCCCCTCCGCCACCCCTTCGAGCTTCCCCAAGCACCTCCCGGAGCACCGGACTCACTGCGGCTTCAAGGAGGGCACCGGGGGGCTGTCGGGGGCCGGTCGGTCCCGTCGGGATGCAACGAGCAGCAACCAGCGGGGGGTGCCGGGGCGCCAGGAATGCCATCAGGCTCTGTCGCGCTGGTTTAGCAGCCAGGAGCCGCGGCGCAGCGCCTCGGAGGAGCGCCGGCACGCCATGCCCCCCCGCTCCCGCAGCGTGTCCCAGGACCGGTTGGGGGGCTCGGCCAGGGCCCCCCGGGGATGGCCTCACAGCGCCTCGCATGACACCCTGCTGCAGCCCAGCCGGGAGAGCTGGGCCCCCCGCGCCCGCTCTGACCATGCCCTGGGGAGATACGGGCGCTCCATGGAGGCTCTGGAGCCCAGCGCGCTGCTCGCCCATCCCCTTGAGCGGGAGAGGCTCTGCCGGGTCGCCCCCACGGTGGGGCAGCACATCCCCCGTGCTTCCATCACGCCTTCATCCTCCTCTTCCTCATCGTCTCGGGAGCCGGCGCCGGTGCAGAAGCACCCATCGCAGCCCAACCTGCAGAGCGCCGATGATGCGGGCTACATCGGCTACCGCAGCTACAGCCCGTCCTTCCAGCGCCGCACGGGGCTGCTGCACGCCCTCTCCTTCCGTGACCCGGCCTTCGGTGGGCTGCCCACCTTCAGCATCCCGCAGCGCTCCGCCGCCCCGCTCCTGGAGAGCGTGGTCCCCACTGCGCCGCCTCCCGCCGGGCCCCCCCCACCGGTCCCCGCTGCATCCAGGGACCGGGTACCGGAGCAACCGGAGGAGCGGAGGGAGGAGGTGGTGCTAAGGCAGAAGCCGCCCTCGGGCCGCAAGGTGCCGGTTCCCCTGCGCCAGATGAACTTTGTCTTCCCCGAGGGGGTGAAGGGGATGGACGTTTGTGAGCCCCCGCAGCCCGGTGGCAAAGGGGACAGGCCGGCAGCTGAGCGGCACGGCCGGAGAGTGGCTCCTTTGGCGGCCCCTGAGGACTCGCTGGCATCCATCCCCTTCATCGGTGAGTGGGGCTGGCTCCAGGAGGGGGGGGTGTAGCCAGTCCCATGCCAGGGAGGACACATCCGGGGATGGGGAGCATTGCACAGTTTGAGAGCATCCATCCATGGAGGTGTCCCCAAGCAGGGGTGCGGATGTTGGTGATGGGGTGCCAGGGTTTGGGCTCCAGCAGCCTCATCAGGGGCTGTAGCGATAGGACAAGGGGTGATGGGTTTAAACCGAAACAGGGGAAGTTGAGGTTGGATACAAGGCAGAAGCTCTTCCCTGTGAGGGTGCTGAGGCGCTGGCACAGGGTGCCCAGAGAAGCTGTGGCTGCCCCATCCCTGGCAGTGCTCAAGACACAGGGGCTTGGAGCAAGCTGCTCCAGTGGAAGGTGTTGGGGTTGGAGCTGGAGGAGCTTTAAGGTCCCTTCCAACCCAAACCAGGCTGGGATTCGATGATCCCTCCCTCTGTTGTCCAGCACCCCCTGCCCAGCCCCTGGTACCTCTTACTCTGTGTGAACTGGAGCCCTGTACGCTCCTGCTCTGAAGTGGGGGCAAAGACATGGAATGATGCACTCCCTGTCTCACTTGGGGTCTCCCTGCCCATGGGGACCCAAATGGGTCTGGGGCAGCCACCAGCTCTGCCCCATCCCTCACTGCAGCCTGTAGGGAAGGGACCCCAGGGGAGGGTTGGGACAGGGTCCGTGTGCTCTGTGCAGGGTTCTGGGCACATCCTGGCTTTGCTGGGGATGGGAAGGTGTCCCCCAGCCCAGGCAATGCAAACCCACCATATGCCACAAGTGCCGAGGGGTCCCAGCAGTGTCTTCCCCTGCCCCAAACCCTCCTTTAACATCGCCCACCCCTCTCGCAGACGAACCCACCAGCCCCAGCATCGACCTGAAGGCCAAGCACGTTCCTGCCTCCTCCGTAGTCTCCAGTGCCATGAACTCAGCACCCGCTGTTGCCACCAGCCCCTCCTCACCCACCTTCGCCTTTGCACTGAGCCGGCATTACTCCCAGGACTGCAGTAAGTGCTGGAAGGGGGGGACAAGAACCATCCCTGAGGCCACAGTGTGGGGCAGGATGGGCAGGAGCCCCACTTCACCCTGCAGCTCTGCCCACTGGGCTTTGCCCTTCTCCCCCTCGCAGGCAGCATCAAGGCTGGCCGCCGGTCATCCTACCTGCTGGCCATCACCACCGAGCGCTCCAAGTCCTGCGACGATGGCCTGAATGCCTTTCGGGATGAGGGGAAGATCCTAAGGTAGGGTTGGACCCCCAATTCCCAGACCCAACACCACATGGGTCCCATTCCCTCCCCATCATCATGCTCATGGGGGCTGCTCTCCATCCCCCCCCTGCAGGAGGATGCCCAGCCGGGTCCCCAGCCTCCGCATGCTGAGGAGCTTCTTCACCGATGGGGTGAGTGTTGTGTGATGCTGAGGTTTGGGTACCTCTATAGGAGGGTGGTGTGGGGTCGCTCTGCCTGGTGGAACATGAAGGCATCACCCTCACGGTGCCCTCTGCTCCCCCCACAGTCTCTGGACAGCCTTGGCACGTCGGAAGACGCCCGTTCCAAAAGACACTCAACCTCCGACCTCTCGGACGTCCCGTTCAGCGCCGTGAGGAAGGAGGGCTGGCTCCACTGCAAGCAGATCCTCACCAAAAAGGGGAAGGTACGCGGGTGCCTCTCCGAGCCCCACTGGCCCCGCAGCGGGACCGCTCCATCCACGAGCATCGCTGAGCTCCGTTCCCCATCCCTTGTCCCCGCAGAAGGTCGGTGGAGGCATCCGGCAGTGGAAGCGCGTCTTCGCCGTGCTGCGCACCCACTCGCTGTACCTGTGCAAGGACAGGCGGGAGGCGGTGACCTGCGCCCCGGCCCCAGGTGAGGAGGAGCCGCCGATCAGCATCCAAGCGTGCCTGGTGGACATCTCCTACAGCGAGACCAAGAGGAAGCACGTCTTCCGCCTGACGACCGCTGACTTCTGTGAATATCTCTTTCAGGCAGAGGATCGGGAAGACATGCTGGCCTGGATCAAAGTCATCAGGGAGAACAGCAAGGCTGAGGGCGAGGTGAGAGCCACATGGGGCTCCCGCCTGCCTCTGGCTCTCCCGGCACTAACCGCCTCGGCTCTCTCCGCCTCTTTGCCTTGTGCTGCTTCCCCAGGCCACGGCCAGCCCGAGGTTGTGTGGAGCTCACGGTGCTGTGCTCCCAGGGGTGCGTGAGGGCTTTAATGGTGCCGCGGCATCCAAGAAGAGCGCGGCTCCACCGGCCTTGGCCAGGGCAGGGTGCGTCGGGGTTGCTTGGAAGTGATGCTCCATGCACCGCAGGCAGGGTCGGTGCCGGATCCACCGGCGGCGTTTGGTTGTGTGGAGGGAGAGGAGCGCGTGCGGCTCTGCCGCGGTGTGTTTTGTCTTCACCGTGCTGTGTTGTGGCTCTTTCCATGGAGAGACATTGGGCACGGTGTCCGCGTGGTGCCGGTGGTGCCAGGTCGGGGTTGACCCTTTGCCGTGGTCTGTGCAATGGGTTGTTTGGTGTGAGATGGGGAGAGATGCTCCCCGAGGATGTGGGCTCCAACGCAGGCTGCGTGGGGCTGGATGTGCCGCTACGGCCTCATTCGGTTGCTGTGGTTGTGCCAGGGTTGTGGCAGGCTCTGTCCATGGAGGGTGCGTTGAGCTCGGTGCAGTCTCTGGTTCTCTGGAAGGTGCTCAGTGGTGCTGGCAGCGCAAGGATGCTGCTGCCAGGTTGGAGCTGTCTGGGGACCCGTTGGGCAGGACCGTGCGGGCAGCATCCCATAGGGATAAAGGCACGTGTCTTTGGATGCTCTGTGGTGCCGCGGGTGCGCCTGGCGCGGGCAGATGGAGACGTGCATGCCATGGAGAGGGATGTGCTCATCCCTGAGCCTCTGCGTCCGCCTTGGACCCCGTGTGTGTGTGGCAAGGAGCTCTGGAGACCTCGGCAGGGCAGCACTTCAGGGACCTGCTCCTGCCTTTGCCTGGTCCTGCCTGGCTCCGCGTGGTGCCTGGCAGAGCATGGACTTGCCTGCGGCCTCCGGTGGGATGCGCTGCTCAAGCTCTCCCTTCCCCTCTTCTCTCTGCCTCCCCAGGACCCCGGTTTTGCCAGCCAAGCACTTATCAACAAGAAGTTAAACGACTACCGGAAAGTGAGGTACGGACCCGGGGCCGGAGGGCACCGAGACCCCGAGTGCTTTATTCACCTCGATTGTAAAGTGATGGAGCAAAACCAGCGCCTGCCTTGACGGGGCGGTGCTGGAGGTGCTGCTCAGGCTGCCGGCAGGGTCTGGTTCAACCCAACTGGCGCCGAGCAGAGGGTTTAAAGCAGCTCAGTGCTCCCCAGGGGTCCTGGAGGATGCTGGGCAGAGATGCCAGGAGGTTTTATTGCGCCGGGCTGGTGTCCCCCTGGCCTTGCTCCGCCTGAGCCTCCCGCTCTCCCTGCAGCCCTGCGGGCACCAAGCCCGATTCCTCCTCACCCAAGGGCCCTCGTGGGCTGGGGATCCGAGCCGAGTTCCTGAAGCAGACGGGAACCAGCGCGCCCCGGTCCCCCAGGCAGGATGCGGCCGTCACCAAAGGTAGGTCCTAGCCCTGCCTGTGGGACATCCCCAGCAAACCTTTGCAAGGATGGAGGGCTCACCCCAGGGCTGCCATCATATTCATCCCTATAGGGCAGGAGGGATGCTCTTTCCCTTTATCCCAGCTCGTTAACAAGTGATGCTGTGGGTGTTTTTCCCCCCCAGATGATAGCAGCTCCCAAAAAGCTCCGTGGGGCATCAATATCATGAAGAAGAACAAGAAATCTGCCCCCAGGGCCTTTGGCGTGAGGCTGGAGGACTGCCAGCCTGCCCCGGACAACAAGGTACAGCCGTGGTGGCAGTGCCAGCCCTCTGGGGACCCCCCCGCAGCCCTGGCACCTCCATCACCTCCTCCCTGTCCCTGCAGAACGTCCCTCTGATCGTCGAAGCTTGCTGCAAGGTGGTGGAGGACCGAGGGCTGGAGTACATGGGCATCTATCGTGTGCCCGGCAACAACGCGGTGGTGTCCAGCCTGCAGGAGCAGCTCAACAAGGGAGCCACTGAGATCAACCTGCAGGATGAGGTGAGGGCAGGGTGGGCTCCGTGTCCCCATCCCCATCCCTGCCTCCAGGCTGCTGGGATGCTCTGAGGTTGTTGTCCTGGCTCACGGCTCTGTTAGCATGCCTAAATCCATCATCATCACTGTCCCCGTCATCATCCCTGTCCACATCATGGTCATCATCCCTGTTCCTGTCATCATCCCTATCTCCAACATGATCATCATCGCTATCCTCATCACCAGCCCCGTCCCCATCATGATCATCATCCCTGTTCCTGTCATCATCCCTATCTCCAACACGATCATCATCGCTGTCCCTATCACCATCCCTGTCCCCGTCATCATCCTTATTCCCATCATCATCCTTGACTCCAACATGATCATCCTCCCTGTCTCTGTCATTGTTCCTGTCTCCATCATGACCATCATTCCTGTCATCATTCCATCACCATCCCTGTCTTCCTCATTATCCCTATTCCCATCATCACCCCTGTCCCCATCGCTGGGACCGTCCCTGGAGTGGCAGGGCCTCCTAGCGGCCGGTGGCAGCAGTGTCATTGCCAGCCTGGGGACACATTTGTCCTCTTGCATCTCGTCACATCGCTGCAATGGCACGGGTCTTTCCCTGCCACATGCAGGGATGGGGACATTGCAGGCTGGGGTCCCCCTTGGGGACTTTGATGGCAACCGGTGTGGTCCCTCTGAGCATCCTCCTCTCTCCCCACAGCGGTGGCAGGACCTGAACGTCATCAGCAGCCTCTTGAAATCCTTCTTCCGAAAGCTGCCCGAGCCCCTCTTCACTGATGGTGAGTCACTGCACCGGGGCCATCACTGGCCACAGATAACCTTGTGCTGGTGGCCATGGTGGTCACCAGGCATCCCCAGTGCCTGTCCCATCCATGTTGGGGACAGGTCCCCAGACCCTGTGACAGAGTGAGCCAGTAAGCACCCAAGGCACTGCAGACCCCATCCTCCATGGGGCAACCCTTGTGCTTGTCCCTCCCATCCCCGTGGGACCCCACCAGCACCCTCCCCAGCACCCTCCATTGGGGGGGTCCCTGGCCTCGGGTTGGGGGTGCCCAGTCCCATCCTCCCAACTCTAACCCCCCCATGTCCCACTTTCAGACAAGTACAATGATTTTATTGAGGCCAACCGGATAGAGGACGCCAGCGAGAGGATGAGGACGCTGCGGAAGCTGGTAAGGAGATGGGGCAGGGGCTGGGGTTGGGGGGCACAGCCCTGGAGCCCCACACTTTGATGGGGAAGGTGCAGGGGGTGAGCTGAGAGGTGACCTGGTGCCTCCCCACAGATACGGGACCTGCCAGGTCACTACTATGAGACACTCAAGTTCCTGGTGGGCCACCTGAAGACCATTGCTGACCACTCGGAGAAGAACAAGGTATTGCCCATCCTGGGGCTCTCCTGGACCCCTACCTCACCTCAAGCATCCCCATCTTGGGTTGAACCATGGCTGCAGTGGGGTGGGAAGGGAGATGGGTGCCTGATGGAGCAGTGAACACCAAAGGATAGGCACTAACCCAGCTCCGGTTGCAGATGGAACCCCGAAACCTGGCACTGGTGTTCGGCCCCACACTGGTGCGGACGTCTGAGGACAACATGACCGACATGGTGACACACATGCCCGACCGGTACAAAATCGTGGAGACCCTCATCCAGCACGTGAGTGGCACTGGTGGGCGGTTGGGTGGATGGAGGGGAGGGTGACCCGCACCCCAGGAATGGGGAACGGGGCTCCCTGGCCACACCGGGCTCCTCATCAGTCCATGACCCCTCTCCCATCTCCCCCCACAGTCGGACTGGTTCTTCAGTGACAAGGAGGACAAGGGCGAGAAGGTGAGTCCCGTCCCCATGGGGGTGTCCTGGTGGGGCACAGAGCCCGGATAGGAGCGGGGGTGACCACTGTCCCCTTGCAGACCCCCGTGGATGAGAAGGAGGCTCAGTCCGTGCCCAACATCGAGTACCTGCTCCCCAACATCGGCAGGACCGCGGCGCCCGGCGATGCCGCAGGTGAGGAGCAGCATCCGCGGCACCGGTCCCCCTTGGTCCTGGCACCGGGACACCCCCTCTCCACTGCTGTGTCCCCCCCATGCTCACAGCCCCATGGGCAGCCAACCAGTCTCACCATGGCCATGGCAAACCTGGGTGTGCTGGAACAGGACATCCCAGTGCCTTCCAGTGGGGACATCCCCCCCCAGTGCCAGCAGGGCCACCTCCCTGTCCTTCCCCATCACCCTTCTCTCCGGTGGCTGCTCCCCATCCCTCTCAAAGCCCACGGGACCCTTGCTCTGGCCCATGCTGCCAACCCAGAGCCTGGGAGCCTTTGATGTTCGACTGATTTCTTACGTTCTTTCCTTGGACTTCTCTGTGCTGTCCTCTTCCTCCTCCTTCTCCTCTTCCTCCTCCTCCTCCTCCTCCTCTTCCTCCTCCAGCGGACCTCCTCGAGAGCTAGAGCGGGTACAGTTTGATTCTGGGTGCATTGCTCACGCACTAACTGCTCGGGGTGACCATGAGAGAGTGCGAGCAGGGAGGGAAGAGGGTCCTGTCCTGCCTGCCCACTGTCCCCAGGGTGCCCAGCATCAGCCCCAGGGGACCCCCAAACCCTTTAACCCCGGTTCTCTTATGGGCTGGTTCGTGTGGCGGCACTGGGAATGCTGTTGGCATCCCCCAGCAGTGATGGGTGCTGGTATCCCAAGACTAGCACACTCAAATACTGGGGTATGGGAGTCCCAACGCCCCGGGGAGGGTCTGCACCCCCTTTCTGCCTCCCCCTCTCTCATTGTCAGTGGCTGTTAACCCCATCCTGGGGCATGCGGGGTGGGAGAGGGTGTCTGTTGTCTTGTCCTTGTCCTTCACACTGCGGCAGCGGGGGCCAGGGCTGATTGTCACCCCCATGTCCCCATTTGCCCCTTACCCTTGGGGAGCTGGGCCAAGTCCCAGCCCTCTCCAGTTCAGCCCATGTCAGACCCCGCTCCAAGGCTGTGGTGTTGATCCAGCTCTGCATGCCCCATCCTGGTGCTGTGGCAATGGCAGCACCGTGCCCACTGCAGGTCGCCTTTGTGCCCTGTGGCCATGGGAGGGTTGGGGTCCTGTTGCTGGGGTCCTGGCTGTGTGTCCCCCTTATCCCAATCCTTACTTTGGGCCTCTACATCAGGCAAGTAGTGCTGGGAACCACTGGAGACCTCCAAGCCTTTAGGCACTACCGGATGCATTGGCATCCCTATTTACCAGCCGGTCTGATGGCCCCAGCATGTCCCCATCCTGGTTTGGGGCATGGAGCATCATCCCCCAGCTCTACCCAACAACTCCTGTCCCCAGCACTCACCCATCTCCTGGGGAGCCTGGTTAACCCCAATTTCCCCTCTGCTTTACAGGCTTGACCCGCAGCGGCTCCGCCAAACCGAAGGTAGGAGGGTGCTGGGCTGGGGGCTGGCAGGGAGGGATGCGATGGTTTGGACACGGAGCTCATCCCTAACCCTGGCATCACCCCGTTCCCAGGGCACGTGGCCATCGCGAAAGGCACCGCCGCACCGGGACCTCCTCGCCATCCCCTTCGTCTCGGCTGCCGCACGCAAGAGGAAGAAGAGGAGAGAGGCCGAGGGCGTTGGGAGCAGCACCGATGACGATGCGGAGCGCAGGGATGCTCCAGGCCGGGAGCAGGAGGATGAAGGGACCGCAGCCATCCTACCGGGACACGGCACCCGCACCGAGCCAGCGGTCCCCAGCCCGGCTGGGATGGAGCGGAAGAGCTCCCTGGAGCCTGGGGATGCTGTATCCGAGCCAGCTCCCGATGCCCGCTCCATTGTGTCGGGTTACTCCACCTTGTCCACCATGGACCGCAGCCTCTGCTCCGAGGTGCAGTCAGTGGCCGGGAGCCGTGGGGAGGAAGCGGATGATGAGCGCAGCGAGCTCAGCCACATGGAGACGGACACGGAGAGCCGGGAGGGCGCCCGGCGCCGCTTGGGGCAGGGGGACGGTGGCCCCGGGGATGAGGACAAGGGGGTCTTGAGCCGCCCTTCCTTCAATTCCCACCGCCTGATCCAATGCGACACGCTGGCCCGCAGGAAGCTGGCGCGGCCCCGGCCGGCCGGTGACACCAAGGAGGAGCAGGGTTGGGGTCCCTCTCTGCGGGAGCAGCTCCGGCATCGCCTGCGGGGCTCTGCTGAGGACATGGGGGTGCTGCTGCGGCGAGCCCACTCCCCGGAGACGCGCCGCAAGAAGAGCAGCTGGCGCCGGCACACGGTGGTGGTACCCGGTGGCATCAAGGACCTCAATTGCAATGAGTGGAAGGAGCCGCGTGCGATGGAGGTGGCCCCAGGACCCTGCCGTGACAAGGATTCAGGGCTCAGCAGCTTGGAGTCCACCAAAGCCCGGCCCCTGGTGCAGTCTGGCATCACCGGTGAGGCATCCACTACCAAGAGCCCCCCCGGCAGCCCCGGTCCCCCAGCCCCGTTGCGCTTCCCACAGTGTCTGTGACCCCCTCCCCACAGCTCCCCATCACCCAGAGGGTTTAACTTAAGGACTCTCCTTTGTTCCTCTATTTAAGTGTGCTCTGGACAAGCTGCTCTTATTTAACAGGTCCCTATGGTCCCGGGTGGGACAAAGCCATGTGGTGGCCCTAGGGACAACCTGGGTGCCGTGTCCCAGCAGTGGGCAGCGCCAGGGACCCATGGGGACCATCCCCATCGCAGGCAATGGTAGCTCTGCTGTGTCCGTGGCAATGGGAAGTGCTGGCACTTCCTTGGGCGCTACGGCTTCATTTGCCAGGGACATTCCCTGTGCTGGGAGCCCTGCGGAGCCTGGGCTGGGAACCTTGCAGAGCTTGGGTTGGGGAACCCTCTGCTTGGGACCCTGGGGACCCTGGGACCTCGGTGTGCTCTGTGCTATAGGTCTGGGCCGAGCCCCGGTGGCCCTTGGCCCTATGGATGGCGTCCCCATGGGCTGGGTGTGACAAGAAGGGGATGGGGACGGGATGCTGCCATCCCCTGCACCTCCATGAGCCACAGCTCATGTATGGCACATGGCACAAGGCACAGCCCTGTTCCCCTTCCTACACCCCCCCCCCCCAGGCTAAAAGCACTTTAGGAAGGGGACACGGGGACCCCCCCGCCCCGTGGGCCATGGCTGGTGTCACTGGGAGGGGGGGGCTCCAGTCTCTCACTGTTTCCCCTGTGTTGTTCTCATACCTTCTGCAAATATTTGCTGTAAAGTTGGGTTTTTTCTTTACTCCCCCTCCTGTAAATACGCTCCCAGCTCTGTAAGATACCGCAGAGGGTTTCTAAAGGGTTTTTTAAGCTGTTTTGCTCCATGGAAAGGGCCAGCCCCAAGCAGGGGATGTGCTGGACCAGTGATGACTTCTGACCCCCTCCTGCATGTGCCTCCCCCCTTGCAGTGTGTTGTACAAGTTGGGCCATGGAGCTGGTATATGCAAAAGTGCAACCTCCCCCCCTCAAAACACAACACCCCCAACCACAGCCCCTCCATCGCTTCATCCCACTCCAGTACTGGTCTATATATTGGAAATAAACTGGTTATTCGAGGTGGTTTCCTGCTTTATTGTCTCTGCTTGGGGGGGGGTCAGGGCAGGGATCCCCTGTTTTCTATCCTACAGGGTCTGGAGCACTGGCAGCATCCAAGGAAGGATTTATCCCAGCCTTTTCTAGAGCCTGGAGGGAAAGGAGATGGATCCATGCCTCCACTGACCCATCCCAAAGGGAATGTGGGACTGGGGTGAGTCTCAGGAGCAGGGATGTCTAACCCCATCTCCCATAGGGAATGTGGGACTGGGGTGGTCTTGGGACCAGGGATGTCTCACCCCACCTCTTATAGGGAACATGGACTGGGGTAGTCTCAGGAGTAGGGATGTTAAACCCCATCTCCCATAGGGAATGTGGGATGGGGGTGGTCTCAGGAGCAGGGATGTTAAGCCCCATCTCCCATAGGGAATGTGGGACTAGGGTGGTCTCGGGACCAGGGATGTCTCATCCCACCTCCTATAGGGAACGTGGATTGGGGTGGTCTCAGGAGCAGGGATGTTAAACCCCATCTCCCATAAGGAATGTGGGACTAGGGTGGGCTTGGGACCAGGGATGTCTCACCCCACCTCCTATAGGGAACATGGACTGGGGTGGTCTCAGGAGCAGGGATGTTAAACCCCATCTCCCATAGGGAATGTGGGACTGGGGTGGTCTTGGGACCAGGGATGTTAAACCCTATCTCCCATAGGGAATGTGGGACTGGGGTGGTCTCGGATCCAGGGATGTCTCACCCCACCTCATATAGGGAACGTGGATTGGGGTGGTCTCAGGAGCAGGGATGTTAAACCCCATCTCCCATAGGGAATGTGGGACTGGGGTGGTCTTGGTACCAGGAACGGCCCACTCCGTCTCCCAAACAGAATGTGGTACCAGGCTGGTCTCAAGAGCAGGGATGTTAAACCCCATCTCCCATAGGGAATGTGGTACGGGGGTGGTCTCAGGGATGTCTCACCCCATCCCCAAGAGACCAGACGTGGGGAGGGGGTTCAAAAAAGTGTCAGCGAGAGAGAGAAAACACCCCAAAAGAAAAAAAGAAAGTAATTTTATTAAAGCCAGACACTCTGATAGAAAAGAAAAGTAATAAAGGGAAAAGAAAACAACCAAAAGCAACCCTTTGTCATCGGTGTTTGCACGTTACAATGGTCACGTTGTGCACAGAACTACCCATGGCATCCACAGTGACACAGGGACAGTGGTGGGCAACGGGGCAGGGAGGGCGGCGGGGGGCAGCTCCCCCCCATATCCCAACCTTTACCCTCTGCACACCTCGGTTTTGGGGGGGTTTGGTTCTTCTTGAAATCCTTTTTGCTTTTAAAACAGTTCACAAGAAAAAATTCATGCGGAGACACACGACGCGGTAGAAACCCCAAAAACAGCTTCTAAAGAGTAGGAGGAATAGATTTTTTTTTCTCTTTTTTTCATGGTTTTTTTTTTGTCCTTTTACAAGTAACCTTTTTTCTTAAACAACATCCAGACAGTAAAGCAGGGTGCGCATGCAGCGGGCGCCTCCGACACATGCACGATGCAGGCAGCGCTTGGGTTTCTTCTTCTTTTTCTTGGGTTTGTTTTTTTTTTGGATCATTTTTGTAATGTTTTCCTCTTTTTTTTTTTGGTCCTTTTCTGTGTTTTTTATTTTCTTTATTTATCTCTCCTCAACCAGAAGGAAGGGTTTGGTTTATGTCGGTTTATGTCCTCTTTTGCTTCAGCGCCGGCACCGAGGTCGGTGCTCGCGGAGGGTTTGCGTGATGCCATGAAGGGACGGACGCACACGCACGCAGAGACACATACGCTCACAGAGAAACCAGCCTGATGGGCAGTGGGGAGGGTTGGGGGGGAGAGGAAATGGGTGCACCCCATCACTCAGTGCACCCCATCACCCAGTGCACTCCATCACTCAGTGCACCCCATCACCCAGTGCACCCCATCACCCAGTGCACTCCATCACCCAGTGCACTCCATCACCCAGTGCACTGCATCACCCATCACCGTGCACCACATCACCCATGGCAAGGTGATCTGGATGCAGGTGGGGGTCCACCAATGGTGATACCTGGGAGAGGGGTGGTCCCTGGACAAAGCTGGGGTGCAGCAAAGGGAATAGACCCCCTCATCCCAACAGCTGGAGCTTGCTCCGAGTACCAAGGGTGATGGAACATACATGGGTGCTACTGGGATGGGGCTGCACTAACTACGGCTCCCTCCCCACCCTGACCTCTTTACACCCACGTGTCTGTGTCACTGGGGGGCTGGTGGCACTTGTTCCCCCCAGGACAAATAGGGACAGGAGATCCCAGGACACATGGTGCTGCCTGGGAGTCCCCTTCCCACGGGAGCACTGGGATGGGTGTAGGTCAGGGTGGGATGGGGCTGGGGAAGAAGAGTGAGGGGACCCCATCCTGGCCATAAGAAGCTGCGGCTTTGCTACAGTATTTCACTTTGGTACCAAGAAAAAATCATCAGAAAGGAAATAACACACATCAAGTGACTGCTATTGCTGCAGGGAGGTGGGTGCCAGCGTCCCCGGGGCCATCACCCATGGGTGCCAGCATCCCCAGGGGCACCCAGCCCCTTCCACCCCCCTGCTCCGGCAAGGGATGGGGATGGGGACAGGACAAGGAAGGTGCTGGATGGAGGATGAGGACTCAGCACGAGGGCTCACAAGCCGCTAGGAACCGACCCTCTCAAAATCACAAGGAGCTATAGGCTAACAGGGAAGCAAATCCACCCCCTAAGATACCAGACGGGACGAGATTTATTTCTTTTCTTTTCTCTTTTTTTTTTTCTTTAAATATTTATATATTTCTATTTATAGTACGTATATTATATATATATAATATGTAAATATATTTCTTAAAACAATATAAAATGTTAAGACACTTCACTTAAATGTAAAGAGTTGCTTTTTGCAATCCAAAGAAATTGCATCATGATTCTTTTTTTTTTCTCTTTTTTTTTGTCTCTTTTTTTGTCTTTTCTTCTCTTTGTTATTCAAAAAAGGCTCGTTCTGTACAAAAATGATCGATATACAAAAAAAAGAGGGGAGGGGGAAAGAAGTAATAATACTAATAAATAATACTAATAAAAGAAACCAACCCAAGGACAAACTGGCCAACGAAAGGAGTGATTCGATCTCGTGTTGCACACCCAGTGCACACCCAGCTCACTGTGCTAATGGGGGGGGACACGGGCAAAGGGATCCCCTCCGTGTTCCCCCAGGCTTGGGGATGGGACTGCTCCCCACGGAAGGGCCATGTGGGATCCCCATGCAAGGGGCTTTGGGGACCTGCTTGTCTCCAAGGGTATTTGGTGCTCAGGGAGGGGACAGCGGGGGTTCCGAGCCCCCTGAGCATCACATTGTGCCCACCCAAGTGACCATTTAAAGTGCTACGTTGCGACCCGAAGGCGATGGATGCTCGACTGGACCCATTCCTGCCCCTTCCCCGTTTCACATCCTCAGCCTCCGGCCTCTCCGGCACGTCCGGGCACCCCTTGGGGCTGCTCCCGGCTCCTTCCCCAGCCCTATTCCCACTCCCCCTCCCTGGGGAGAGCCAGGGCTGGCACCCAGGGGGCAACCGGTGGTACCGGCACCCCCTTGGGATGAAGGACACGGTGCCGCCGCCTCGCCACCCGCCACCCATCGCCAAGACCTGGCCGGAGCTCCGAGCATCCTCTCATCCCGCTGGCTCGGCGCGGCGGCGGCCGGGATGCTCGGTGATGGCCGGGAGCGAGCGGTCGGATGGAGGGGTGTCTTCGGCAGCTGTTTCCCACCTTTCCGGGGTGGAATGGGTGCTGCTCGCATGGGCAGCGGGGTTGGGTGCTGCCCGGTGTCCTCCTTGCTTGAAGCTGGTGAAACTGGTGGAGTGAAGCTCTGAGAGCTCTTAAATAAATAGAAAACGGTGGGGTGGGAAGGGAGGGGAGGGCAGAGAAAAAAACCAAACCAACAGCAACCCAAAGGAACCGAAAGGAAAAGGGAAAAGGAAAGGGAAAGGGAGGAGAAAGAGAGAGAGAGAGAAACAGAAAGTGGCTGGTTGGCCATTGAGGAGCGAGATGGGAGACAGAAGTCGGGCCGAGGCGGAGCAGAGGCGAGACACAAGTTGGGCCGAGGCGGAGCAGAGGCGAGACACGAGGTCGGCCACATTGGAGCAAAGACATGGATATAAAACAGAAAGAGGAGGGACGGGTGGTGAATCCCTCCAGGTGCCTCAAGAAGACAAGTCCCAGGGAGGAGGAGCCCAAGGAAGAGAGAAGCCCGGCCCCAGGAGCAGGAGAGCAGTTGGGTTGAGCTGGCAAGGATGCTCAGAATGAGATGGAGGAGTTCCTTGCCCCAAAGGAAGTCAATACGGGGATGGATGTTCTGCCAGCTGCGGGTTTTTCTGAGACCGTGGGGGAAGTCTCACTAGCCTCTTTAGATGGTCTAGCGGCCTAGAAAGAAAAGCAAGATTCAAGGAGGAGGAGGAGGAGGAGAAAAGGGTGGAAAGTCAAACAGTTTCTTACAGGGAAAAGAAAAAGACAAAAGAAAGGGAGAAAAAAGACAGAATAAAGGAAAACAACCGAAAACCAACACAGCCAAGAACCAAACAGGAGTTTGTTCAGCAGCAGCATTGAGTTAGGCCTGAGGTCAAGCAGCTGGAAAAGGTCCACCACAAACAGAGCACGAGATGAGGCTGGTCCCACGCGTTACTGGATGGGGAAGGGACGTCCCCGAGAGACAACAGAGACACAGACAGACGGACAGACACAAGGACAGGCAGGCAGGCACAGAGGCGGGTGAAGGGGAGAAAGGTGGGGGGGGACAAGAAGGGCAGTGTTAGATGTTAGACGAGGTGGGCACAGCGCAGCACCCAGCTCCACCGGCTGGTGCTGGGGATGCCACCAAGGTCTGGGTGGGCATCAACCCTCAACCGAGCAGGGCAGAGACTCAGCAGCCCCATAGCAAGACCATGGCAGCCCCATCTCCTCTGAGAGGTGACGGTGCCCACCCTGTACCCTTGCGCCCATCACAGTGATGTGACAGCCACAAGCAAGTGACATGACCCAACCTTACTCCAATGTGATCCAAAGGGAGCCAGGGCACCGGGAATGATGCTTGTAATCCCTCCTGGAATGGAACTAGATGATCTTTAAGGACCCAGCCCAAACCACTCTGTGATGCTGTGAATGGGGAGAGGGCTCCTGCAGCCCCAGCTCACCCTTGCTGTGTTGGGATGGGATGCTGGGCACAGGGACACGCAGCCAAATCCTGTGCAGGGAGGGCATCCAGGATCAAAGTGCCATGGAAAACTGGTCCAGCCACCCCAATGAGGGCATAGGTGGGTGCTAGGGACTGGGTGAGTGCCAAGGGGTGCCCCAAGGCTCCAGGGAAGGGGACTTTGTGCCCAGGAGAGGTTGATGCTTCCCAACCCCTCAGAGCTCCTGGAATGGCCCCTTTTGACCAGCATTACTCTCCTCCCCAGCCCATGGGGCAGCCCTATTGGACAGGAGCCCTGTCATTCCCTGATGCTGGGGGTGACTGGCAGGAAGACCCCAACATCAGGGATAGACCCTGCCCAAGGATGCTTCACCATGACCATGGGACCATCTCGGTTGTGTTCATGACAAACAGGACCTGAGATGCTCTGATCCAGCAATGGAGCAGCCAAGGAGGAATAGAGGGGCTGCACCCTCTTGCTGGAGCTGAGAGGAACACAAGGTGCCTATTTTGCTCATGCAACAACCACCCAAATTGCATGATGTGTCCCAGCCCAGCTTAAACAGCTTTTGGTTTATCCAACAGGGTTTATGGATCCAACAGAATGAGCAAAACCGGGTTGATTTGGGGTGGTTTAATGCCAGGCCCAGGGAAAGGGGATTGAGACACAGAGCAGGGAGTAGGGAGGAGAGGATGGGGTGAACCCACTCATGGTCCTGCTGCCCACTGGAGGGCTGGGATGGAGAGAGGAGGAGTGAGGAGGGATGGAGGGCCATGTGCTGGCTGTGGTTACCTTGCCTGTGGTCTGAGCAAGCTGGAGAAGCCATTGCCACCACTGGGGTGTCAGCAAGAACAGTGGGGACTGAGTCTCAGCACCATGGCATGGGATGGGATAGGGGTGGGTGCTGGGCTGGGACACCCACACACCACCCCAAAGCGCTCCTCTTCCAGCTGCTGTGCTCCCCCCCAAGCTGTCCCCACACTGCCCAGGTTCCACCCCTCTATCTGTGACATCCCCTCCTAGAACAAGCTGCTTCTGCAGACACGGTGGGTCCTGGGTCTCCAAACCCCCTGGGATGGGTTGTGCATCCCTTCCCTTCCCTTCCCAGCCCTTGGAGCCCCTGTGCCATGCACACAGCTCTGCAGCCCATCACCATGGCCAAGATATTCTGCAAGGAGGCTTTGGGGTTCCTCAGGACGAGGGGACCAACCCTGGGGCTCAGCCTTGTCCATCACTGAGCTGGGGGACAAATGACTTCAGCCTCACACCATACTGGTTAATGAGTTTGTCACTCTCAGCACAAAGCTGTGTCCCCATTCCCTGCAGCCAGCTATAGAAACCACCGTGCTGGGCACAGATCAAGGCAAGAGCCCCCTCTGCACCCCAAGAGTCACATCCCTGTGCCCCCAGCCCCACTGGGCTCAGCCAAGGTGAAGGGGTGGACCAAGAGATCCAGTCCCTGAAAGCAGCATCTGAGATGCTGGAGCTATGGGCAGCGTGTGGCTCTCCTTGGTGCCAGGAGAGCTGGTCAGGATGGTGCTGGAGGTGATAACTACCTGCTGCTGGCCCTGGATCCGCATGTACTCCATCCGCTGCTTTATGTGCTTGCTTTTGTCGGGGCTGCCCTGCTGGCTCTGCTTCAGCCGGGATGCCGGGTTCACCACCTTCATGGCCGGGATGGAGACACCACCGCTCTGTTGGGACAGAGGATTTGGGATAGGGGGTTAAAACCAGCAGATGAACGCTCACAGCAGCACCATGGGCAGCTGGAACATCGGCTGCATGGAGATGTACCCAGCTCCTGTGGCAACCACCGTGTCTGGACAGCCCATAGAGGCAAACTCAGGCAAGGACAAGGTCACCACAGCATCAGTGAGCTCAGGAACCAGGCAGGACTTTATCAACAGCCACCACTGCAATGCAAAGAGGGAGTTAGGGGCAGACACAGCAAACACCAGGAGATTGAGGGCAGGAGGAGAACATCCCTGCGGGGCAGGGCTCCATAGCCAAGAGAAAGGAAAAGAGGCAATGGGAGATTCCAGGTGGAAACAGCAGCAGAGGTTTTTATTCCCTGGCTGTGCACAGATGGAAGAGCAGCAGTGAGGGAAGCTGGTACTGCAGGTCCCTAAAGTGGGGCACCCCAGATCCTCTTTCTCTGCCTGCCCCAAGCTGAGTCTGCACCAGAGATGCTGCCCCAGAGATGTGCAATTGGTGCCCAGATTGCACCTCCACTGGGAGAGGGACAGCAGGCTCTCACAGCGTGTCCTCCTGCCCTGCTCTGTGATCCATGGATGAGATACTGGGATTCCTGCACCTCACAGCACAGGGAACCCCAGTGCCCAGTGCTGCAGCATCCCTGGATGCACACACCAGATCTCAGCCTTCACATCCAACTCACTGCAGCCCTGTGCTCTCCTGCTCTGCTTCTGGGCCTAAGCCAGCTCCTGCTGCTGAGCTTTGCTTTGTGCCTACCCCTGCACGTACACAGCCACGAATCCATCCCCACATCCAGGCTCCATCAGGGAGGTGACACCAGGAGAAACTGCAGCTGCATCCCCTTGAGGGCCACCCTCGGTGGCACCAGGAACCAGGGCTCGGATCATTGCTGCACATGGAGCTTTATTCCCCGGCGCTGTTAATAAGGGAGCAGAAGTGGCTGAGGGCATTTTCCACCCTCTTTTCCCAGCTTATCCAGCCAACTGAGCCACAGATTCCAGCAGAAAGCAGTTTGGATGGCTCCGGGCAGCCTGTGCTGGGATGTAATTAGGAGAAACATCTGCCATGCTCCAACTGCAGTTCCTGAGACAAGGACTTATAAAGGAGGGATGCTGCTTTGTCACCACGCTGGGATGCTCATCACCAGCCCCAAAACCTGCAGAAGATACCAGATTAGCGAGGGTCTAATTCAGCACAGGCGGCATCAGCACCAGTGAGGGGCAGGATGCAGCATCGCCTTCAATCTCCCTCCTGCTTTCCTGCACTTCCCAAACCCCTTCGAGTGACAGGGAAGGAAAGAGATTTGTTTTCCACCTTGGTTCTGCCTGGAGGTGGAGTCACAGAGAGGGAGCAGGTAGAGGTGGAGGAAGAGAGACATCAGATTGAGTCCAGGGCAGAGCACAGCAAGAGGGATAATAGGAAATAAACCTGTGGCTTGGGTAGCAGAGGTGGCTTGGTCTTGCTTGGAGACAGGCTCTCGGGAGCATCATCTCTGGCCTGACTGAGATCCAGGATAGTCCCATCCTCACAGGTACCGTGTTTGAGATCCCCCAGACCTCGCTTGGTCTCCTCACTGGCATCCTTGGATCCCGCTGGTCCAAGCAGTTCTTTAGGGAATAGAGATCCAACTGCGGGGTGGCTGCTGATCTCACTGATGGTTATTTCCAGCTCACGGATGGTTTCTTCCAGGCTATCCAGTCTCTGGTACGTGCCTTCATAGATCTCCTTGCTGCATGGAGTCATGGAGCAGTGAGGGGACAACTGCCCTTTGGAGACCCCCTCTGCTGCCTTCCTCCCAACCCCAGCATCCTCTGTGCCACCCCGGTACGGTGATGCTGTGACATGGGACAGCTCAGCCCGGGATGATCCACTTCGCCATGGGGCTGGATCCCTGCTTGGGGAAGCTCCAGGATGTGGCACTGGGCAGGCTGGGGCTGGTGAGTTGTCCTCCATCCATGCCGAGTCTCCAGGTGGGACTGAGATCCTCTGTTTGCTCTGCCCAGCTCCAACTTGGGGGTCCCCATCACTGGGATGCTGGGGGACAGCACCGGGCCTCCTGCTGCCTGCACTGGTGGAGGGGAGCGATGCTTTTCCAGCTCTAGGACCCATTGTTTCTCGCTGGGGATGTGCAGCCAAGGAACCTCGGTGGGAAGTCTTGCTGCTGCCTTCTTGCTTGCTGGAGGCATCCAGAGCAGCATCTCCTCCTTCTCCCACCACGGGGCAGCTCATTTTATGCCTTGAGAAAGGCAGGACCTTGCTGGCTGATAGAGGGGACCTCCAGGTCTCTCCTGCTCCATGGGCACGGCCCATGCTATGGGCTCGGATGGACTTGGATGGGCTGCTCAGGGGCTGCGGGGCTGAGCCTGGAGGGTCCCCAGGACTGGAGATGCCAGTGGACTCCTGGCATTTCCTTCCCACCCCTCCTGCTCCTATGGGGCCAGCCAGGTCCCCATTCGCCGAGCTGCCTTTTGCCACCCAAACCTCCGCTTCGGCTTCGGGGGACGGTGGTTCTGACACCCACTGGGTGAGCACGATCTGCGGGAGGGAGAAGGGCCTGCTCCCCGGCTCCTAGGTAGAGAATTCAGACACGTTAAGAGCAGGAGGTGATGGGGAGCACTATGGGTCTGCACACACCACTTGGAAACCCTATTTCAGTTGCCTCCGGGCATCGTAGTGCTGCAGGGAGGTGTTGAGCCAAGGAGGGAGATGCTCAGCTCCCTGCTGCCCGGCCCTGACATCCCATTGGTACCCACAGCACAGACAGGGAGGGTTTTCAATGTGTTTCTGGGAGATTTTGGCAGTGCATTGCCTGGACTTCAGCAAAAATGAGTTGGTGTCGCTGCACCGAATGCCTTTGGAAACTCAACTGCAACTACCCAGCTCTCCCATGCTGGGATAAACTGGCAGGGCACTGGTGCAAGAGCAGAGCCCTGAGTGGCACCCAGGATGAGGAGGCAAGGAGACACAGGTTCTGGGTCCAGAGGTGGACCAGTCTGACCTCTGGGGAGAGGGGTCCTTGTCCATGGGGACAGAGATGGTTGATTCAGCCCCAGTGCTGGGTGTCCCAAGAGGGGGACCCCTGCAGCACATCCAGACCCCACCAGCACCTGAGCTGCCCTGGATGAGGCAGAGCTCCCCTCACCAGATGCTTTCAGTGATACCCTCTATCTCGGTCCCCTTTGTCCCCCCATCCCCTGCTCCATCCCATCCTCTTTCCAGGTGCTTTCCACCCCGGAGTCCAGGACAGGATGGAGGGCAGGGAGGGGCCTGAAGGGGTGGTGGAGCCAAACCCAACTGGGTCCCAGCAGCCACCACCCTCTGGTCCAGCCCTTCACCTGCATCATGCACACGGATCAGGCTCTCCCTGCGCACACATGCATCACCCACCATGGCCCCCTTCCAGTGACACCCTCCCTGGACACCCAGTGTGGCACGAGGTCAAGAAGCCCTCCCTGTGCCCATCCCAGTGTGATGCCGGGGTGTCCCCATCCATCCTCCCATCCACGTGGCTGCAGGAGCTGCAGCAGCGCCGCGCCGCTGATGCAGGGGTTAGTGCTGGGTCCTGTGCCGGGTCAGTGCCGTACACGCAGTGGTGGTGAGGGAGGGAGTGGAGAGAAGCCGTTAGTTTGTTAAACCAGAGAAAGAAGCAGAAGTGAGTTAAAAAGAGGCGGGAGAGGAGGTGGTTAAAGTGCAGCCCGTCAGCAGGAGGAGGGATCGGATCGTCCGCTGTTACCTTCCATCCTTCAATGCAGGCTCCGTTGGGCCACAAGGCTGCGTGCCCAGGGGAGACGGCAGCATCGTATCGGAGCTTGGGGAGGAAAGGGGAGGCAGAGCTCCTCTGAAAGACCTGGGGAGTCAAACACGGGCCATTGGAGGAGGGAGGCTTGAGGGTACCAATGCAGCCCGTGGCTGCTGGGATGCTGGTAGTGGTCACATCAGAACCAGGGCTCAAGCAGAACATGGGAATGTGGATGCAGCCGCGTCCTGCAGCATCACCGGTCCCCCCGGCCTCCTGGGGGAAAACCAGCCATGGAAAAGCCATCCACTACACACTTGGGCACCTCAGCTGTGGCAAATGGGGTGAGGATGTGGGGCAGAGCCAGCCTCAGGGAGTTCAGAGCCTGGGGACAGTGTGTTGGGTGGGATCTCTGCAATGCCCTGAATACAAACCCCTCCAGCTGAAGCTGCATAAAACCAAGTGAGGTTATCTTAAAGCCTATGATGGGGTGGAATTGCTGAAGAGAGACCATGAACCAGGCAGCGATGGGTCTGGCTGGGTGCAACAGCTCCACACTGCCCATCCCCAGGGCCCCGTGCTCCTGCTGGGAGACAGGCGAGGAGGTGGCATCCTGTGGGATGTCATTCCCTGCATCCCATTGCAGTCCCGGGAGCCGGGCACAGGGTGGCATCGCCTGCAGTGCGGGTTAAACTGGGGCACCCCGCAGCCCCTCCCGCGCTCACCTCCAGCTCCGCAATGATGCGGTCCTCGTCGTCGTCGTCTTTGATGGCAGAGGCGATGATGGGGGGGGTGGACGCGGGTCTCACCACCTCCGACACCGTTCGTCTCAGCTTCACCTGCGGCTTCTGCGTCTCCAGCTCCTCCGATTCGGCCTTCTGCAAGCGGGGAGCAAGGGGGTGAGGGGGGTACTGCTGGTGGTGACCCCCTCGATGCAGCCCAAGCATCATCCCATAACCCCCTTTCTATACCTTTATAAACCCGGGCTCTTTCTTGCTGGTGACGATGACTTCGCCGCTGCGGGTTGTGGTGAGCCCGTGGGACGAAGGGAAGCTGCGGCGTGGAGGGGGAGGCGGTGGCGATTTGGATGGTTTCTCGGTCCGGTACCGCGGCACCGTCAGTTCGTCTGGGCACAAACGATGCTGTGAGGGCACGAGACCTGTCCCTGCCCCTCTCATCCAACACCCGGGGCACAAACCTCCCTTTGGGGCAGCAGGAGACCCACTGGGGATGGCACAGCCCCGGTGCCCCATCCCTGGGTTATGGAAGGGGGACCCGTGACCACCTCACACCGTACCTGAGCCCCTGCGGCCGTTGGGGTCTCCTTTGCCCCCCGATTTGGGTGCGTGCTGCGGCTTGGAGGGTTTGTGCTCGGGGGTGGATGCGGTGCTGCCGCTGCCTGGGGCTTGCTTGTGCTTGGCAGCGAATTCCAGGTCGGGAATGGCCTTCATGAGCTCGGCTTGGGTCTCCTCCAGGAGGCGGTTGATGTCCTTGGCGCTGTACTGGGTCAGCGCCGCTCGCTTCTCCTCCCAGTCCCGCTCAGCAGCCTGCAGGAAGAACCCGCTGCAGCCCCATGCACGGCAGCATCTCCTCCCCTTGCAGGCAGGATGGGACCCACAACCCTCCTGCCAGCCCCTAAACTGATGCCGAGCCCAAAAGGAATGGGGAGAGACACAGCGCTGAGCCCATCACAGAGCTGCACCCCCCCGTAGTGTGCAATTGGGGGTGCTCCCAAAGCTGCATTAATGGGGGCTCCCCATTTTCAGCCACCCTGTTGGCTGCAAACCCAGCGAGGAGAAGGAGGATAGACCAAATTCCTGTTCACAGCTTCAGCTGGCAATAGAACCATAGGATCATAGACTGGTTTGGGTTGGAAACCATCATCGACTGGTTTGGATAGGAAACCATCATAGATTGGTTTGGGTTGGAAACCATCATAGACTGGTTTGGGTTGGAAACCATCATAGACTGGTTTGGGTTGGAAACCATCATAGATGGTTTGGGTTGGAAACCATCATAGACTGGTTTGGGTTGGTAACCATCACTGACTGGTTTGGGTTGGAAACCATCATCGACTGGTTTGGGTTGGAAACCATCATTGACTGGTTTGGGTTGGAAACCATCATAGACTGGTTTGGGTTGGAAAGGACCTTAAGGTCAGCTACTTCCAAACCCCTGCCATGGACACGGATACCTCACACTAAACCATGTCACCCAAGGCTCTCTCCAACCTGGCCTTGAGCACTGCCAGGGATGGGGCAGCCACAGCTTCTCTGGGCACCCTGTGCCAGTGCCTCAGCACCCTCACAGGGAAGAGCTTCTGCCTTATCTCCAACCTGAACTTCCCCTGTTTCAGCTTGAACCCATCACCCCTTCTCCTATCGCTCCAGTCCCTGATGAAGAGTCCATCCCCAGCATCCCTATAGGCCCCCTTCAGACACTGGAAGCTGCTCTGAGGTCTCCACGCAGCTTCTCTTCTCCAGCCTGAACAGCCCCAACTTTCTCAGCCTGGCTCCATACAGGAGCTGCTCCAGCCCCTGAGCATCCTCATGGCCTCCTCTGGCCTTGCTCAACAGCTCCATGTCCTCCTTATGTTGAGGACCCCAGAGCTTCACACAGTGCTGCAAGCTGGGTCTCATGAGAGCAAAGGGATAGGATCACCTCCTTCGACCTGCTGCTCACTCTCCTTTCAATGCATATCCCATAGGGAAAAACCCTCTGGAAGAGCCCCCCTCCAAGCCCCAACTGATCCCAAGCTCTCACCTCCACGGATACAGCTTTGTCCGCGCTCTTCTTGCTGGGGGTCTCAGGGCCCGTCTGGGTCTTGGCTGGCACCATCTCCGGCGCTCGGGAAGGGTTGTTACTCTTGGAGGGATGGCTTTGGGGTTGGGGGGAGCTGTGCCCAAAGCCGGGCATGCCCAAGGTCTCAGTGGCGGCCGTCAGATGGTGGAGGCTGACGGGGGGGCTGGTGGGCATCTCCAAATCCAACCCCTTGCTGAAGTCTGTCTCGGGGGCCACTTTCTTGGGGGACTGGCTGAGGTTGCTGGGGGACGTCCAGACGCCTTCATCCACTTGCCTGCAAGGGACAGAGCAATGGCACTGGGTACGGGTGGTTTCACTGCACCCTCTCCAAGGAGCAGCACCAAAACACTCGCCCTCCTGCATCTCTGCGCTACGGGGATGAAGGTTGAGGTTCTCAGATGGCTGGGAAGGGGGTTGGTATCGATGCTACAGCCTCCTGTACCTGGCTGTGTGTTCCCATTAACCTGGTAGGAAAATGGATCTTCCCAAACCCTGCCCCTCTGTCAGATCTGGCTGAAATTGCCCTTTGGATTTAGGAGTTACGAGGGATAAGGGATGACAGCGAGGGCAGATTCAGACACTGTGATCATACAAGCTCACGTCCACACAAAACCAGGCTAACAAAGAGCCTGAGGCTGTGAGCTGTGAGCCATCCAAAAGGGCTCATAATGGGAAGAGGCAGGTAGGCTCAGCCCAGCACCATCATTAGATCTGGAAGGTGATTTTCCCCCAGCAGAACCTTTCCCTGCTCCTCAGGAAAGAGGTTTCTGATCACAATGAGGCTGCTTTTCCATATGGATGCACCCCCATGCTTTTCCAAGGTGATCTGGAAAAGTGAGTGTAGAAAGAGGGGTTCCCACTTTCTAAGGTGGAAGGACTAAGGGTGGGTTTTGGTTCCTTAGCAGTAAAACGAGCTTCCTTTCCCCATCCCTTTGGGATTTGCACCTGTAGTGCAGGTAGGATACAGCACACAACACAGAGGGCATAGGGAAAAGTGACGGGACCGCTTGTGTCCTCCAAGATGCTCACCGACGGATCTGGGCGAGGGTGTCCGTCACCGTCTTGCAGCGCTTGAGGAGCCCATCGAGGCGGTTCGGCTCCTCCTTGAGGAACTTGACAGCTTCCACCTCCACCCGCAGCACCACCCGCATCTTGCTCTGCAGGCTGGGGAACTGGGCTGGGGTTGGGGGGAGAGGTGGGGGTCACCACAGCCCCTTTGTGCCACCAAAACCCCCATGGTCATCATACCCAAGGCAAGGGGACCCTGCCAGATGGAGCGGGATGAAGCCTGAGGAGATGGGGCTGGTGCCTCTCCTGCTCTCTGTGTGCTTCATCCTTTCTCCATCCATCCTCAGGCACAGATTTTAACCCCTGAAGGTGTCCCCCTCACATCCATGAGCACCAAACCCCACTCTGGAGCTGGGAACTTGGTACCCAGGACTCAGTGGCAAGGGCTGGCATGGAGCAGGTGCCAGTGCTCTGCTCAGCATCCCGGCTGCTCAGCATCTGCCTGACTACATGGAAAGGCTGCAGGAAAAGGGAGCAGCTCCTACCTCTCCCCTGTGCCTCATAGTGCTCCTCATAGCACCCCATGGACCCTTGTCTTGCAACCTCAGCGACTGCTGCTAAATCATCATTTATTGTCTGCTTTGGCTCTGCCACTTCCAATTGGGGTGCTGAGCATCTCTTTGTGAAAGGCAGGATGGGCACAGCCTGGGAACAGGAGGCTGCAGGAGCAGCAGAATCAAGGGCAGTGTTTAAACCCATCACCCCTCATCCTATCGCTACAGTCCCTCTCCAGCACCCAAGGTCCTCACCCTTCAGGTCTGTCAGCGTCTCCCCCAGCTGCTTGAGCACCACTGCCTTCTCCTCCAGCTCCTGCACAGGGATGAGCCAGTGGTTGTGGGTCAAATCCTTCTGGATCTTCTCCACTGACTTCTCCAGGTCACTGTGAGCACATGGACAGGGCAAGGGTGTCACTGCAGAGCCCCCGGGGGTGGCCACAGGGGTGAGAACAAGTGGGCTGGGGACATGCTAGACATGCAGTCAAGGATGTGGCCTGGATGCGGCAGACCTGCTGCTTTCCACCCATGGAGGTCAATGCCCAAGGACCCTCTACCCACTTGCACACCCAGCCTTGGCTCACTTGAGCTGCTGGGTGATGAGCTCCTCCTCGTTGAGGTAGCGGAGCCGTTCCTCTTCCACCAAGCTGCGCTGGCGCTGCAGCGGGTCCTCGTGCTTGCGCATGGTGTCCGTCACCCGCACGCTGATCTCCGTCTCCGTCCGCCGCAGCATCGTCTTCACCATCTCCTGGTTCTGCAGCTGCAAGGGACCGGGATCATAGGATCATAGAAAGGTTTGGGTTGGAAGGGAGCTTAAAGCTCATCCAGTCCCAACTCCTTCATGGGCAGGGACACCTTCCACTGGAGCAGCTTGCTCCAAGCCCCATCCAACCTGGCCTTGAGCACTGCCAGGGATGGGGCACTTCTTTGGCCAACCTGTTCCAGTGCCCCATCACCCTCAGAGCAGCGATGGGGGGTTCAGTGTGAGAAGGGATCCCCTCACTCTCCCACACCCAGCCCCATGCAAAGTCACCAGGAAAGGGGGATTTTCCTACTCCAGGTCTGGAGCCACCCCAATGAGAGCCCCCCCCAGACACCCACCTGCAGCTTCTTGAGCTGCTGGAGCTGGTTGCGGAGGTCGCTGGCGTTCTGCTGCAGGTCGTGGAGGTGCAGCTGCATGTGCAAGCGGGTGATGGCCGTGGGCTGCCCTGCAGGGGTGCTGGTGGCGGAGGGTGGTGGTGGTGCAGGCACTGGTGTCCCCATGCTGCTGCGGCTGGTTGCTGCGGGGAGGGCAAGCAGAGGGTGCTGAGTGCTGATATCCCAGCCTGGAGGAGGCTGCAGGCTCCGTGCCTCTGCTTTCCCAGGAAAGAACTTCTTTCCCAACCCATGCTTGGGGTGGTCTCCAAAATAACCCCATCCACAGCACCACCATGCTGGACCCACCCCGGAGATGCTACATAGTGGGACAGGGGGCTCCTGCTGGTTGCCAGCACACGGTGTGGGGGCTGCAGACCCGCACTCCTGTGCCCATCCCAGGACTCCCCACAGCCACGGGGCAGGGTGAGGGGCTGGCTCCCCAGTTACTTACACGCTGATGGGGGGGTCCCGCCATTGGTGGCTTCTGTCTTCTCACTGCAATGAAAAGGAGGAGGGAAGCGAGAGCATCCTCACCAGCTCAGGGGTGGCCACAGAGGGGGCTGCAAGCAGCATCCCCCTCCCCACAGCAGAGCCCGGGGTCCAACTCCTTACCTGGGGGTCTCAGCCTCGGAGCCGCGGAGCAGCGCGCTCTGCACCAGCCCCGTCAGGCTGGCGATCTGCTTCTCCATCGCCTCCATGCGCTCTCTGCCATGGGGAAGGGAGAGGGGCTGGGTGAGGAGGTGGCTTGGGTACCACGGACACCCTCAGCCTTGTCCTTGTCCCAAAAGGGACACAGGGGAGGCAGCAGCGCTGCTGTCACAGCTACACCCATCCCCTTCACTCTGTGCCTCCAGCATCCCCCCATTCACTGCTTCATCGCCCATCCCATCACCACGGGGCAAAGCCTTCCTCTGCTCTTCCTCTCCCTCCCCAGCCGCACTGACAGACACCACCAGTGCATCAAACCTCATACCCAAGTCCCACCTCACCTTGTCTCCGTGTCTTTAGCTGGTCCAGGGGAGCCAAACCCCGACAACGGGCGATCCCCAGGGCCAGGAAAGAGCTCCGGAGGGCCGGAAGAGCTGGGGTTGCGCGGCTTGTTCACAGGGCTCTCCATGAAGACGGAGGAGCAGGAATCCTTGCGGAAGGACTGCCGGACAGGAGAGGAGCGGCTGGGGGGTCCCGAGTAGGGGCTGTGCGGGCTCTGCCCCGGCTGCACATCCACCAACCGCCCATCAGCCATCTTCTGCGGGGAGGATGGAGGCATGCGGAAACCCAGACCGGGGCCGTACGTGTCGCTGTACATGGGGGCATTGGGCTTGTAGAGGTTGTCCTCCAGCTCCGTCTGCAGGGCGGCCGCTGAGTAGGTGCTGAGGGAACGCACGGAGCCGCGCTTGTACAGCCCCCCCGAGTAGCCAAAAGGGTCTCCCATGCCAGCCAAGGACTGCGTGGAGGTGATGCTGAGCCGTCCCTCGTGCACCATGCCGTAGGGATCGGCGTAGAGCCCCTCGTTCTTCATCAGCACCACGTTCTTCCCGGCTAAGTCCTCGTCCGGTTTCACATCCCGGCGCTCCAGGATGGCGCTGGGGCTGGGTGAGACGCCCTGCGCCGGTGGCAGGTTGGAAAGGCGCTCGCTGTGATGGACGGGGCTGCCGGCATAGGAGGGCGGGCGGCCGCCGCTGTAGGACATGCGGGAGCGGGATGGAGACGAGGACTGGAGCACCGGTGGAGGGGAGCCCGAGGCGAGGTGGGAAGCCGGGGACATGTTGTTGAGCCGGCGGGTGGGAGAGGATTCCCTGGATGTGTACACCATCTCCCGCTGTGGAAAGGGGCAGGATGGGGGTCAGCACCTGCAGAGCAGCTCCTCTGCCCTCCATCCGCCTGGCTGGGACCCTTCCTTGCTGCATCCCTGATAACTGCAGCTCCCGCATCTTCACCTGCCGGCATCTCCCTTATTCCCATCGAGCAGGATGATTTATTCTGATGAATCCCCTAATTATCATGTTTATTGCCCTGCTGTCAGGCCCCAAACATCCATTCTCTCAAAGTAACACTTAACAATGCTGGAACCGGGGCAAGATGAATCGTAGTCATCACCCTTTCCACAAACACAAGCAATTGCCAAGTCCCTATCTCCATCACTTTCCCTCTTTACTGGTTCCAGCCCACTGGATGCACCCACCCTGTGACAACTGTCCCCTTACCCTCAAGTCACCGTTGGTGATGTGGGAGGCTGGGAACGAAGCGTAGAGAGGCTCCTTCCGATAGATCTTGATGATACTTCTGTCCTGGATGTCCCTGGAAGGAGAGGCAGAGCCATCAGCATCCCAGACAGGCAGCCACCGAGCCTGTCCCAGACACAGGATTGCACCCACACCCACCCTTCTGCTTCCATCCCACTGATTTCCTTGCTTGGGATGACCTTAAAGGAAGGAGCAATCAATCTGTGGTGGATTTCTGAGCTCCCCTCCCTCCCCTCTCACCGGACATCCTCCAGCTCATAGAAGACATTGCGCGACTCGTCCTTGATGAGGATGGCCGTGTTGGGAGACTTCAGCATCCCCATGGTGAGCTTCTGGGGGAACATGTGCACAATGAGGGCGTGCAGGGTGTCCATGCTGCTGATCTCGTGGGTGATGTGGACGCGCCTCGTCTCGTCCCCAAACTGCAGGAACAGGACCCCTGGAAGCAGAAGGAGCAGGAAGCGGTGAGGTGCTCACATCCGTTCTCCATGCAATGCAGGTTTGCCCACTGGTCAACCAGCCTCATCCTCAAGCAGTGAGGCTGAAGGCAGCTTGGCCTTGGCCACCCTGCAGTGCCCCCACCTCCATCTGGGGTTATTTGGGCAGACACAAACCAATCCCATGCCCATCCCACACCAGGCACATGCAGGCATCCTGCTGGCAGGGATGGTTGGTGGTGATGGATGTCTTGGGACTGGGCACGGCCCTGATGGTACCTGGTGATCGCAGCTTGGTCTGGCTGGTGGAGCGGGACAAGGGCAAGCTCTGCCGGAACCGGTTCATCCTGTTGAACCCCAGGGGCAGCTCCGCTTCCGACATGGTTTCCAGGGATTCGGCCGAGGCGAAGGAGAGTTTGGCTTGATCGGCCAAGCCAGGCTGGGAGCCCTGGGAGTGCCGGGAGCTCCTTGTCTGCAAGAGGAGAGGTCAGAGGAGAGCTGGGTACCCCAGCCCATGGCTGAGCTCCCCTGGATGCTCACAGTGATGGAGATGCAGGGATGCTCATTCCTGGCTCTCCAGCTGAGTCAGCACACTGCTGTGGTCCAGCGCAAGGCCCCCTCCATCTCTAAGCATCTACAACATTGCCTCCTGCAATTGCTCACTCCCGTTTTCCTCTCCATGCTATACTTCAAAGCCTCCCAGTGCCATTCCAGGAGCCTTTGAGTTCTCCCACCAGTGGAAATAAAACCAGTGCTAGCTAGCTGGTGACAGAGCCAGGCTCGCATGCGAGCGCTGGAATAACCTTAGCAATTACAGGAGGTTACACATCCATTACACCAACGAACCAGCTCCCGGGAAACATAAATGCCTGGCTTCTTCTGGAAGCAAAGCAGCAGCAAGGTTTATGGCTTCCTGCACGGGGGGAAGGTAATGGATTTGGGGTTTGAGCAGTAAAGATTTAATACGCCACGAGGCCCATTTCACATGGCCAAGGGTACATCCAATCCAACAGCATGGAAAGTCCAGGCTCCGCATGCTGGATTCCTGCACCACCACCTCCAAATACACAGGGAAGGGCCACAGGAGCAAACGTTGCCCATGGATCCCTCCAAAGAAAAGGCTGGATTTTCCCATACACTGTCTTTAATGCTGGGAAATCAAACAGAGGGAGAACAAGCAGCTCCCGGGGTGTGGAAAAGGCAGCGTGGAAGGGACAAGGGCTCTATTTTAAGCCCAAAAAGCAGCAGCACTATGAAATGATAACAGGCATCCTCCTCCTCCTTTAAATTAGACATTAATGGGGGGGTGTTAATTAATCTGGCAGGGAGGGGTTTCCAATGGCTGGAAATGTTCTTGCTCTATGCAGCTAATTGCTGGAAAATCGACGGCTTTAGTTCTGTTGTTGCTCCAGCACAAAGCACGTTGGCAGCGTTGAGGCGTAACAGCTTACACTGAGAAAGGGAAGTGGGGCTGGATCAGCACCATCCGTGGGTGAGGAATGCAGTGAGCAGGAGGTGATGGAGAGACCTGGTCTCCTCTAACACGGGTCTTTGGGGCAAAGCATTTGGATTTTGGGGCTCTCCATCCTTGCACAGCCCTGGGGAACCTGGAGGGTTTGTGGCTCCCTATCTCCATCTGTCCTGGGGTGGGTTTATGGTGCTGCTCCCAGCTCCTGAGCCAGGATGGATTTATGGCTGCAGGGATGGATCAGGAAGTACATGGCCAGGATGTGACCCATGCTCTGCCCTCCTGGCAGCCCTTTTCTCTCTGTTCCTTCCCCTGTTCCATGCCTTCACCCTGCTCCATCTCCATCGATCCCTCCTTGCTCCCACCACCCAAATCCCTCCCAGCCAGAGCCCACACCTCAACCGGGCTTTAAACCTGTTGAACTTTCACACCAGATGACAAAAGTCCTCACAGCCCCTATAAACAACACCCCAACACACCATGGTCTCTACAGTGCAACAACCCAATGCACCATGGTCCCTATAGCACAACATCCCGATGTACCAGGGTGCCTGCAGCCCCTACAGCACAACAACCCAGACACATCATGGTCCATACAGTCCCTATAGTACAACATCCCAATGTACTAGGGTGCCTGCAGCCCCTATAGCACAACAGCCCCGACACATCATGGGCTCTACAGCCCCTATAGCACAACATCCCAATGTACCAGGGTGCCTACAGCCCCTACAGCACAACAACCCAGACACATCATGGTCCCTACAGCCCCTATAGCACAACATCCCAATGTACCAGAGCGCCTACAGCCCCTACAGCACAACAACCCAGACACATCATGGTCCCTACAGCCCCTATAGCACAACATCCCAGTGTACCAGAGTGCCTACAGCCCCTACAGCACAACAACCCAGACACATCATGGTCCCTACATCCCCTATAGCACAACATCCCAATGTACCAGAGCGCCTACAGCCCCTACAGCACAACAACCCAGACACATCATGGTCCCTACAGCCCCTATAGCACAACATCCCAGTGTACCAGAGTGCCTACAGCCCCTACAGCACAACACCCCAACACATCATGGTCCCTACAGCCCCTATAGCACAACACCCCAACACACCATGGTCTCTACAAGGATGCTGGAAAGGGCAGACCCTTTAAGTGCTATGGGGGGGGGTCTCTGCCATTCCTTGCCTGTGGCTCTTTTGGCCCCCCCAGCTTTGCTGTGGGACCTGGGTGCCCCAATGTCCCTGCAGCAGCAGCAGCAGCGGGGAGCTGCGATGCCCTGTCCTTGGCCTCCAGCAGACCATAATGAGCTGACTGCAAGGGAATTGGGTTTTATTGCTCTGCCTCCCTAATGGCTTTTCCTCCTAGGAGGTAATAACCTGGCCACTCAGCCCCACACATCCTGCCTGTGCCCATGCTGTGCCCACAGCCCCATTCACAGCCCTCCTGGATAAGGTGGGACTTGACCATAGCCAGCAAGGCTGTGGCTTATCCCAATGGTGTCAGGATCTTCATCCATCCCCATGGAGTTTAAACAGGGTCCAATCCTGCCTTGCTGGGTCTGGACCTGTCTGTGCCAGTGTGTGCACTGATGGGATGGAAGGCCCCTGCTCTCATGTGCATGGGCTGAGCTTTGAACCGGATGCAGGATGGATTTGCATCAGGGACTGCAGTGATAGGACAAGGGGTGATGGGTCTAGAGGCAGGGACCCCTTCCACTGGAGCAGCTTGCTCCAAGCCCCTGTGCCTTGAGCACTGCCAGGGATGGGGCAGCCACAGCTTCTCTGGGCACCCTGTGCCAGCGCCTCAGCACCCTCACAGGGAAGAGCTTCTGCCTAAGAGCTCACCTCTGGCAGGTTCAAGCCATTCCCCTTGGCCTGACGGCTTAAAGCCATCCCCAGGGATGCCTGCAGTGTGGGAAGCAGCGGGTTCATGGGCAGAGCACAATGGGAAGGAGCAAAGCAGCTGCCCAAAAGCAAGACTAAAACCTCCCAAGGCCAAGGGCAGCTCCTCCCATGGCACCAAGGGCAGGAAAGGCTTTGGGAGGGCAGAGCTGCGGTGATGGGCACCGAGGCCAGGGGGTCTGCAGCCTACCCTGGGGAAGAAACCTGCTTGGGACCTGCCAGGGAGCGGTTTAAAGCCCCTGGTTTAAAGCAAGGGGAACCTCAGCAGCAGCAGAGCTCTGCACACTGGGGATGCTCCATGGGTGCTGCTTTGAGTGGTTCTCCCAGTGCAAACCCACTCACAGAGCACCCACATCCCCCCCTGGACTCCTCCTGGGAAGCAGTGGGAACATCCCCCCCAATGCTGTTGGCAACAGGAGCATCCCCAGCACCCCCACACCTCCTTGGGAGCTTTAAATGAAAGAGATGGGATGGGGAATGGAAGGAGACGTGGGGGCTTTTGTCTTTTATCTCCCCAGAGCTAAAAACAAGCTACAATTAAGCAATCCTTTCAGCTCCTAAAGCTCCCACCAATCCCTTTCCTGTCAGCGCAGAAGCAGCTTCATTCTACCAGCTTGGCTAGATAAGGATGCTCCTCTCCTCCTTCTCTCTCTTCTTCTTGTCCTCATCCCTCCCTCCTTTCCTCCATACCCCTCTTCAATATAACCCTCCCCAGCTTCAAGGGCTGAATGCTCAGAGCTGGAGGAAGGGAAGGACCCAAGTCCTTCCTTGGTGAGGACTGAGGACATCCCTCTGGACCCAGCAGTGATGGGTACCGCAGCGAGCATCAAACTCAAAGCCACTGGAGCTCATTCATCTTCCCCACTCACTTCCTAAGGCAGGCAAAAGGACCCTGGAGCTGGAGGGTTTGTCCCAGTGGATGCAATGGAGCCTCCACCAGCACCTCAGCCTCCGAGGGCTGTGCTTGGCTTAACCTGAGGAGGAAGGAACCGTTTCAGCCCCGCTTCTGCCTGACCCCTCTGCCCATCACACACCGCACTCAGCATCCCCCGGTGCCATGGTAAGGACCTTACCTGCAACAAGGAGATCCCCCTGTGGTACCCAAGCACCCTGCTGAGATGTGCACAGGGGACACAGCTCCTCTGCCCCCAACCTAGCGCCCAGCCCAGCTCATCCCAAGCTCTGCACCCTGTCCTGGCACAGGAACCAGCCCCTCTCCCCCCAGAACCCAGCCCAAGCAGCCCCCAGGCACCGATACCGACCTGTGCTCACAGCCGGGATGGATAAGCCCTCGCCGTGCTAATGCCATAGGCTGTTATATGCCCAGGCTGTGCTGGGCACTGCTGGGACTGGTGGCAGCTCCAGGTCCCTCCCAGCTCATGCTCCATCCTGTCCCGTTGGCAAGGAGGATGGACCAGAGCGCATCCGGGCTGGCTGAGCATCATCTTTGCATGGATGGATGGATGGATGGATGGATGGATGGGTGGATGGAGCCCTGCAAAGGTCCTGCAGCACTGGGTGCTGCTGCCTGTTTGCATGTCCTCTGCCAAGCCACATGATGGGGATAAAGGGAATTGCTCCCTCAAATGCACTCTGGCCAGCTTGGGAAACAGCTGGGAAAGCCAGCCCTGGGCAAAGCAATGCAACCGGTTATTTACCAAGTGCATAAAGCCCCGGCTCCAGCTCCTGGTTGGACACAGATCTGGATTAATTCCTCATAATCCCCCCTCTCACCATTTAATCCAGCATCTGACTACAGATCCCATCTGGTGGCTTGCTGAGCTCTCGGGATGGAGCTCAGCATCCCAATGGTCTGGGCTGTGTTGGGGATAAGGAGATACCATCAGCCTCCAGCAGCAATGCTGGGAGCAGGGAAGGGTGTTTTGGGAGTCACCCCAGGCTTTTGCTGTGGGACCAGGGTGAGCTACTGCACCTTTCTGTTCCATCTCCATAGCATTCCTTGGAGCTGGATTGGGAAGAGCCATGGGAGAGGGTAACAGGACCCTGCATGTAGGGTCCCACGTGATGCTTCTTGGACCTTTGCTCTCCATCACTCTTCTCCATCTCCCTAGCTATAAAATTAATATAATTATATATAACACATGATTAAGATATCTGCTTTTCTCAGCCATTACCTGCATCCCTACCCCTGCCTGCTGGATTTTGAGGCCTCCTGCCTTGAATTCCCAGACTCTGGCACACTGGAGCTAGTGGGGACCATCCCTCCTGGCAGCTCCCAGCCCATGCCATTCCCTGGATAAATGTATCTCAGAAACAAAGGGATGGGGAAAAAACACCAGTGGATGTGATCCCTTGGCCATCCCCATGCTGGGAAGAGCCTTTCAATGGACACTGCAGGTGTAGCTTCCATCCACAACCGCACCAGCTCAGTGCAAGGCTGCATAGGGACAGACCTGAGCTTCCTCCATCCTTATCCTTTGGGGAAACGTTCCCAAGGAAAACATTTTCATTGGAATTTGAAACTTTTCCCTGCAAAATGGACTCCAGTTGGTGTCTGGACAACCCCTGTGAGGCTCCCAGCCTGGCCAGCTCACCCTATTAGGAGTGATCTGGCCCCTCTGCAAACAACCCCGTGCCAGCACATCACAAACTGCTTCATCCATTCATTCATTCATTCATTCATTCATTCATTCATTCATTCACTCACTTATTCCTAACAAACTCCCTCATCCTTAATTATTGATGCTCCCAGGGAGTGAGTCAGCGAGGAGCTGGCGGCTGCTCTGTAAGAGAAGCAGAGCCCAGGTAATGGGACACTTCCCCAGCAGACACCTCCTCACCTCGAGTCTGGCTGCAAATCCCTCCTGGAGAGCATCCCTGGACAGAACAGAGCATCCCCGACTGGGATGCAGCATCCCCAGCACTGGGTACCACCAGCCCGGGTATCAGCTCTTGAGTTTCAAACTAGTTTCAGAGAGGGCAGCCCAGCTTATCCCAGTACCACACATCCATAGGTGCCTCTCTCCTTCTGCACATCCCAGCTTTGGTGCTTGATCCCATCAGGATTTACCCTTCTACATCCCTGTACAACGTTTCACACCATCTCCACCAACCAGGAGCACTGAACTTGAGCAAAACTACCATGCAGGGAAACACTCCAGCACCCCATCTCCTGCTTCCCAAAACAGAGCAAGCAGGAGATGCTCAACTGGGAAGAAAAGGAGGAAAAACTGGAAGTAAGTGGGGCTGCAGCAGCAAAGGTGGAAGAAAGGAGAGGTCAGGGTGCTGAGCATCATAGGAAGGGATATACCACCAGTATCTCCCATGCAAAGGGGCATCCCTCTCCAGCATCCCCCACCCCTCTTGCCATTGAATTCCAAGCGTTCCCGCTCACGGCAGCAATAATTCATCCCACGTCTAATGCTCACCATTTTGTCAGGATTATCCCGATTAACCCAGAATTAATCCTGATCCCAATGTTAACAGGATTAGCGTTAAAATCGGATTAGGCTTTTTTAAACCAGACCCCTTGACTAAAGCAAGAGGCCTTCCCCACCAGATGTGCACAGCCCGCTACCAGCATCCAGATGTGAGCAGGGGCTGAGTGGGTGCTCAATACCCTGCAACAGGCCCTGTGTATGGGTGACATGGGTGAAATAGGGTGCTCCTACAGCAAGCATCTCCTGACAGCAGCATCCTGCCCTGCAAAGCACAGGAGCTGCCCGAGCATCTGAAGGTGATGAGCTTGAAGCCCGACCCTTGGATGTTGTATTCCAAAGCACAAAACACCCTTTTGCCCTCAGACATGCCCCTGCCAGGTCCATGGAGGACACGGGTGGCTGCTTGTCCCCTCTCTGCAGTCTTTCCCCTTCCTGCTGGCACCATCAGCCTCCTGCCTGATGAATATTTCAAAGCCTGGATCCTCTGCAGCCTCATGAATATTGACGGCTGATGGTTGCCACGGTGGTGGTCCCTCTCCATCCCAATCCATCACGAGCAGAGGGGCTGGGAGCTGGGACCATTCATCCTCACCTCCCAGCACTGGCTCCAACCTTGGCTCCCTTGGGATGGGTAATCATTAACCCCCTAGCAAAGGCAGATGTGCTTTTGTTCCTGGAGTTGTTTTCTCCGTGCCTCAAACAGGCATTTCCAACCTGGCATCCATAGGGAGAGCATCCTGGGTGAGACCCTGAACAAACGGGGAGGGACCAGAAACAAGCTTGATGCAGCACATCCCCTAAGGGTGAGGTGGTTGCAGGAGATGGGTTATGTGGCATCAGGGTGAGGGTGCCAGTCCTGCCTCCATCCCTGGATGTTCATCCCGACCATCCCGCTCCTCACAGTGGTGGCTGTGTTCCATCCCTGCTCTCTGGCCATGCTCCCTTGTGTGACAGCATCTTCCAAAATAAGCAAATTACTGCATCCTTCAGGGATGCTGACGGGAAGGAAGCAAATCCGGGTGTGGGAAAGCAGCAGAAAGGGGATGGGGAGCAGGGAAAGAAGGGACAAGCCCTTGTTGGGGATCACCAGGATGCAGCCACCAAGGGATGGGAGCTGGAACAGGCTGGAAACAGCAGGGACATGGGTTAGCAGCATTAAGTGACAAGGAGTTTGCAGTGACAGGTGACAAGGCTCAGCTCTCTGGCATCCCAGGCATGATTCGCTTTAACAGCTGTATACAAGGGAGACCGGGCTGTGGTTAACACATGCGGTGCCTCTGGTAAGGGGGAAAAGGCTTGAAGGGGATGGTTTGAGGTGGAAAAAACCCCATTGATAACTTCATCTGGAGGTTAAAGAGCCCCAGATCTGGGATATCAGCCCAGGTATGGCTGCAGGTCCCTCTGATGCATCTCCCCTGGTATAGAATCATAGAATGGTTTGGGTTGGAAGGGACCTTCAAAGCTTATCCAGTCCAAAGCCCCTGCAATGAGCAGGGACATCCCCAACTATATGAGGTTGCTCAGAACCAACCCAGCCTGGCCTTGAATGTGTTCGATGGTGTCACCTAGTCCCACTGCACCTCAGCTCTCCCATTCCTACACTAAGGATGCTCCTGCCATCCCTGCTGAGACAATAAATCACAACACCCAGGATCAACAGATAACCCCGAGCAGCACCCATGGACAGGGCAGAAAACCAGGACGTGCCCCAAAAGCAGCGGTTACAGCCCAAACCCCTCCTCCTGTGAGCAACAAAACAGAACTGGTAAATGCCAGTCCCACAGAGCACGGTGGATGCCAAGGCTACAGGAGCAGCAGGATACAGGAGCTAAGCCTGCCTGCTATTTGCTTGTCTCCTACATGTAAATACCACTGCCTGCCTGTAATACCAGGTCGGGAAACGCCTTGAGTCCCAGCCTGCTGTGGGATGGAAATGGCTTCCCACTAAGGAGCCATGGCATTCCTGGGAAGCTCCATGCCCTGCCCAAGCCACTGCATCCTCAGTGCTGCTGGAGCAGGAGCCAGGCAGGGACAGCACATCCCATAAAGGTGTCCCCGCTCCTGCTTTCCCCTTCCCACATCCCAGCCATTCTTTTCCCCACTTCCCTTCACTTTAATCCCTTTTATGTTCTTTTAAAGCCCTGGCATCGAAGGAGCGATTCCAAGACTCTGCCTTCTGTTCTTCCCATCCCTCCTCCAGCCCATAAGTGACAGCAAGGAGCCAGCCCACCCCTGTGTTAGCACAGCAGGAGCCCCCAGCCCTCGGTGCTGCTTCTCTTTGCTGCATCCCTAGGAAGCGATTTTCCCCCTGGCTGGATGCAGGGAGGAGTCCCTGGAGCCCCCCAGGGCTGAGATGCTCCTGCTCTGGAGCTGCTGACACCCAGAGCATGGTTTTGAACAACCCCAAATCGGCAGGGATGGAGGCTGCGAGCTGGGATGTGGTTTAGGTGATGGGAAGGCGGGTGGGTACCAGGTTGTCCCGGCCATGACAATGGCCATGGAGCAGTGGGATCAATGGCTCCATGGGAGGGGAAGGGACATCCCTGAGCTGAGCAGGGCTGGCTCCATCTAGAAGCAAGTGCAGAAACCCTAAGGATGCGCTGGGGCAGGAGGATGGAGCAGGGCAGAGGCTGTGGCAGGACCTGCTGACACGAGGGGATGCAGAGGATGGAAAGGGCTGGGGACTGCTTGGTTGCCTGGACCCCCTCTGCAACGACAGTGCCGACACAGGAGCCCATCCTCAGACAGCCACAACAGATGAACACAGCAATGCAGAGCCCCCAAATCACACACATGGAGAGCCTCAAAAGAGCCCCATCAGCATCTGCTATTGCAGATGGAGATGCCAGGGCAGGAGGAGAGTGTCCCTAGGAATTTGGCACAGCCCTTCCCACCATCCAATCCAATCCCCTCCAACCCCCATCAGCTGGGGCTCTGGCTGCAGCCCCCCCCTCTTTGGAGAAGGGATGGGGAAGGGTTGAGTTTGCATCCCCAGCAGTGATGGGTGGCACAGACAGGGAACCGAAAGCTTTCTTATCTGAGATTGCAGCTTCCCAGCTGAAGGCCAAGCCTGCAGCTCCACAAGACCCCAGGGGATGCAGATGGCTGCAGTGGCCTCAAGGAAGCCCCCAGCACCTGCCTGTGGGCTCAGCATCCCCACAGGGCTCTCCCCATGACAAGCATCCTCAGCTGCTTCTGTCTCATGCCCCACTTGTTATGGGGTCAGGCAGCTGCCAGCCTCCCTCTGCTGTGATTTATCCCATAACACATTCCCAGGCAGGATGCTCCCCTTGCAATGCAAGGCACTTGGGTGGGAAAAGAGATCCCAATCTCTGCGGATGCAAACCCAAAGAGGACCCCACTGGGATGCGTGAACCCCTCAAGTTTGTCCCCGTTTTACTTCTTACTTACGAAAAGAAAGAACAAAATCAAACCAAATTAAGGCTTTGGCACCTTCCCCCATTCCCAGTGTTGGGAATGTCACTGGGAGCACGCGGTCAGTGAGAACTCAGACAGCTGAACGCTCGGGGAGCTGCTGCTCACCCCCTCGTGACACCGCGAGTCCTTTGGGAATGAAAACCCGGAGCAAGTGCACATATTCTGCATTCTACAGCTCCTCCGCTCGCCGCTGCCATCCAAGAGCCTGTGTTTTCCACATTGGAAAAGCAAACCCGCCCGGGATAACGCGCCAAGGTCATCCAGCAACGCGCCTGGCCTTGAAGTGTTGCCACCGCATCCCTGGGTGAGCAGGAGGGAGGAAGGGCAAGGGGATGATGGTGCATTCACCCTGCCAGACAATGGGGTAACTGTTTGCAAGGTGCTGGCAGGAATCAGACCCTTGCTGCTGCCAGGAGGCTCCTGCCATGGTCCCCTTTGGGTAGCCTGGGAGAGGTGGGTTCAAGCACAAAGATCCCAGTGCTATAAAGGAAACACTAATGACTGAGGGCTGGGGCAGCCTGGAGGAGAGAAGGCTCCTGAAGGGGAGACCTTAGAGCAGCTCCAGTGCCTAAAGGGGCTGCAGGAAAGCTGGAGAGGGGCTTGGGACAAGGGATGTAGGGACAGGGCAAGGGGAATGGCTTGAACCTGCCCGAGGGGAGACTGAGCTGAGCTCTTAGGCAGAAGCTCTTCCCTGTGAGGGTGCTGAGGCGCTGGCACAGGGTGCCCAGAGAAGCTGTGGCTGCCCCATCCCTGGCAGTGTTCAAGGCCAGGTTGGACACAGGGGCTTGGAGCAAGCTGCTCCAGTGGAAGGGGTCCCTGCCCGTGGCAGGGGTTGGAGCTGGGTGAGCTTTAAGCTCCCTTCCCACCCAGACCAGGCTGGGATTTCTCTATTCTGCTTCTCCTGCAGCCTCCTGATGAACAGGCTGGTACCGTAACACCCAAACAACAGAGCACAGGATGGAGACAGAGATGTGATGGCCAACACAGGACAGAGCTGCCCCTTCTCCTCCCGCAGCTCTCAGCCTGTCCTTTTCCCAGCATTAAGGTTTCTTCTGCCACCAAATAACTCCAAAGCACCATGGGGTGATAGTGGGCTAAAGGAGGGCAGGGTGCACACCACCCCTCTCAGAGAACAGGTTTGTATCTACACCACAACTTCAGCCAGAAGCCTAAAGATCCATCTCATGAGCTTAAGTTGCTGCTGAGCTAAGGACAAACCACTTTGGCACAGAATTCCTTAACAAAACACCCCCCTCCACCCCTACACAGACAGAGAGGAGGCAAGGATGGAAAAGTGCATGCATTTCAAAGAGAAGCATGGAAAAATCAGGAATACTGACCTTAAAGCTCCAGTAGTTGGGTTGCTAATGAAAAAAAATCAAACAACAAAAACAAAAGGAAACAAAGAAAGAACATTAAGATTCCGCTTTGACTTTTGGTTTCCTCCTGAGAATTGGTCACTTTAAGCAGTGACATTAAACCTGCTCTCGTTTCTGCTTCAAGTATCCCCTCCCAACGGGTTCCTTAAGTTTCATGCTGCTAAGGGCTGGTGAAGGGGGAGCGGGATCATGCAAGCAGGCAGGGATGGTGACTGCACTGAATGCAGACTGGGGTGCAAAGGAAGGGAAGCGAAGCAAAGCAGGGAGCGGGATGGCAGCCCAGTGTCGCTACTGGAGTCACTGGTGTGCCCATGTCCCAAGTGTTGGTCAGGCTGCTGCCCTGGGAGCTGGTGCTGGAAGCCAGGATGATGTTCATTTATAAAGGGATCTTCCAATCCCCCTTCCCTGCCCTGGCCACCTCCCTCTGGTGCTTCTTCACTGTTTCCACTGGTGTCAAGTCAATGTGCTACAGCGAGTGACAGGAGCTGGCATCACTTACAGCCCAGCACGTTGCAGAGCCTGGGAGCTTCCTTCCGGTGGGTTAGGGGATAGAATAGGATCAGAGAATCAAGTAGGTTGGAAAAGACCTTTAAGGTCATCAAATCTGATGGCTGGACTTGATGATCTTGAAGGTCTGTTCAACCTAGTTGGTTCTATGATTCTATCCTATGTGCTGAGGATGCTCAGAGCTGCAGCTCATGGCAATACCCATATATGAGTTAGAGACTGGGGACCCGCTCCCAGGGCAGCACTGGGCTCACACAACCAGGATGGAGCCCAGTGGACAATGTGGGGACCGGATGGGGACAGGAGAGATTTGGGCAAAGCAGGGATGAGCTTGGCACAGCAGCAGCACAAGCAGCTTCATCCCACCCTGGAGATGATCTCCCAGTGCCATCCCAGTGCCAACCCCAGCTCCCACAGCACCACAAGACCTTGACAGGAGGGAAGTTAAACCTGGTGAGGATCCACCTTGCTGGAAGGGGATGCTTTTCTGGCAGCACTGAGAGGAGCAGATAATGGGAAGGGTGGAAGAAACGGGGACAAAGCAGCTTTTATCCCAGCGCTCTTTTTATTGGGATCAAAGTTCTCGGCTGCTCTTTTCTCCCCTCTCACACCCGCCTATCACCTTGCTTTTATACAGTGGTTATTTCTCCACCACAATCACTACGGCTGCAAACCTGGTTTGTTATTTTGGGTTATTATCTTAAATGGAAAGTAACCCCCCTACACATACCAAGCTCCCTGTCCCCACCAGTCCCAGCAATGCCCTGGTGCCTGCCAAGACCATTCATCCAAGGCCTGGCTGTTGGGGAATTAACCCTTCTGCTGACAAGGTAAATACAGGTCTAGCCTAGGTATATAAACACCAATGCACTTGTTAGGCTCATCTCGAGCACCAGCAGGATGCTCTTATTCGTCTGAACCGCGTTCAAGATGCAGTTCACGTTAATATTCCACAAGACATCCGTAGAGCCAAAGTTTGGCCTCAACCAAACCCAAACGGTTTGAAAAGTGTTTGAAGTCAAACAACTGCAGTGTTTTCATGCAGACGAGCCTCAAGGCACAAAGGTCTTTTCCAAGGGCACATCGTGACTCAGAGGCAGAACCAGAAATAGAAGCCCAGAGCTGTGATTACCAGGCACCATTAGATAACAACCAGCAGGATCCAAGCCTATCCTGGGCACATCAAGCTCTTCCAAAACACCAGGATCTTGGAAGTCAGAAACCGCCTCAGGATGCTTTTTGGTCCTAAACGACTCCATCCATCACATCTACAATTAACACCCCCGCTGCACCAGCACAAGGCCCACTGGCAGCACTGGTACCTGCCTGGCCATGCACAGGAGCACATCCCAAACTGCAGCACTGCCCTGTGTCGGTAGAAGCTCACAGCATCAGCACATCCTCGGAGCTCGCTGTCTCAGGGAGGTGAGCAGCATTGCATCAGCTCCTGAAGGCTTTGACATGCTGTGCCTTGATGGGGAAACAGCTCCAGCTAAGCTGCACAGGGCAGCAGTTTTGTGGCTCTGCTGCTGCTGCTCAGCTGCACGCAGCCCAACTCCCCAGGGCCAGGCTTGGATGCTGCCTCCCAGGAAATGCTGCATGAGAGACCCTTAATAAACCACAGCCAGGAGGGAAGCCTTCATCCCCTCCCATTGCCACACTCACCCCCTTTGGCATCCAGTTCTCCCCACCAGTACACCCAGACAAGGAGGGAAGCAACAGAACCCCCTACCCAGGAGGGCAACAAGGAGGTGCTTGGTCCCTGAAAACATGGACTGAAGGGATGCTCACCCGCCCAGGTCCTCTGTGCTTTGAATGGCTGCAATGGGCCTCAACATATATTTTGGGAAGAGTGGTCAATACCAGTCTGTCCCAGTCCCCAAAGGGCCCAAACTCAGTCTGTGGTAGGAGAGGATGCTCTTGACTTTGTCCTTGTGCAACTTTGGGTTTTTTCCTCCATACTCTTCCTTTTGCTGTTGAAGTGGCTCAGTAATTTTCCTCAGACCCTGATATTACTGATCCTATCTCCTGCCAGCCCTTGGTATGCATTTTATTTATTATTTTAGGATGACTGGACAGGCTTATCACAAAGTCCATAAATTACATCCCCACCGCACACAACCACTCCCCATCAAACCGGTGATGAGCTTGTCTGAACCCCAAAGTGCTGTGGAATGGAATCCAGAATATTCTGGAAGCAATTTGGGCTGGTTTGCATGACTTGAAGCACACACCAGGATGCCTTGGCACAAACACTCTCCCATGTCCCTGGATCCAGCCCCTTCGCTGGCATCCCCATGAGCGATGCGGGACCCCTAAGCAAAGGAGCTGGGTATGGGTTGGATGCGGGGTAGGGGATGCGCTGCCTGCCCTGCCTGTTCCCTGCCAAGAGGCAGGGCTGTCCAGGACCTACAATCTGGTGCTGTCTACCATGGCCAAGCAGGGGATGGACACCACCTTTCAGGTCTCCATCTGTCCTTGCAGGCTTTGCTGTTGCACCAGCCCGTCCTTCATCCACCCCAAATCTCCCAAAGCAAAGAGGACACATTCCCCCAGCACATACAGCGATAGGGCACAGCCCCAGCTTTCAATGCAGCCCACCCCAAAGGCAGGGGACAGAGCAGGGACAGCCCCAGCTCCCCTGCAAGCAACCCAGCATCCAGCCAGCCTGGCAAGGGAGGGTTTGTACAGAGAGGAGAAGGCCAAGGTAGAATTAACATATCGCTGGCTCTTCAAAAGCATCAAAGGGAGATAATGGTCTGAGAGAGGATTTGAAGCGACAGCCTTGTTACAAGCAATAAACCAGGCAGCTCGCTTGCAGCAGGGCTGTGCAGAAGGTATGGAGAATTACAAAGGCTGAGATGATAATTGCGATGAAAGTCATGTCCATGATGCTGCAAAACGATGGACTAATGAGGACTGGGGCCCCCCTAAAAGCACAGACGTGCACATGTGTGCGCAGGCACACGTTTACCAGCTGGAACAAGAGCAAAACGGGGCTTGAGATGCTCCTGTGAACCCATGAGGGAACCTATGCACACATGAATGCTTGGAGAGATGCACTTGCATGAGTGCTGCAGAAGAGAGGAAAACCAGAGGTGGGGGGTTGTATTGAAGAGCATGGTGGAGTTTAACAGTCATATTCTTTATAGTCTTTATGAGATTATCCCAGGAGAAGACAGGAGGTAAATGGAGGAAATCCAAGTGAGTCACTGCCTTGACCGAGGCAGACTTCCCCAGGTTAGCAATTAGAACACAGATCTGCTAGTGATTAACAAGGCAGCACTGAATGCATCCCTCTAAACCAGGCAGCATCTCCAGTGCGCTCCACCAAAGGGAGGGACAGAGGCTTCTTAATTCACCCGTTTTCAGGAGCTGCCGTTTCTGATGGAGTCCCCCTCGGGCACAATGTCTTGACAAACAAAACTCCCCTTGAAAAATAGCACTAAAGGGAATTTAATCTGCTTTTGCCTTATTAAAGTTGGGGAATTTATTTTTTTTAATGCTTTCCAGCACAAGAGAAAGGGAATGAAAGTGGAAATAGCAAAATGACAAGATAAAGAGTCAAATGCAAACAGGAACCTGATAGAGTGAAGAGCGACCCCGGCGCTGTGCATTGCAGATACTGTCATCAGAGGCCTCGCAGTTATTGCAGGAGCACCTCTCAAACCTGAGCATCTCAGCACCCAGGAGAGAGACAAGGTGGGATGTGGGAGCACAGGGGATGGTTCCCATCAGACCTGGGCTTCTGAGGGGCTTCAGGGAGTCACCCAGCCCAGACCCCACCATGCAAAGGGTACCAAGAGGCTTGTTTTGCTTGTCTTTCAGGCATGTTCAGGCAGAGACTTGGGGTTTATGACACCTCTCTCCAGTCCCCAGCCCAAAGATGCTCTGAAGGGCACCAAGAGATGGCATCAGATGGCTTGTGACAGTGAGCAGGTATCACCGACAGACCCCTGGCACCCTGCACCAGCCCTCATCTGCACACACCCCCCAGCCTGCTCTCCATAGGAGGTTCATCAGCGCTCCATCAGTGACTATGGCCTTGACCTACAACACCCAGGTGATATTAGAGCACAAGCGCTTTGGAATGTCCATGGATTTATGCTCCTGACCCTTCCTTTCCCGATGCCAACACAAAGCAAATCGACAACGCCTGCTCCTAGCAGTGCACCCCCAGAGTAGCTCTGCTGAGGACCACCCGTGTTTGGGTGTTCAGAATCCCCCTTCTGTGGCCTCCAAGGTCAAGGTCTCTGTGCCATCACTGCCCATACCCTGCAGCAGCCAGAGCAGGAAGCAGCCATGCACCCCAGCACAGGGACCAGGATCCCCTCCAACCTCCATCCCGCTGCTGGCGCATGGGAAGAACAGCCAAGGTGCAGGGCCAAAGGTTTTGGGGGGGGAAGCAGGCAGAAGTTGGGCAGATCAGATTGCAGAGTAGCTATGGCAACGGCACGGCGTAGGTGGACCAGCACAATAGGGACATGCAAGGTAAACCCGGCAGCGAGCAGGCAGCGAGCATCCATCCGCTCCCCACTGCACTCAGCCAGGGACAGCACCAGGGTCTGGACCCCTTTGGGGTGACCTCCACCCTCCGTCAGGTGCCTCCAAGCCATGGAAGCTCATCCCTGATGGCCAATCCCTGAGAAACCCCATGACAAGAGCAAGGAAGGACGGATCCTCTGGAGAAGGAGGCACATTTGGGTTAAGAACAGCAGGAAACTGAGTGGAGGGGCAGGGATGGATGCACACGGCCACATCCCCGCATCCGTGTGTGCCGGAGAGGCTGGAGTACACACAGGCAGCAGCACTGGCACTGCGCTCCTGGGAACCACGGTGAGGAACTGGGAGCACTGGGAGCCCAAATGCAGCCAGGGAAGCGCGCCAGGCGCATCCCACCTGCTGCCGGGATGGAGTCGGATCCGATTCCCGGTGGGTGTGCAATGGACATGTCCCTGCTGGACCACACCAGGCTGCTGTTGCTGTCATCAACACGGCCGTATTCATTATCCACTTCTCAGGAAGTGGGGTGACCCCCGGACCTTCGGCTGACTCCCAGCTCCTGAGAACCTGATTCCCAGCCAAACCGTGGATCAGGTCTCTTTTAATCAGCCCGGGATCGTTCCCAGGAGGGGAGAAATAAGAGAATCAAATAGAGACAGCTCTGGCTGCTCCCAGGGACACACACACACACTCCTTCATGTTACTCCTGACAGGCACACACGCTCTCCTCCACCATTACAGCACTTTGTGATGGTTCACAACACGCTCCACCTCTGGAGACCAAGATGAGACCCTGGGAAGCACAACACAGAGCCCTGCTTCTCGCTCCCACTGCCCCAGGGAGCTCACACCTACCAATTCACTTCAGGCACTGTTCACAAGCCTCCATCACCACTGGTTTGGCAAAAACAGAGGTTCCAGGTACCCCGTGCCTATGGGGGGGACCCCCAGCCCAGTCAAGCACCCCCACGAGAACAAGACAATGCCAACCTCACACCATGGGGATTGCAGGGACATGCTGTTAAGCCAAGGGCCAGGGTGGGCTCAAAGCCGGGTGGGTCCTCATGGTGCTGGCAGGACCCCTATGGGAAGGATGCTCGGCCAAGTGAGCTGGAGGTGAGACAAGATCCCACACGGCGCAGGGATGCTGCATGCCCAGGCCACCATCTGCCCCTCTCCGTCTGCCCCCCCTACAGCCTGAGAAGGGCAGAGAGGACCGGTGTCCCCTGCAGAAGGACAGGGACACGGGTGACAATGCAGGGGTGCCCTGCGAAGACGGGGACTGCGCAGTGGGCTTGGCACGGGCACCGCGGGGGGCTTTGCATGGCTCCACGTGCACCGGGAGGAGCAGGGTGAGCCCCCCCCCACCAGCTGCTGCACCGAAGGGTAATGCAGGGGCGATGAAACCCACAGACTGCCACCAGCTCCATGCTGCGGACTTGAACGTGGGGGGAACCCCGCGAAGGGGAAATGGGGTGAACTGGGGGAATGGGGGGGCTGGAAAAACAGGGGGGAATGAGCGCCGCGGCCAAGGGAAGGGCATGATCGAGAGCACCGGTTGGTGATGGGAATGGGAGAGGGGAACACCGGGATGTCGGGGCAGACGGAAGGGGACGTTTGGGAAGGGGGTGCTGGGATGGGTGGGAGCGACCCCAGGGTATCTGGGCAAGGGGAGGGCGGGGGGAAGCGGACCCCGGGATGCAGGAGGGGACCACGACACCGGAGGGATGCGCCGCGCCCGCCCCGCCGGCCCCGGTACCTGCGGCAGGTGAGATCCGCAGCGCCGGCGGGGCGCGCTCGGCCCCGCTCGGCTCCGATCGGCTCCGCTCGGATCAGGTCGGCTCCGTTCGGATCACATCGGCAGCGCGGGCCGCGGAGAAGGGCGGGGGGGGTGAAGAGAGGGCGGGCGGTGCCGAGCGGAGTCACCACCTCCCGCCGCTGCGGCCGCAGCCGGCCCCGCGCGCCCGCCCTGATAGGGGGCGCGGTCACCATGGCAACCGCGACTCCACCTGCCGCCCCCTGCAGCAGCGCCGGGCCGCCGGGAGGGGGAGCGCGCTCCCGGAGGGGGCGGGGCCAGGGGGCAAAGGGGCGGGGCAGGGTGATGGGGTGTAATGGGGGGGTGCAATGGGGCTCGATGGGGTACAATAGGGATGCATTGGGGCAGGGGCGGGTGATGGGGTGTAATGGGGGTTGTAATGGGGTACAATGGGGCGCGATGGGGTACAATAGGGATGCATTGGGGCAAGGGAGGGTGATGGGGTGTAATGGGGTGCAATGGGGCAAGGGTGAGTGCTCGGGTGCAGGGGATGCAACGAGGCTGGTGGTGCGGTGGGGTGCAATGGGACAGGGATGGCTGCTGGGGTGTAATGGAGTGCAATGGGCAAAGGTAAGTGCTGGAGGGAATTGGGAGTGCAATGGGCAGGGGTAGGTGCTGGAGGCCTGGGTACGGGCAGCATGGTGCATACATCCATTCACACACCCCATAAACCACTGCTGTAACACAGGGTGCCTGAATGTGACTGGCACAGCCTCATCGATCCCCCAGGGTCCTGGGACCCTGAGTTCTCTGCAAGTTCTCCCTTCCTATGGAGCGGGGAAGCAGCCAAGACACATGCTTCAAGCAGGGAAACTGAGGCACGGAGCCACCTGCAGCAAAGCAGCATCTCCGTAGCCTGTTGCACCCTACCTACATCCCCACTGCATCCTGCCTGCATCCCCATTGCATCCCTGCCTGCATCCCCATCGCATCCCTGCCTGTGCTGGTGACGCAGGACAGAGCAAGGGCCTGGCTCTGTGGTCACATCCATCTGCACTGGTTGGTATTTATTGATTCCAAAGTCGGATTTGTTCTGTGCAGCTGCAGATCTGCTGCTGTCAGGCAGCCACCAACACGTTCCCACTCGGCTCCAGCCTTTCCCTATTATTTTGTTCCTGCAGCAGAGCTGGACAAGCTAAAATCCGAGCTTTTATGTACTTTCCTGTAGCCCTGAATGAGGCACGTTTCTGCTCCAGCTCCGCTGCAGTATTTAAACCCACACTGCAGCTTAGGAGCTGCAGGGCACCCGAGCAGACAGGGCTGAATGATGTTTTACCTGCTTACAGGCAAAGGAGGGGGTGTAATCCCTTCTTTTCTGGGATTTATCACTTATCTGCATTAAAACCATGTTGTCCTGGTTGGTACATACCCTCAGAGCCCCATCCCAAATGCACATCCAACAGGAATGTGGGCATTAGTAGGAAGCAGGGAGGGGTGATGGGGTTACCCCTTTGAACCATCATCTAATTATTTTTTTAGGTGCTATTAACTTTGTGTGTATATATATATATATAAACATAATGAGATAGAGATATAGGTATATAGATGCCTAGGTGTATAAGTATATAGGTATATGGGTATATAGGTATATAGGTATATGGGATGGATATATAGGTATATGGGTATATAGATATATAGGTATATGGGATGGATATATAGGTATATGGGTATATAGATATATAGGTATATGGGATGGATATACAGGTATATGGGTATATAGATATATAGGTATATGGGATGGATATACAGGTATATGGGTATATAGATATATAGGTATATGAGATGGATATATAGGTATATGGGTATATAGATATATTGGTATATGGGATGGATATATAGGTATATGGGTATACAGACATATAGGTATATGGGAGAGGCATGGCACGGGCATATAGATATATAGATATATATGAGACATGGGCATATAGATATATATGAGACATGGGCATATAGATATATAGGTATATGGGATAGATACATAGGTATATAGATACATAGGTATATAGATATATAAGTATATGGGATAGATACATAGGTATATAGATATATAGGTATATGGGATATAAATATAGGTATATGGGTATATAGGTAGACAGGTACATAGATATATAGGTATATGTGTATTCAGCATTGGGTACCACAGGGTGGCCCCATCCAAACCGTGCATCCCAGAGCACACTGATAAGAATCCCAGCCATGCCATCCCTCTCCTTCTAGATTTCCCCTTTCCAGGGTAGGATTCCCCCCCAAAGCAGCCTCAAAGCCCAGGAGCCAACATGCTCCATCCGCCACCTCATCCCAATTCCCATTCCCCTCTTTATTGTTAACGTTCCCATTTAACGCCTTCTCCCCATCTGGGTTTTAAATAAGCTCGCTGCCTCTTTGGACTTCTCCGCAGCTTTGCTAGCAGTCTGTTGGGTGTTGGTACAATGATTTCCCTGTGTTTCTTTCCCCCTTTGCTCTGTTATATATACATACGATTCAAATTAATATTGCTTTCCCTTCCCAGTGCCTCAGCACGGGAACGATGGCGTTTTGCTGCAGGCTTTGCTGTGCTGAAAGGGATGTTGACATTCATGAAACGCTTCTCTTCACCTCTGATTTGGCAAACGCATTTGAAATTACACATAAAACCCCAACAAAATAGCAAAGCCTGGATGGAAATACCTGCCAGGCTCCCTTAGAATAGCAAAGCAAGCTTCAAACGGTATAGGAAGGCCCAGAGTGTTGCATCCCAATGTCATTTAAAGGTTGGCCCCTGAGGTTTCCAGTGTTTTCTAGTTGCATTTTTCTCCCTGTTATTATTTACCACCCGCAGGGAAAATAAGGGGAAAAAGGAAAGGAAACAAAAAAATAGAGAAGAAGAATGGGATTTGGGTGTTTTCTTTCCCCACCGGTTGCAAAGAGGTGATGCTCGTGGCTGGGTTGATGGATGGAGTTGAGCCCTTAGCATCATGCCCAGGGCAGGGGGAACGGAGCCAACCTGAACCCACAGCCCTGAGCAAGGGGCTCCAGGGATACAAGATCATTCCAGAATCCAAATCGTTTTCCTTTCACTTGATAAAACCCCACAAAGCTCAGACCCGGAGTCAACAGGAGCTGGGTTTTCTCTTTGTAGCCGCCGATATTAAAAACCACACAAACCAGCCTTTGAATCATTGCAATAACAGGGGAAAGATTTCTGGTTATTTACTGAGAAATGTCACTCTGGTTGGAAATGTCACCTCTCCATCTTGGCCAAGCCACCACCAGCCAACAGCCCTTCACCAAAACGGGGATGCTGCGCTGCTGTGGATCTCTTTTTGGCAAGGAGAGGGCTGCAGGATGAGGACCCCCCCAGTGCACCCCAACACAGAGGAGACAGCGATGCCGATGCCTCGGCAAGCCCAGCTTTTCCTTACAAAGCTGGATTCTTTGTGGGATTCGGCGCCTGCATCCCACCGGGAGGTATCTAGTTGGAGATGATATAAGGGTTTTCTTTCCAGGCACTTCCTCCAGCAGCTCCGTGCTCACCCTCCCCTGTGCATCCTTATAGAAGCGCCAGTTTAGGTGGGGATTTATCACTGCCCCAACAGCATCACTGGCGCATCACTGGTACCCAGACCAGGATGGGCTCACCAGGGGTGCACCCCCAGCCATGGGGACCACTCAACCCTTGGGCTCTGCTACTCTCAGCAGGGGTGCCCAGACACGTCCTGCTCAAAAGACCAGCAGGTCCTTGGGGTGGGATTGACTCCATGGGGAACCGGTAACCAAAGGATGTGGTTGCCAAATCCTGGCACGCATCACCCATCCCCATCCCACACTGCACAGCAGCACATGTTGAGGTAGAGCAACAGCTCCTCACTACCTCATCCTGCCCCATAGCATCTCCTGAGCTCACCAGCCCCCCAGCACCTTGTGGGGCAGCCGGGGGGAGATATCTGCCCCCAGAGCTGCACTGACCACCCCCCCAGCTCAGAAAGCATCCATCCTGTCTCTTGTGCTGCTCGCATCATGGTTTTACACCAGTATCTTCAATTTTGGGGGGTTCATAGCACAGAGGAGAGCCAGGCATGCAGCAGCGTTTGCAAACACCAGCCCATGGGTCCAGCTGCCCCTTTCTGGGTGAGTTTGGGGTCTGCAGCCATCACCCCCACCCCTCTGCATGGAGAAACATCCCTCTCCTCCCCACTACTGCTGACAGCAGTGGGATTGAATCCACTTGAATGGCTGGATGAATCTGCCTGGGAGCCCTCCAGCCCTGGGGAAGGATGGAGGTGCTCCCCAGTAGGGCTGAGGGATGCTCCTCCAAAGGGCTGGAGGATGCTTCTCCCCAGGGATAGAGGGTGCTCTTCCTCACACCCGGGGGATGCTCCCCTTCAGGCTACTGCAAGCAGCCACCCATTTCATGCACCATCCAAGCCCCCATTGAGCCTCTTCTCCTCCAACCACCCCCAAAGGGTGAGATGTGGTCCCCATCCCCTCCACCCCCAAGAAGACGCCCTGTACCTGGTCCCGCATACGTTCCTGCTGCCCCCGGAGCGCCAGTGCATGCTGTGGGTACTTGTTCTTCAGGTGGTCCATGAATGCATCCCTCTTGCGCTCCATCTCCGACTTCTGGAGGCCGGTGAGGGCCTCCAGGCTCTGGGCAGCGATGACGGTGTGCCGGCGCTCCGAGGTGTGCACCAGCCCTACATTGGAGAAGCGCCGGGTGCCGTTGCCCAGGGTCCGGTATTCCCGCGGGTACTCGGCATCGTCCGCCGAGATCATGTGGGTGCTCGTCCTCTCGGGATCTGCACAGGGAGGGGGGAGAGCAGAGCGGGGTCAGGACCGGCCCCACTGCTATGGGGCAAAGGTGGGGTGCTGAGGTTTGGGGATGGGGAGAGGGGTTTAAGCTAGAGGTGAGCAGAGCCTGGATGGGAGCGGGAGCATCCCTCAGTGGGATGGGTTGGTGGGTGCAGGGTTTATGCCCCTGCGATGGCAGCGGGCACGGGGCTGGTGGTGGCAGGAGATGGATGGGGCAGGGGGGGAGCAGGAGGGATGGAGGGGCTGGGATGCCACCGAGACCACGATGGTCAGACCAAATCATGGCTAAAACAGTGCTGGGTCATTGAAACAGCACAGACAAGACACAGGAGCCAGGCACTGCTCCAGAGCACAGACAGACGGGGGGGGACATGGACACATGGACAAACCAAAAAGAAAATGAAAGGTGGGCCATAGTGAGGGGATGCTGGTGTCTGCCCATCCTGCACTGTGCTGATGCCCATGAGAGCATGCAGGATCCCCATGTCCTACCTGCCAGGTCCTGCTAGAGCCCCCCCCCATAGCATCAGACCCCATCCTGCATCCGCTGCTCGCAGCACCCATGGGTACCAAACTCAGCAGCATCACAGGACCCTCTGCTCCATCCCATCCCATCCCACGCCGCTCAGACAGCTCACCCCATCCCGAGCAGCAGAGCAGTGCAGGCAGGGTGCAGGCAGCACAGGGAAAGGGACTCATCCCTTTGCTAATAATCCATGAGCTGCACGTTGTGGGTTTCCTGGGAAGTTGTGCCCAGTGCCAGCGCTGATGGATGCCTGGAAGTCCCTGCACGCTGCCAGCGCCTGGCACCTCCTGCCTGGCTGCAGGATGGGGCCACCCCACAGCCCATAGCCCCTTGCCCAGACCGATGCCATCATGTCTGATGGCATTGGAGCCTGTGCCACACAGCCCTGGGCTGGTCCTGGCTGTTGCCACCATGCCCAACGCTGCCTTTGCCGCTTCTAACTAGTTTGGCAACCCGCAGCAAGCGTACTGCAGGGATTCACCACGTTACAGCTTTCCTTTTTCACTCACCATTTAACCTTGATGCATTATTCATCTCTCTCCTTGTCCTTCTCCCACTCCCCCACCTTCATTCCCAAGTCCCTGTTAAGCAAATCATAAGGGGACTTTTCCTTTTCCCTTAATTATTTATCAGCACCACGTATTAGCTTTATATCAACTGATTGTGTTTTTAATGTAGGACAGGACTCCAGTGTGTGCTACAGACATAACTCCTCTGCTCAAGGTCATACAGCGGGGTTTGCTACGAGCCAGGCAGGGACATCACGCTCCCAGCAATGCCATGGGGACATCCTTACCCTTGGCAAAGCTTGAACATCCCTTTCCTCCTCTAAAACACAACCGGTCCAGCTCCCGTCCCCCACAGCTCCATCACCAAATGGGACCTCAGCCAGGGGACCATCGCCCCCTTACCCAGGAGGTGGAATCTGAGCCAGAGCTAAAGCTCCCATTCCCTCATCACTTTGCTCAGGTCCCTGCATCACCACATCGTGGTGGCATGTCTGCCCCGTGCAAAGCACCCCGAGATCATGGAATCCCAGGCTGATTTAGGTCGAAAGGAACCTTAAAGCTCACCCAGTCCCAACCCCTGCCATGGGCAGGGACACCTTCCACTGGAGCAGCTTGCTCCAAGCCCCATCCAACCTGGCCTTGAACACTGGCTCCCTGCAGCCACCTCCCCAGCCCTGAGTGTAGCATCCTTGGGCTGAGGCCACATTCCCAGCTCCTTCTCCTCCTGCTCCCGATGCCAACCCATGCATCAGCATGCAGATCCCTGCTCCCTAATTACATGCTCCAAGAGTGGAACACGCCAGCTCTCTGCCTCTGCTGACTGCTAAAAAGGGCGATTCAAAAAGCCCTGCACAATCTGCACCGGGGTCAGAGCAAAGCTGGAAGCCACTGGGGGTTCTTCCCCTCCCGGCTGTGCTGCATCCGCTCCCACATCCCTCATCAGGCAGCCCATGGTCCATAAACCCCACTAAGTTGAGAAGAGGAAAAGCCACCACAGACACACGTGTACCTGTCCCCATGTTGGCCACTTTTTCCCCTTTCGGGTATCCCAGCCTGGAGTGAGAGGAGGCAATTTGATAACAGCCAACAACTGGGATATAGGGGCTCCTTTGGAAAGGGACTTTAAACCTCACAGGGTTGTGCTTCCCTGGCACTGTGCATGGGAAAAGGACATTGGTCATAGAATGGTTTGGGTTGGAAGGGATCTTAAAGATCATCTGGTTCCATCCCTCCTGGCTTCACCTCAAGGGGATAATTGCATCCTGCCCCCCAAAAGTATAGAATAGAATCATAGAATAGTTAGGGTTGGAAAGGACCATAAGATCATCCGGTTCCAATCTCCTCCCATGGACAGGAACAAATCCTCTCACCAAGCTGTCTCTCTTCCCCCTATGCAGATCCCATGCACGGATGCTGGAGCAGTGGTACCTGCACACAGGCTGCCCATCCCATGCAGGATGCTGGAGCAGTGGTACCCGCACACAGGCTGCCCATCCCATGCAGGATGCTGGAGCAGTGGTACCCGCACACAGGCTGCCCATCCCATGAAGGATGCTGGAGCAGTGGTACCCGCACAAAGGCTGCCCATCCCATGAAGGATGCTGGAGCAGTGGTACCTGCACACAGGCTGCCCATCCCATGAAGGATGCTGGAGCAGTGGTACCCGCACAAAGGCTGCCCATCCCATGAAGGATGCTGGAGCAGTGGTACCCGCACACAGGCTGCCCCGCTGCCAGCAGCAGCAGATCCCTGCAAAGTGCTTCCAGGGGCTGCTGCCAAGTAGGTCAACAGAATGGGAGAGCCGGTGGCCGAAGCCTGCCCAGGGTCCCCCCTTTCATCCCTGCCCCAGCCCATCCAAGCGGGGTGTCCCCAGCATACGAACCACCCCATCGCTTACCCACGGGAGCAGGACAGCTTCCATGGCGACCGGAAAACTGCTTCGGTGGCCCGGCGGAGGCAGCCCCCGAGGCTCCAGGGGCTGGAGGCGATTCCTTGGCCGGGCGCAGGGCTCCCAGCGCAACCAAAATCCCACGGTAAATCCTGGCAAGTCCCTCTCCGAGCAACCGGAGGTTGAGGGAGCGCGGTTCCCTTTGCCGATTCATTCATTCATCCATCTCCCTTTACCTGCCAGCAGAGGGGTCACCCGTCCCGGGACCACAGCCCCGGCTCCTAGCAGGATGCGGCCACCGCCTCCATCCCGGGTAATGCTCTTGTAGCTGCTCTCCACCAGCGCCCTGCTCCCTCAAAGGGAGATGAGGATGGGAAAGATCCCTAAAGCCCTGCGGGTGCTGCCCCACAGGAGCAAAAACAACGGCAGGGTCGGCGGCACGGTCCTCTCTGATCCCCCCCCCTTCTGCCCCAGCAGCTTGGCAGGGCTTTATCACGAAGAGGATCTTTCAAACACAGTTTATTACTGCAGTTGCATAAATCTTCATGAGGCAACGAAGCTCACACGGGTCGTGAAAGCAGCGGCGGTTACCGGAGCATGAAACGCAGCCCGAGAAAGCGATTGTACAGAAGGGGATGAGGCGAGGGGAAGGAGAGAGCCCGCTCCGAGAGAAAGAGAAGTGAAAGAATAGAAGCCCCCCGGAGCGATGCGGTTCTCCCGCACCCGGCCATTAAGGCAGAGGGAAGAGCTCTGCGATGCTCTGGGATGCTCTCGCCTTCCTCCCAGAGGCTGCGGCTGCTGCACTGCCAGCCCACTGCCTGCACAGCACCCACGGAGGCTGCCCAGCACCCAGAGCTCTGCTCAGCACTAACCCCTTCCCTGCCGTGCTGCTGAGAGGCCCCGGAGCCACAACTGGGAAGTGCATCCATGGCTCTGGATACACTTAACCGCTGTTGTGCCGCACAGCCGAATGCGGTGGGCACCCCAGAAATGAACACCTTTACCTAAGCTAGGACCTGATGGGGTAAAAGGACCTTCAGAAGCGTTTGCTGCCCAGGGCATCCCTGATGCTGGCACAGCCAAGCTCTGTTTGCACTCATTTCAGGATGCCCAAGTGCCCTGGGGGGTCTGCCCATAGCTCCCATCTCACCCCGACAATGGGACCAGCAAACACAGCCCAAAAGCACTGCAGCTGCACATGTGTTGGTGTTCTGCTTTGGAAGCTGTGCCCAGGAGCAGCAATGAGGCAGTGACACACCAAGGGGTACACGAGTGTGTGTGTCATCCCCCCCACAGCATCACCCTGAGCCAAATGGACCCAGCCATCACCAGGGCTTTACAGAGCCAGGTCTCGTTTAAAATCAATCTGCAGAGGAATACATCCCTGGTTTGAGCTGAGCCTATGGGCTATGGATGCCCTTATCCCATGGGAATGGCAGGTGTGGGACAGACCCAGGGCTCATCCGAGCACATGGGTGTTGAAGTGAAGGCATCTGCACACTCTCCTCATCCCTCACTCAGCGCCAGGTGAGCAATACAAGGAGTGAAAGCCGAAGCATCCCTTCCTTCCTCTTGCTCCCGGGATGATGGAGACCCAGCACCGAACTGCCTGGGAAAAGCCAGGCAACGCCAAAGCCACCCATGAGGGACCATTAACATCCATCCCAGGACAAAGCTCCCCATGCCCATGCCCTGGGAGATGGGGGCTGTGGCTCTCCCATCTCCTCTCCCCATCCCAAAGGATCTATCCCAGCTTAGCCTGGGCTCAGCAGCTCCCTGCCGTGCTTTTCACTCCCAAATTCAAGTGGAACCAAGGGAAAATAAAGCACCACCCGCTGACCATTTCATTGGGAACTTCCCAGCCAGGGCCATGCTGATCCCACCGGCACCACAGCCAGGACACGGTGCCAGTCCGGATGCGACCCTGCCTATCCCCAGCCTCTACGTGCCCTGGATGTTGCCTGCACCCTGCCTGCACCCCACCAGTGCCAGCCCGACTGATGCTGCTGACAAGGAGCCCATCCAAAGCAATGTTGGTCCCCCCTGGATGCTTCCCAGTTGGAGCATGGGATGATGCAGCTGGCAGATCTCCACCTCACTGCCCTGACAAGCAGCTCCTTTAACTTTGGAAGCAGAGAAAAGACCGGATAAATTCCCATGTCATTGTCAAATCCCAAACCGAAGGAGAAATCCCATCTGGCCAGCCCTGTGAAAAGCAGCAGCTACTTCCCACCTCGCCGGGTGTTATGACACCCACACATGCACATGGAAACAGGAGAGGAGTTCACTTCCTAGATCCCATGGACAGCAGTGCCAAGAGCAGGACCAGCACACCCGACTGCTCACTTTGTGCTCAGGATCAGAGCCCTATCCCCACATCCTTTGACATGAGGCACATGAGCCAGGCTGGTCCCCGTGCTGCCATCTGCAAACGGGGGACCTGGTACCCAAGAAGCTCCTCCAGCCTTGTCCACTTCATCCTGCAGCTCCTGTTGTGGTGTCCCTGCCTGCACACAGAACGAGCATCCCACTACCACAGCTGAAAAGCATCAACCAACCCCAGTCCTTCCTTTTCCTCACCCTGTCTCCTTGACTCAGCATCTCCCTGGGATCTCCTGCCAGGTCCAAGCTGGGAACCATCCCTACCCTCACCCGAGTGCCTCAGTGACCAGAGGTGACAGCACCAAGCACAGATGTGACCTGACCTGTGTTGTGGGCCTGGTAAACAGCATCAGGGGATGCTCTGAAGGCAGCCAATGGACAGGAACATCCCCATCACCATGCAGTAAGAACAGCATCCAAGTGGAAGTTTCACCCTAAATGTCCTTGCACACCTGGAGACTCCAGTAATGGGAAGCATCAATCCCCAAGGAGCTTCCCATGCTTGGGCAAGGGCAAATAAGAGGGGCAGAGGGCACAGGGAGGATGGCAAAGGGCAGATTTTTGCCCTGCCATCAGCTTCCTCTCTGACTGCTGGCAGGAGGCTGAAGGCAGCAGCATCCTCTGTGCATAGAGAGCATCCCTGCTGGGAACGGGAGGAGAAAGGAGCCCATGTGCCCTTGGTGGGGATGGCTGGGGCCATGCCAACAGCTTGGGGATGCAGGGCACAAATAAAGGAGAGGCTGGAAGGGGCTGGGCTCTTCCCAGCACAAACACAAGCCACATTGTGGTGTGCTCTACGTACAGGCAGCAGTGATTTGAGGAAGCACAGCCTGGCAGCTGGGATGGAAGCAGCCAGATCTGAGCCTGGGGATCCCCTTTGGAGCCAGATAGGAGGGGGAAACCGAGGCACAGAGCCACAGCTCAGGAATAGCCCCAGAGGCACAGCTGTACCCATCACACTCCTGCAAAGCCAAGTCACAGCACGGGTCCTGGGTGCTCCCGCCTGGAGCTGCTCAGACAAATGGCTCTGGAAATCAATTCCCATCACTTCAAGACACCAAATCGATGGTTCCTCTTAGCCCAGAGCAGAGGGAGGGAGTGGGAGAGGGGGAGGGATGAGGGTTTCCTCTACAAGCAGAAGTTGGGTCCAGCTGGAAGAAAATGGCCCCAAAACCAACTCTTGGTGTGGCAGAGGGCAGGGAAGATGCATGTCTGCGTGTGGTGCAGCTCCAGGGATGGATGGAGGGATGGAGAGAGGGATGGAGGGATGGATGGAGGGATGGATGGAGGGATGGAGGGATGGAGGGATGGAGGGATGGAGGGATGGAGGGATGGAGGGATGGAGGGATGGAGGGTTGGAGGCAGGGCATCATCTGAGCTCACAGTCAGAGCTTTGGATTCATTTCTTATTCTCATCTCTGCAAGCAGAGCAGGAGTGCCGAGGCATGGGGAGGTTGTGGAGCCTGCAGGGGGTGAGGAGGTGCTGGTAGAGAGGAGGAGGGAACACACATCACGATCCTGATGTTCCTGACAGGACCATTGTTCTCTCTAATGAGACACTGAGGGGAGTCACTAAACAGAGCAAGGCTGCCACAACCGCTTCCATGACGGGAGAAACGGGAACGGGCAGCGTGGTCAGGCAGCAGGAGCCTCCAGCCTGACCCATGGCCACAGGCAGCTGTGAGGTTATAGCCAAGAGCCAGGCACAAGGAGGCCGTTTGCTGCTCAAGGGATGCTCCAGCTTGGGAACAAAGCAAAGCTTTCACCTCGGAGAGCCTGAGATCGAAGGCAGAGATAAAATGCAACAAGCGGATGGAGGGGAAGGTTAAAGGATGGGAGACACGTCCCATGCAGGGAAATGGTGCAGGGGTGATGCTCCTGCCCCTTGTGCCAAGTGCACTGGGTGCGATTCTCTAAGCCAGCTCAGCAGCACCTCTCATCTCTTGCCATCAGCGCAGCGATGCTGACCGAGGGAGCTGCTGACAGGAGCTTCAACGCGCTGCACCGTATCAGGAGCTAATTCATCTGACAGAGCACGGCAGGGCTGAGAGGGGGAACCACCCCCCCCCATCATCCCTAAGGGAAGAATCCAAGCCAAACCCATGGCTTTTCCAGCCCCTGGAGTCACCACAGAGCTCAGCTCCATGAGAAAGCGCCCAGGAGGGGGATTTTTTCCCAGCTTGGCACACTGGGGACCACTGGCTGCTCAGCCCGGCACAACACTTGGCCCATCTCTGCCTTGGCACTGGAAGACCCAACTCTTCCGAAGACTTGGCTCCTGTTGCCATCGTGATGTGCTTGGATGCACAGCCTGGAGCTCAGCAGGTCCAGCCACAGCACCGAGTGCTGCTCCCGCAGCCTCCAAGCTGGAATTATGGGGGAGCTGCCTTTTGGAGTGATTCCTGCCAGGAGATGGGGTGATGCCAGCCCTGGTGGCTGCGGGGGAGAGGCTGGAAGAAGCTGGTTTGGTGTTATGGCGGGGCTCAGGAAGGCTCCTGATGGGGTGTGGAGAACAGACCCTATTTATAAGCGCCCAGGTAGCATGTAGGCGGGTGGCCACAGCCCGCTGTGCCAGCATGGTTAGTCACAGCTACTTAAAAATCAGGAATGCTGAAAACAACCTGCTCAGACCCACATCCAAAGCCTCTCCCAATCCGAAATCATGGAGTGAGATGCGACAATGCTTCACTGACAGCCTGATGAGAGACCCTGCGTGCACATGGCATGGGGATGCTGCTGGGACACGTCATCCCCTCTCTACAGGGCATGAGGACACTGAGGCGCACAGTCCCTACAGTGCCTGGCTGGCACTGCATTCCCCAGTACATCCCACCTCGGAGTGGGATGCTGTAGGGGACACTAGGATGAGGTGCACCGTCCCCAGAGGCAGATTCCATCCCTCCTGCTGGCACTGAGCAAACCCTCTTGTTCTCTCTTGCAGTTCTTAACCCACACCAAGGCACATCACAGGAAGAGCCCCAGCCCTTCCACCAGCACCAGTCAGAAGCTGTCCAGGCAGCGAGGTTTAGTCAAGCAAAAGGAGGGCAGCAGCATCTGCCTGCAGCCCTGCTGCCTCCTCCCAACCCCAATGAGCATCCGACCCAGCCCCACACCATCACCTCCCAGGGGACAGAGCCCACCTTCATGGTGCTGGGACCATCCCCGAGGGACCAGCATCACCTGGTGCCTGCATCCCCATCACGTCGCCCCCCCTGGTCCATACCCACGAGCAACGGAGTCAGCCTGTAGTCCCCGGGCTCGGCGGGTCTCTCCTGCTCCCGCAGCCTCGGCACGGCTCTAGGGGAAGCTCCAAAGGGATGCTTTGCCCAGCGAGGAAGCATGGTGGTACCCAGGCAGCCGAGAGGAACCAGGAGACGGCTCGGAGCAGGGCTCCGAAATCTGTGTGACAAACACACGCATCTCATCGCATATGTTTAAACCGAGGGAAAGATGCTTTTCCTGATCGCTTGGCATTTAAAGCAACACGTCAAGTTAAATCTAAGGAGACGGATGGAGCCGCTTGTGTTAATGAAATACAGGATCGGATCGTTATTAAACACGTATGCAGCGAGCTGGGGTGGTACCGACCTTATCACACGGCGCTGACCCCGAGGAAAGCCGCACGCAGCGACCGGCGGCGCTGAACCCTTGCGGACACCGATCCCTCACATCCAGAGCCGGATCCCCCGCACCGGGAAGCGGAGCCGGAGCAGCGCTGGGTGCCTGGAGGAGCTCCGGAGCTGGTGCACTGCTGCCACCGGGCTCCTGGTACCCGTCAGTGCCCACTGCTGTCCCCAAGCTAGCGAGGGGTGCGCGGCAGGGCTGTCTCCATGGCTCGCAGTCAGTGCCACAGCTCCTCTGCCAGCCGCCATTGCATCCTCCCGGCTCCCAGCCAGCACTTTGCCTCACATCCTTTCCCTATCCCAGCAACTTCTTCCCCCCACCACTGCCCGCTTCGATTCCCCTTCGGATGCCCGTGTCTCCGGGCTCTCCTGGTTCGGGCGGCTCGGAGCTCCCTGTAGGTCTCCGGGTGTGTTTTTTATCCTTCCCTTCTTCTGGAAATGTCAACGTGCCCCCTCAAACACATCACATGGGCTGGGAGCCAGGAGCTGGTGCTCAGCCACCAGCGCTGCCACTGTCCCCTCCCTGCCCTGCCAAAGCAAGGGGTGGTGATGGGCTATAGGCACAAGGAGCCCTTCCCGTGCTCCCACATCCGCCCTGGAGGATGCACATGTACAGGGCATCAGGGTAAGAGCAGAGCCCATTTCCAGGCTGGCATTGGCTGGGGTTGATGAACTCACCCTGAATGAGTGATGAACAGGCACTGATGACCTGAGGGATACTGGAGGCACAAGCCAGGTCCTCTTGGTTCACCCAAGTTAATGAAGACCATTGCTGTGCCTGCATTTCAGTGGGTGTTTCCCTGCTTCTCCGACAAGGAAGATGCTGCCCTCACCACAGGTACCCCAAACTCAATCTTACCCCAACCCAAGGCCATGACACCCCAGCACAGCATCCTGACAAGGATCCCCTATACTCAAGAGGCACCCAAACACTGGTGCGATGCCATTGAGACCACCCCAAAACCACCTGGACGTGCATTTAGGGGGACACTTGCATTGTGGCTTTGCAAACTCCCCCTGTTTTCCTCCATCCCCCCATTCCCGGTGTTTCTGCCTCCATCCAGCTCATTCCAACATCCTGAGGGTTCTCTCATGGACTTACAACCACCCAAGCCCACTCAGGCCTGGCTGGGAAGGGCTGTAGAGCCCTCATACCAAAGACCCATAGGTTGGGTTTATCCCCATTTCACAGATGGGGAAACTGAGGCACGCATGGAGGAGCACTGGTGGCAGAACAAGAAGGGAGAAGCTTGGGAGGGCTGGAGCCCTTCCAGGCTCTCCAACAGCCTTAAGATGTGAGTCACAGCTGGCACAGGCATTCAGTGCATTGACAACCCCCCCGAACCATGCTCCTCTTTGCTGAGCACTTCAGGAGGAGCTGGCTCCTGCACATCGTCCACATAGAGGGGGCCTATTCCCCTTCCTCCTTTAGTTTGGGACCAAGGGCATCTCTCCCTTCCCACTGATATCACGACTATCATCTGTACCCTGTGTGTTATTTGTATTGGCACAGCAGCTGTGCTCTGCTCTGCCAACACCGTGGGGAAGGGGTAGGACTTGCTCCAAAGAGCTTTGAGTCAATACAAGCAACAGAGGGGAGAGGCAAGGAGACACAGCCAAGTGCAAAGAGCAGGTCTGAGGCCCTCCTGCATGCCAGGCCCCACAGCATCTCCCCTGTGCTCCCTACCAGAGGATGCTAGAGCTGAAGCTGGAGGTTTGGGGCACAAAGAATGTCTGGGGATGGGAGGATGCTACACGGGAAAAGCAAACACCATTACTGCCAGCAGGATTAATTGTCCTTCCTGCTGATCCCTGAAACCTGCCTCACTCCTGCTGTGGAGAGGGCCAGAGGATGGGGTGACCTTTTAATTCTGATTGCTCGGCGATGAGGTGTAAATAGGCATTATTATCAGTTAAAAGCTGCTCAGAAGGGCCCGCCTGCAGATCTGCTGCTGTCTCACATCCATCACATGGATGGTTCCCTCTCTCCTGCGGGGCAGACCCCCACACATCCCTTATTTCCAACAGGGAACTGAGCTGCAATGGGATGAGGGCAGCACCGAGGACCCAGGTCTACCCCAGGATGCTTCCATCACCCCCAGGTCCCACCAGTACCGCCTGCTGCACCATCACCACAGGGATGGTCCTGCTGTCACCATGGAAGAGGCACCATTCCCTACACCCAGCCTTGCTCCATCACAGAGGCAAATGATTGCTTTTAAGTCAGAGGGAGATCTTCCCCTTCTGGGGCTTCCACGGCTCTGACTTCTCTGCAGTGCAAACCTGAGCCACTTGTATGTGAAAAGCCCATTGCTCAGTGACACCTCATCCTCACTGGGGACCAGCTGTGTGCCAGCAACACCATTCCAAGGGAGAGGCTGGTCACAGGAGCTCACACACCAGGGTGAGACATCCCCATTTACACCTGCAATGCCAGACATGGCTCTTAGCAGCTACACAAGGAGCTGCTTTCAGACAGCATCAGCACCAAACCTGCCTGCAGGGGAGAAGGATGCCCATTGCCTTGCTCTGTGCCTGCTCTTCAACCACTGGTGCCAGCTCCGGCCTCTCCCCTCCATCAGCCAATTCCTCCATCTCCATCCTCCTATTTACTCTGTAAGCTCTTTAGAAAGCTGATTGCATCTCACAATGCCAGTGTACAGCCCCGAGCACAATGAAGCCTCACGCTGCCCCAGCACCACTTCAATCCGCACAGTAAGACAGTCATGGGGTGGGAATACAGCCGGGACACAGAGCACAGCTTTGTGTCTGCTCACAACTGGGCTCAGCACACGCAGTCTATACAGCAATATTCATGCATGCGGTGCCCTGACACGCTGCACACAGTAGGTCTATTGTACATCATTTAAACTACAAGATACTGGGGACTGACCAAGGAGATGCTGCTCAGAGCAGCGATGCTGAGTTCCAGTGCTGGAGAAGGAGCAGGAACCGCCTGCATCAGCAGCCAAGGATGCTCAGAGAGGCAAAGAGGAGTTAACCAGGAGTAGATCATAGATTCTCAGACTGGTTTGGGTTGGAAGGGACCTTAAGATCTCTGGGCACCCTATGCCAGCGCCTCAGCACCCTCACAGGGAAGAGCTTCTGCCTAAGAGCTCAGCTCAGTCTCCCCTCGGGCAGGTTCAAGCCATTCCCCTTGGCCTGTCCCTACATCCCTTGTCCCAAGCCCCTCTCCAGGTTTCCTGCAGCCCCTTTAGGCACTGGAGCTGCTCTAAGGTCTCCCCTTCAGGAGCCTTCTCTTCTCCAGGCTGCCCCAGCCCAGCTCTCTCAGCCTGGCTCCAGAGCAGAGCTGCTCCAGCCCTCGCAGCATCCCCATGGCCTCCTCTGGCCTCACTCCACAACCCTCTTATGTTGGGAGCCCCAGCTCCATGCTCAGTGTCACTGCTTGCCCTGTGCTGCGCTGCTGGGGCCAGGTCCACCCTGTGGGAATGGACATGCCCTATTCCTTGGTGGTTAGGGAGAAAGAGATGCAGGATTCGAGCTGTTCCGGCAGCAGCCAGTCTGCCCATCCTCACAGACAGAGCCTTTCCTTGCTTATCCCCAGGCATTTGAAGCATCAGGGGGACAGAGAAGGAGCCTCTGATTAAAGCATCCACCCTGGCACGACACTGAGCTGGGCAGTGCAGACCTGATGGGAAATCAGGGTCTCTCTTTCACCTTCTCACTCCACAATGCCCATTACTGGGCCAGAAAAGGCTCCATTAAGACACGAGCTCTGCCTCTATCCAGCGGTGGGGACTGTGATTGTGGGTCAGGCTGTTGATATCAGACCTTATCTCAGTCCTCAGGGTGTCACAAGCGAGAAGAAGACCCTCACCCTTGCACAAGGGATGCACTGGTCTCAGAGCAGCTTAGAGCTGGGTGGCCAGAAAGGTCTTTTCCATCTCAGAGGCTGCTGATCACACCATACCAGATGCATGTCTGCTACTATCAGAAACGGGGAAGAAGCCAGATAGAGGAAAAGGGAAATAAAATACCCATTGGAGACCTTTTGACACCACACAGTTAAATGCACTCAATGCATTTCACAGCTGAAGGGCCAGGGAGCATAATTTCTCATTAAACCCAGCCAACTGATAGCTGATAAGTTCTTCAGTAATAAAAAACCCTCTTTTTAAACCCCAGCGAGCACCCGGAGGTGTCAAAGCAGCTCGGGAGATGGCTCATCCCTAAAGGGAACAGATCCGCAGGAGAGAAACCAGGTCCACGTGGCTGCTCCACCTGCCGAGGCTGCAGGCAACATCTGCCGAGGCTGGCATCACCCAGCACGGATCCAAGCCGGGCTGTGCCAAGCGGTGGCAGGTGGAGCCGAAGGGAGGACTTGGCACCCGGAGGTGCAGCAGCCTCCCACGGGGACCGGTGCTGCCGTGCGCCGGGGCTCGGCTCCATTCGCATCCCAAGCTGTTCCCTCGGGCACCCGCTTGGTTGAGCCCATGGGGCTGGGGCTTTGCTCCCCAGCTGGTGAGGAAGCCAAAACCCGCTTGGAGAAGCGGGGAGCGAGAGTTTGCTTCCCCAAACGGCACAACCCGAGCGGTGCCTGGCAGCGCAGCGCAGCCCCGAGCTGCTGCAGCACCCGACACCTCCATGGGCCAGGCTGGCGCCCGCAGCACCCGGCTCCCACCCGGTGCCATGGCACAGCACCAAGTCCTTCCACGCTCAGGGTACTTCAGCACCCTTCTCCCTTTGCTCACTTGCTGAGCGCAGATGCAGCAAATCCCACTCGACCAACGGGATTCAGAGCTGAGCCTTGCCCCATCCTGGAGGGGGGGTTTAGAGGAGACGTGCCCTGTTCTGCATTAAAATAGCAAAGGGAACATACGCCAGGGCCAGCTGCAGCAGCACTTGGTGCAGGATCAGATCCTGGTCCAGGTCTCTGGAAGGAGCTTTCCATTTTAGCTCTGCAGAGAGAAAGCCTTGGCAAGGGATGTGCTGGGTTTTGGAGGGCCACAAGCTCCCTCCTCCCCAGCACTTTGTGGTGGAGCAGAGATCCCAAGTGCCACAGATGAGGCTCATGACTCTTAAAACCACTTGGCACGGAGCAGCTCTGCAAATGCCAAACTCTTTGGGTGCCTGGGGGCAAATCTGCAGGATGGGATGAATCAGGGGGTGTCACAGCAAGCCCTGGGAGCCGCATCCATCTGGACCAGCCAATGATGCTGATGCTGCTCCTTACCCACCTGGAAAGCCAAAGCTCTCCAGGACATCCATGCCAGAAGGGAAGCAGTCACCTGGCTTAAACCCAGAGGAAAGGTAGAAGGGGTTTAACACTTACTTTGCAGGGCATGGGAAAAAGCCTCAAGTGCACATCCCTGGTGTTGGGATCAGCGACTCCAGAGCTGCCCAGGCATTTTGGCAACCCCTAGCTCTTCATCCCATGGGAGCATCACCCCCTCAATACCCCTATGCGAGTCCCCATTACCAGAAGGCCACTGCTTCCCAGTCAATCTTACTTTGAAGGCAGCCCTGGTTTACTCTGATTTAAATCAAAGCACCGCTAGCTACAGTGCTATTACCACTGCCAAAAACTGGGAACTAAATGGCATTTCCCCACCGCTCCATTTATATTTCTGTGCTCTTTACCCATTTGTAAACTGCAGGGGGGAACAATTTAAGGCAGCTGAGTGAAATGCTTAAATTAACAATTTACAAATAGCTTAATTGAGGTCCTGGTCTCCCTCTTCCTGAGCAGAAGCTGCTAAACGATTGTGAATCATTCCCATTTATTGGTTCTTGTGCTGTGAATTACAGGCCCTGGACTACGATAAAGGCTTTAATACCTTGGTGCAGGCTGGGAGTACCCATCACTTACACCCAGCACTGCTGGTGACAGACGGCCACAGCCACCGATGGGAGCTGAGGAACCAGAAACTGTGGTAAGAAACAAGGGAGTGATACAGGAGATAGACAGAAGTGCCTTGACTGGAGGGATGCTACAGGGTGTGCAGCCATCTGGGGGCTTTATATAGCTCTGAATAAGGGGCTGAGGGGTTTGCACTGATGGAACACTGGGAAGAGGTTGGTGCTTAGATGCAGTTTGGAGGATGGGGAAGGTCAGCCCCATGGTTTGGACACAGTGGGGAGCTGGGGTTTCACACACCACCCCATAAAACCAATAGTTGAACACAACAACCCATTCCCAAGGAGCAGCCTCCACTGCAGACCCCAGGTCCGGGGCTGTGCCTTGCTCCTCATCCATCCCTCCCAAAAGTCCATTCCCAGTAGGAAAAGAGGAGCGATGCCCCAATCTGCTCTGCCTGCAGCCTCACACTTGTTAAACCTCTCGCTGGCAGCCAAGGACACTCACGTCTGCATCAAACTCCTCAGCTCCCAGTCTAATTCTGGCACATCAGACAGTAATTATAGGTACATCACCGGCGCTGACAAGTCTGGAGCTCATCATTCCCTGTCAGCACAGCACTGCAGACACCCCACAGGGAGCACAGAGGGGCCATGGCCCTCCCACCCGCTCCTGGCTCTATTTTGGGGATCTCTTCACACTCCTGAGACCCCCCCATTACCAGGGACTCATCCCACCACCATCAACCCCATCCATCTTTGGGTGATGCCTGGAAAGGGAGCTCCATCACCCATGGGGTTCCATGGCCCTGGACCGTGTTGGGGTGGAAATTGCATGTGGGGGGAGAAGCAATGATTTTAATTAAAAGGCAAATGACTGCACTGGAAGTTGACTTGAAGCACAGAGATATTAAAAAGCCATTGACTCTGTGAATGATTTCTCCCTGGGTTGCTTAACAGGGAAAAGTGCTCAGACAGCATGGGCTGCTTTAGCATCCTGACTTGGGGAACCCCAGCAAGGGGAGAAGTGAGGGGGAGCTGCTGGGCAACAGATGGGGACATCCCCATTCCCTGTCCCATGGTAGCCAGGAGCCCCTTGCGCTCTGTTCTGTAGGAGCCAGCATCACTCCTGCCTGGTGCTACTGTCCTTCCCCTGGCACGGCCACAACAACTGCATCCTCAGCATCCAAGCTGCATGGACCTTCCCAGTTTGGCCCCATCCCTTGTTTCTCCCCGCTCCATCCTGGGGCTCCATCTAATGAGTCCCTGTTGCATCCTGTCTGCTTGTGACAGAACTTGGGAAGCCAGAGAGACCTCATAAACCTCCCTGCCTGCCTCGAGGGTTACCCCGAACCACATCACTGCCGCAACATGAGACAGGATGAAAGAGCAGCGCTGATTCCCATCGCCAAGCCGTGGGTCTGCTCACCTAAGCAGGTACCAGCAGCCTTTCAGAAGGGGTCAAAGCCACCTCCTTTCTATGGGAGACAAGCTCATTAAGCAGCATCGTTACCCGCCTGCAGGATGACCTTATAACTGTCTATACATTCACCTCGGCTCGGATGCAGCTTCTGAGAGCAGGGGCTCTTTAATCTTGTTCAGACAAAGGCGGAACAGGATCTGATGGCTGGAAGCCGAAGCGTCAGACGCACAGACAGGGAAGGGAAACGCGTTCAACAGGACCAGGGAGAGCCTGCACGGAGCAGGGCGGCTTCTCCATCACTTCCCACTTTGAACCGAGGTAGGGTGAAAGACAACATCCGCTCATCCAGAAGTTGCCTTCTCCATGCAGGACTTTACAGCCTCTGTCACACAGCTGGGGTCAAACTGGGTGATGAGAAGGGTTTTTCTCTTGAAATAGGGTCTTAAAAAGATCCCTTGAATACAGAAAAACCCCACAAACGCTTCACCCCCACCCCTCAGCCCTCCTTGTTGTGCTGGCTTTAACACCTCCATTCAAGAACAAGAATCCCAGCAAAGCATCACCATTAGGCTACTTCTTGCCCCAGTACACTGAGGCTCAGCACCAGCAGGACCTGCATCCTTCCCCACGAGCATCAGTGATGAACCTACCAGGGCTGGCTGTGTTTCCAGTCTGGAGAGCCAACTCCAGACTCCTATGAGGAGCAATAGAAGCCATGGCCAGGAGCAGCCTTCCAGCCTTTTCCCAAGGAAGCAGTCATGCAATCTGCTCTCCAGCTGAGGGGCAAAGCATGCACGCCATTTGGAGCCAGGAATGTAATTCTATGTGTAATTCCAGGGCAGCAAATGAGCTTGAACAGCCTTTAGCACCCCAGGGCACACCCTCATATGGATGCAGGACCTGGCTGTGGGCTGCTGTCTTCATCCTGCTTCCCCGCTCCCATTATCCCATGGGATAATGTGTTCATTCCAACAAGGCAATTAAATTACAGTGCACTGTTCCGTTGCCTTGGTTTTACACCACGAAGGCTCTGGGTTGGGGAGGCCTGGCACACCCCACCTATTACAAGCTTGATTTCCTCTATCTCCAGCCTGGGCTCCCCAGCACAGCCCTGCCTGCCAGCCACAGAGAATCATGGAATGGTTAGGCTTGGAAAGGACCTTAACATCATTCAGTTCCAATCCCTTTCCACTGGAGCAGGTTGCTCCAAACCCTGTCCAAGCTGGCCTTGAGCACTACCAGGGATGGAGCATTTACCTGTTTGGTAAATGGGCATTTGCTGCTTCTTTGGGCAACCTGTTCCAGTGCCTCACCACCCTCACAGTAAAGAGCTTTATATCTAAGCAGCTCATGCCATAAGACAGAGAGGTTGGTGCCTCTCCCCATACCTTCAAGCTAGAACCAGCACCGAAAACCTACCTGCTCCAGGGCAGGAAGCCACCAAAGTGGGCTCCTAAAGAGCCCACCCCATTGCCATTCCCCAGGGCATCCAACTGAGTGATGCTGCTGATGAAGGGAGATGTTTCCCTGATCCCCTGCATTGATCAGCTCAGCTGCTTTGGGGGTTCTTTAAGCCTGGGGCTGCTGCCCTGATTGACAGGGCTCTGGTGCACTTCTCAGCCTCCCAAAAAAGAAGAGCTGAAATCACTGCAGAGACACTCTGGCAACGCAACCAGCCTGTTAGAGGCCAGCAGATGCCACCGAAATCAAATCTATTATTATGACAGACCCAGCAGGGGTTGCTGCTGAACAGATTCCACCACACTTCCCCTCTTACAGCTCTTCTGAACCAGCCACACTTCCACAGCCGGCTCCTAAATAAGGCACCTGCCTCTCCTCCTAGCCCCCAGAGAGGCAGCATCCTCCTCTCATTCCCCTTTGAGAGCTTTCCCTTCATATTCCCAACCAGGAAAAACCCCAAACCTTGCAAGCTCCAGCATTCAGTGGAGAAATGGTCCCTCCTGGAGCATCCATTAGTGATGCCTCCAACTGCAGACACTACAAGAAGGGATGGGGGCTAATGCCTTAAATCATCAATGCAAACAAGAGACCGCCTATGAACGCCCCAAAACGAGCTCAAGGTGCTGCTCTCACCCACTGCATTCCCTGCACCTGGAAGAAGGGTGGGGAAGGAGCAAACATCAAACATGAAACAAGCAGGTATGGGGAGGAGCACGCTGCTGGCCCCCAGCCCCGGTACTGACCTGGAGACTTTAAACAAAGGGAACAGAGTCCTGGCTTCTTCCCTCCTGCAATTCGATCGAGCCCTGGTTAGGGACAGGAAAGGAGGAGATTCATGAATGAACGCGATCCAGGAGGGAAAGTTTGCCAGGGATGGAGGGGAATAAAGAAATAAATCAGAGCAAGCAAACACATCATAATTGTGAAACAAAAGAGCAGCAGCAGGAAGCATCCGAGAACGAAACACGGTGCGGGGAGCGATGGGGAGCTGGGATGTGCCTCCCTGTGCAGGCAACAGGAGCAGCAGCCCCCTTGCACCCCATGGCCACGGTGCCAGACACCCCCTTGTCTGCACAAAGGAAAGTTGCTCCCATGCATAAGGGAGCAAACAGGCTGCAAATGAACCCTATAGGATGCCCCAATCCGCTGTGGGGTCTTGGCAAGCCCAGGAAAGGATGCTCGTTGTGGGAGAGCAAGGGGGGATCAGGGTTTATCACGGTGTTTCCTGTCACATACTCAGATTGGACCTTCTGTCCTATGTGAAGCTGAACACCCTCGAGGTGATGCGAGCAGCTGGGCAACACCAGCACCAAAAAGCACCTTCCTCACCCCAGCTCTGTGGGGCTTGAACCCCCTCACAGGGAGAGACATGAGCACAACGCTGAGAACTGAGATGGGTGAATACCGGGGAGCAGAACCAGACCCCCCCGAGCATCCTGCCCGCAGGCGCTGAGCCCTGGCTCCCAGCTAAACAGCCCCGAGCTGCTTTGAGCCTTTGTTTTTAGGGCCATGGGGTGGTTTGGTCCTTCCCCCCCCTTCAAGCCCCTGTGCCTGGAGGAGCAGGGTGACAAGGGCAGGGGCAGGCAGGGGACAGCCAAGCCAGCAAGACCTCAGCACCCACAAGGATCTCTTTCTTTGCTGGCAAGCGGGTGCGCTCAGCTCATCCATCACAGCCAGGGGACATTTGTCCCCTTGTCCCAAGCCTGTCCCTGCTCCGCGTGGTCTCGCTCTGGTGTCATTTCTTCCATTGCTGCCCTCTGGGCTCAGCCATGGGGTGAGATGAGGCAGCTTGAGGAGGGTTCTATGGGGCCCCCTTGCCCAGCAAGGAGGAGGAGGGTAGCAGGGGGATGAATGCTGTTTCTAACTCAATATCCCACAATAAACAGCACTGATGGACTCATCAGCCCTCCCAACGCTGCTGAAGCTCTGCTCTGCCATTCCCGAGATGCTTCCCTGTTATCCCTGCCTTTGCAATGGGATCTCACCCTCAGATCCAAGCAGGGGGGATTCAGAATGTGCAGCTCCCACCCAGCTCCCTTCTGTTGGAGCATCCCTGTGTGGATTCAAACACTTGTGGTTCAGGAATGGATTTCACGCCCAGAGTGAGTAAATAACCTTGAAGGCACAACAGGAGAGAAACAAAGACAGAAAAGTGGGAAATCCTTCCTAGACGTGCTTTATTTGTTTGTTTGATAATTGCAGTTCAGGTTTAATTATTCATGCCATGCTTTGGAATATGCCAGGAACCATTCCGGAGTGAAGCTGCTGCTGGTCGTGGCTGCGGTACCTCAATGAGGGCAGGGTGCTGGGCCATAGGTGCCAGCTTGCCCATGGTGATGGGATGCTGGTTGCCCAGAAGCTGTGGCTGCCCCATCCCTGGCAGTGCTCAAGGCCAGGTTGGACACAGGGGCTTGGAGCAAGCTGCTCCAGTGGAAGGGGTCCCTGCCCTTGGCAAGGGGTTGGAGCTGGATGAGCTTTAAGGTCCCTTCAACCCAAACCAGTCTGGGGTTCTATGAAACCACAAACAGGAGGGGGACAAACATGGTTCCTCTCATACATTTTCCATAGACTAAGACTGAGCTCTCCAATCTCATCCTCAGGAGGTTCTTGGTGTTGGGGGGAGGAAAAGGCTGTGGGTGTTTTCATCACTGCTGAGCATCCCAAGCTGAGGCCCAGCAGCTCCCGGTTTCAGTTTCTGCTTCACTTTACGTTACCTTGGGCCAAGGACTTGCACCTTGGTTTCCCCACGTGTGGAAGGGAGATAACAGACTTGCTTTGTGAGGAGCTGGGGCTGATGGCTCGGAAGAGCTCATTGTTATCTGTGGAGCAGCACAACCTCCCCGCAGTTACTTTGGCTGAGATGCAGACTCACAGCCCAACCTTTGCTCAAGGTCTTGCTGCATCCTGGGGATGGAGCTGGCCCTGGAAGCTCCCAGACCAAAGGGATCCTACCCCAAGTGCTGGTTCCACAGGGCTCAGCATTACCAGGGACCCTGTGCAAGCCTCAAGGGAGCCACACCGGTCCCCATCCTCTAGTGAGGGGCATCATGCATGGAGAAGATGCTGCTTCACACCACAGAGCCTGGGCAGCTCACACGGCGGGGACAAACCAGAGGCACAGGCAGAGGCAGGAGCCTGGCCAAGCCTGGGCAGTGCCATGGGGCAGGTTGAGAAGAGCAGGAGCCATTGCTTTCTGCAGGTGAGGAAGAGGAGGAGGGCAGGGACAGGAGTGGGGAAGGCGCTGTCTAAATGTCCTTGAGTGTCCTTTAGCAGCTTTGCTTTTCCCGCAGCGCAGCGGATGAGGAAGGACTGACAATCCCAAACTGCTCTCCTCTTTGATTCCCACCACCACAGAGAGAGTTGAAAGGAAGCAGCGAAGGCGAGAGAAAGGAGGAGGAGTGTGGGAAAGGAGGAGGGAGAAACAGAGCAGGTATGGGGCAGGGGGAAGGAGACACGGAGACACAACTGGTCCCGTTCCCCCTGGGAATCAGGTCCCTTTAGAGGGCAGTTGGCTCTCCGTGAGCCTCCCACTCTTGGCACACAAAGGGAGATGAGGGCAGAGGATGCTCCCAACAGCCGTGCACTGATGCCCTTTCCCCAAAGCACACCCATCACCAAATAATCCCAAGGGAACAGCATTCCCGAGCACTGCCTGCCCCCGGGTGCTCCTGGAAGAAGCTGGAGGAGGAAGGGAAGGTGGATGGGCCACGGTCCACACGCAGCGAGCACAGCCTTCATCCTCCCCATCATCACCTGCAGCCCTGCGGGCGGAGGGCAATGCCACAGGCTGGCACGGGGAGGTGAGCTGGCAGGGCTGGAACCACGCAACTGCTCTGTGTTTAGTCTGGGCAATGTGTTTTTAATGAGCCATATAATGTTTTTCAAATGATGCTGGAATCATTAATCCTCCTGAAATGAGACAGATCCTGCCGCCCGCGGGCAGCGCCGCGCCTGCCTGTTGCACAGGCAAGCAGGCAGGAGCTGCATTCACTGTGCTGCTTTCAGCGGGGCCCGTTGAGTTGGGGCCCCCGTAGCCCTGTCCCCCACTTCTACAATGGACCCAGTTTGGGGCTGGCTGGAGCCCTGGGCCATAAGTGATCATCTGCAGCAGGCACAGTCAGCAGGAGGGGGACCACAGCTCTGAAGCTCCCATTGCACCTCCTCTGCTTCACGTCCCCTCACTGCATCTCCTCTGCTTCATGTTCCCTCACTGCATCTCCTCTGCTTCATGTTCCCTCACTCCATCCCCTCTGCTTCATGTTCCCTCACTGCATCCCCTCTGCTTCACGTCCCCTCACTGCATCCCCTCTGCTTCACGTCCCCTCACTGCATCTCCTCTGCTTCATGTTCCGTCACTGCATCCCCTCTGCTTAACGTCCCCTCACTGCATCCCCTCTGCTTCATGTTCCCTCACTGCATCCCCTCTGCTTCATGTCCCCTCACTGCATCCCCTCTGCTTCACATCCCCTCACTGCATCCCCTCTGCTTCACATTCCTTGGTGACACCCACTGATCCGAGCTGGATCTGGCCTACACCAGGCTCATGCTTCTCCTTGCCCCCCTTGTAGACATGGGCTGCTGGTCCCCAGGCACTGGAGGTCCCTCCCCACTAAAGATGCTCCAAAGGGGCACAAATGATCAGGGAAGCAAGGAAAGATCTGGGAAACAAAACAGATCAAAACCAACCCCATGGCAACTGGGAGGAGGTCCTCTCATCCCAAACAGCCCTGCCCTCCTTGCCTCTCCAGCCCTCCCCACAGACAGCACAGCTTGGGATGGGCTCATCCATGTGAATGGATCCATGGGATGGGCTCATCCCAAGGCCAGGTTGGACACAGGGGCTTGGAGCAAGCTGCTTCAGTGGAAGGTGTCCCTGCCCGTGGCAAGGGTTGGAGCTGGATGAACTTTAAGGTCCCTTCAGCCCAAACCAAGCTGGGATTCCATGATTCTGGAAAAGGAGCCAACATGGGGGGTTTTGGGGCCTTCCCACCGGGGTGGCTCTATCAGGTCACTGCAAACAGGATGGTGAAGCCAGGAAAAGGCACGTGCTGGCCAAAGCAGGGCAGGAGATGGCCACTGATGCTGCCTCACAGAGACAGACACCCCCATCCCCATTCCTGCCTGTCTCCCAGTGCATTCTCCCAGCGCTCCAACTGGAATCGCGGGAGGGAGGTGCTGTATTTTTCCATGCACGAAGATCCAAAGTGACACTTTCTTCCCTTCTCTCTTTTCGGAACGCGAGAGCTGCTTCATTACCATAAAACCACCGAGCCAAAGAAACCCCTGAGCGGCGTGACAGCATCCCTCCAAATAACAGGGGAGAGGAGAGGAGAGGCTCTGCATCCCCAGCTCTGCCCTTGCCAAGCATCACGGCGAGGAGGAAAGTCAACTGGCAGGTGGTTGTTTCACACCCTATTACTGAGCACTCAGCTCGGCCGAGCCGCCTCCGAGCCACTGACAGATGGATGGGATCGAGCAAGGGAACGTTCGGGAAGGGCAGAACCACTCAAAGCCTTTGGTAATGATGGGAGAGGAGTTGCCAGGCCCAGATGTTGGGCAGATGTAAGAGGGATTTCTCTCTACGGCATCCCTGTCACCAGGTACCCAAAAGCATCAGGATCCCAATGCACTCATGATCCCTAAGGAGCTTCCAGGTGAAGCTGGATGTGGGTAAGGCAGTGCCATAAAGCTGACTATAGGTTTGCAAGATGCATGTTCCATGCACATCAATTCCATGGGAATTTGGCTGTGGCACTGATCCAACTGGAGAGGGAACCCAGTGCAGCCCCTTCCTCCCTGCACATCACTGGATTCCAAAGCCTTCTTCCTTCCCTGATTGCACCATGGGGTTTAAAAAGGACCAGGGGGGATCCTACACTGGGAAATGCATCCTGCAGGAATCCCATCCCACCTCTCCATCCCTCTCTCCCACTCCCACAATAGCTTCCTCTGAGCTCAGCTGGGAACAGGACCAGATCCTCTGTCCTTCCTCACTGGGTCCCAGTTCACCTCCAAATATCCCATCACCAAAGAAAACCAGAGCAGATGCCACAACCACTTTTCAAATCCTTCCCTTTGGAAGTCAAGCTGCTGGGTTGAGAGTTGCAGCATCCCTTCCCCACCTTGGGTATCCCTGCATCCCATGGGAAATAAAGGCCGTTAATGGGAGCCACTGACCATAAGATTTTGATGCCCATAACTCACAGGGAAATGTGAGTTATGATCCCCATGCTCACAGGGAAAATGCAAGGGAACAGGGACATCATCAGCCTAACGCTGTTTCCCATCATTGTGGGGCAGCAAGCCCCAGGCTGGGGGCTGAGCCATGATGCTCTGTGAGGCTGCAGCTCCAGAGCAAGGGAAAGGCAGGAGATGTCCAGGCTGGCTTCAGGACAGGAGCCATAAATCAGGGCAGCTCTTGAAACATGGAGGCTTTTAACAGGCTGTAATTGAGATATATAAACTTGAGGTGGAGGAGATCCAACAATGCCAGCCAAAGAGGCTGTGCACAGGCTTGGATGGAGCAGAGGGCAGAGATCACCCATTGTGAGGAGGATGGAGCCCTCACCTCCATCCACAGCCACTGCCCATCCTCCTTCAGGTGCCCTGTTCCAAGGGCTGAGACTATGGGGTGACCTGAGCAAGGGGCTATGGGATGGGACTGGAAAAGAAGCTGCTTCCTGACTCTCCTTTCCCAGAGGTGCTGGCAAACTGGTTCCCAGTTGGAACTGGAGTGCAGGCGCTACGTTTCCCCCACCCGGAGCTATTCGTTATGCTAGAAACCCAACTGCATCATCTGCCTTCGCCCTCCTCCCTTTGCAATCAGAACATTTCAGCATGGGGGTGAGGGGAAAAACAAACAAACCAGAAGTGTTCATCCCCCCCCTCCTTTCCTCTTCCTCCCGCCCCCACCAGCCCTCTCCATCAGCCCTTCTGTTGGAGCCGAATTTAAGAAAAGGGGAAAAAAAAAACCCAACAAAAAACCCCTAAAAAATCTTCATTTGCATTCATTCTGAAAGTGGAAACCAGGCAGGGGGAGGGAGAAAATAAAAACAGCTGACAGCCAACTTTTATTATCCCCATTGGGCGGCGAGGAGCAAATCAGTGAGTTTTTACCAAGCATTGAAGCTCCGGGTGCCTCTTTGAGCCTTGGTGCACCTGCAGCTTGGCACAGCCAGGAGGGGGGGTTATCAAGGACCTTTGATGGGGAGCAAGCACAGCTGATGGGGAACAGCACCCAGCTCGAGTTGAAGATGCTCATGGGGATGAGCTGGGACCAGCCCGCATCCTCGTGCCTTGCTGCTGCTGCTGGAGATGGAGCCTGGCCTATGGGCAAGACCCACTTGGATGAACCCATGGTGGGCTCCAGACCGACCCATGGTGATGCTAACGGGGTTGCTGGCTGCTGTTTGAAGCCAGTGATTCTGCAGAGCTTCACCCCACGCCTGGCATCCCTCACCTCACCCACCTAGAGGTGTTTTAACAGTAACAGTTATGGTCACCCAACCTGGCTGGGAAAGAGCCCACTGAGCAAAGCACTGGTGATGGAAGAACTTCACAGCCACAGAGCCTGCACAAAAGATAGGTCTGTGTCCTTCTCATAGCTCCTCACCCAGCCCTATGGCAGCGGTGCCCCAGGGCTGGGGGTGCTGGTCCCCATCACACTGCTTTACTGGAGCACCAGCACCTCCAAGCCAAGAGCTGCAGTGCTGGAGCAAGCAGCAGTTTGTGCTTCATAAATCACAAGTAGCAGCAAGGCGGGGATGCTACCCCAGCACCGGGAGCAGAGCAACACCATGGGGAAGTGATTCCCCCCCAGCATCCTTCCTCCTCCCTGTTTGCACACTGCAGCTGCCCAGTGCCCAGTTCAAACCCCACTCCACTGCACCCTCCCAAGCACCTCTCCATGCCTGCAGCCTCCCTCTTTCCTCCCCAAAACGTTAACAGCAGGAGCATCAGCACCACTTATCCATGCACACAGCACCCTGGGGATACCCGTACCCCTTCACCTCCTCTTTTAACCCATCACATCCAGCTCACCCCCTCACCAGGTACCCAGCCCTGCCTGTGTGGGGATGCTCCCTGCAGCACTGGGACACACTCCACGCTGTGGGACATCACTCGCATGCATCCGTGCATGCCAGGCATGTCCCTGGGGCGCAGAGGCAGCCACCGTGCACCCGGTTGGGATCGATGTGTGGCAACCAGAGGAATCAATGCCTATAATTAAACCCTGCACTGCTGGGCTGCGTCCCTCCTGCTCTGCTCCTCCCCCCAGCAGGCGTCTTTCAGCCCCACAGCAGTGGTCCATGGGGAGCGATGCTCTCAGCCAGCACCAAAGGAGCACCCACTTGGGTCTCTGCAGCAGCGAAGGGCACCCAGGGCCTCCTGCTCCCACAGCGAGACTTTGGTATGGGGAATTTCTTGATGGAACAAGAAAGCAGAGGCAGGCAGGGGTGGGTGTTTCCCACCAGGCCGGGCCTTTGCTGCGAGGCTGATGCTGTGAGCACCAGGGGAAGGGAAGGAGAGAGGAGGAGGAGGATGTGGGGTGACAGAGGTGCCCTCCCTGGATGGAGCAGGGTCATGCCCCAGGCAAAACACACACAGAGAGGGGCTTTTATCCCCGTTCCCCAAAAGGGAAAACCCACATTTTGGGGGAGCTGTGCAGCTTTCCTGCATGGGGAACCAGGACTGAGCCTGGCACTGATGCTTCCCTCCCAGTTCAATGCAACCGCCTCCCCAGTTCTCAGCATCACCCCCTGTTGTTGCCCCCCACCGCATGTCAGCCCAGCTCCCCGCGATCAGGATGAGCATCTGGCAGAGCATCACCTGGACCACAAGCAGGGCATTCCAGCTAAAACCAAATGGGGTGAGCACCACCCCCTGCCCATCCTTACTGGGAGGGGAGGGACAGCTCCTGACAAAGACTAAAGCTCCCAGGCTGGTCACAGCCCACCAGCAGCTCCCTGGGGGAACCATTTCCACACTGGCAGCTTCTGGTGGGGGGTAATTAGCACATTGGTGATGTATTCCTCATTAAAAGGAGGGAAGAGCCACCATGGGGCTTCAGGCAGCTTGGGGGGGCGGCATTCCTGCACCCAGGGCTGGGTTTGCTGAGGAGGGGGGATCCTAACCAGCAGCCCCCACACTAACAGCTGGGTCCAGGCAGAGCTTGAGCAAGTTTGGGGTCCCTTTTTAGCAATAGGGGCTGAATTCCCTGCCTGATGTCAGGGTAGGGGTCACCCACCCACCCTGGACCAGCCGAGCTGAGGGACCCCTTCCATCCTTAAGCAAGAGGTGCCTGGATGTGACCCCCTTCCCACCCCAAGATGCCCCCAAAGGGGTGCAGCTCCCAAGGGCCCCACTCCGCAGGCGCATTCCCAAGGCTGAGCACAGACAAACCCAACTTCCCTGGGAGTTGGGTGCTGGTACCCACGCAGCAGCGGATGGGTGGGCGGGCGCGGAGGCTGAAGCATCACCACTCCCCAGCCTGGCTCTCACCACAGCCAAGGCGAAGAGCACAGAGAGAACAAAGAGGGGAGAGGCTGCGGGGCGCTCCCGACAGCGAAGGCAGACAAAGGGACCCCCGACAGCATCCCTGTCACCCACCGGGGCTGGGCAGCTCCTGTGTGACACAGGGAAGGGGGGGAGCGGACCTGTTACCCCCAACCACGCAGGGAGCAGCCGCCTGTGGCACAGGGCAGGGAGGCTTTGGAGTTAAGTTTCCCTCCCCAACGCCTTTCCCCACACCCAAACCCAGGTATTTTTCCTCCTCCTGCAAGGATGCTGAGAAAGGAGCAACCTCGCCCTGCCCTTTGTGTCTCAGCAGCAGCTGGAGAGGAACAAAAACAGGGGAGAGAGCAGGTAGGAGAGCACCCGCAGCCTCCCTCCTCCTCACCCATCTGTCTCCACAAGCTCACAGAGAAAGGAAATCCAGCGCCTGGCAGCATCCAGCCCGGCTCGGTCAGCAAAACATCGTGTTTAATGCACAGCGCTGCAACAACGGAGCCGGAGCAGCCACCGGCACAATAACGGGTTTCTTTGAGCATCCCCGGTGAGCCCCCGCCCCTCAAGCACCCCATCGCTCCAGCTCCCCGCACCGGTGCTTCTAGGACAGCGGCTCTCCAGCTACTTTATCCCTCCAGCCCCAACAACGAACCAACCCCGAGCAGCAGCATCACCACCAGCACCAGCTCAGCATCCCCCCCACCACCACCACCAGCGCAGGGGGAGCCTCACAGGCAAGGCACCGCATCCCCAGCGCAGCCGATCCCGACACACACCCCTCCGGAGCATCACCTCCTTCACTCACACCCTTCCACCAGGGTACCAATTGACCACCAGCAAACTCCAGGGCTAATTCTTTCCCCCACCCTGGGCATCAGCGACGCTGCCCCGGTTGAGATGGAGGGAGGAGGCAAAAAAACCAACACGAATAAAAAAAATACCTGCTACTTAAGAATGGATGCACATAGTGAGAGTGACATGCCTTGAGAGGGTGTATTCCCCATTCCTGCTCTGCTTGCTCGCCTGCTTTTTCCTTTCCTTTCTCTCCGAGAGGGGCTCAGGCCCGGGCGAGCATGGGAGACGGAGGCAGGAATGCGAGCGAACGGGAGCGAGCGCGGAGGGATGCGCGTGGGAGCGCGCAGCTCGGGATGTACAAAGGAACAAATGGGAAAAACACATTAGCTCATGAGAGATTAATGTGCGGGGAGACGGCTCCCCCTCTCCGCTCCCTCTTAAAGGCCCCTACGTTTTATTCGGTGATAGGTGGCTAGATCAAATGCCAGGAGCAATCCCGGGGCCGGTGGCAAGATACCCCCCACCGGCAGGCAGCCGGACCCATGGGGGATGCACAAGGAGAGGCAGCTCTGGGTGATGTGCAGGAAGAGCATCCCTAAGGTGTTCTATTCATTATATACCTCGAGAGGGGATGGCGAAATAGCGTCTGCACATCCCTAGGGAGAGGGTGGGGTGAGTGGCATCGTGCCCGGGCAATGGGATTGATCTGTGGTAAAGGCAGGACATGGGAAACGAAGCCAAAAGGGTGGTGGAAGTGCTGGCAGCAGAGGAATGACCGTACCTGGCCCTGTGAGACTCCCAGCTATCACAGTGCCACAGCTTGTCCATCGTGTGGCACCTGCACAAGCAGCCAGCAAGGAGCAGTGGTGGCATCGGGGCACCTTCACTAAGGCTCCATCTCCCCCTGGCAATGCCCACCATGGTGCAGACCCAGCCACAGGCTCCAAGAGCAGCAGTGTGATGGGTACATAGAGGTGCCCCCCACTGGCACCTCACCCCCGTTGGCACCTCCTTGCCAAGAGGAACAAACCTGAGGTCCCACCAGGGAGAAAGGGGAGGGATAGGGGAGGAAAAGCTAAACAAGCATCCGCTTTGTCTTGTGCTGTTTCCCAGGAGCAGCACGGGGGGCTCGCAGGATTCCTGCCTTTCCCTTTACATCAGTGCTGTGCTCATCTCTGCGGGATGCTGAGCCCACCAGCACCTCCCCAGCACGGGGAAGGGGAGGTGGAAGAGACACCAGCTCACACCAGCCCCGTGCTCCCCGCAGCGCTGCATTAGCCGCTGCCCAGCGGCACGGGGAGCTCGGCAACACCGGCTCCATTAGAGAGCATCCGTGGGGCAAAAGCCTTTTCCAGCACCAGTGAAGTGCATCTTGATGGGGCTGACGTGCTCCTGACAGCAGGACGCCCCAGCACGCATGGCCAGGGGGGACTGGGGCAGCCCAGGGCTCCAGTGCAATGTGCTGCTTGTTCCTGCACCCCAGCAGGCTGGTCCCGTGCTCCGCATCACCTCCCAGTGCACCCCATCACCACCGTGCACCCATGCGACTGCATCTTGGTGGGAGAGGGGGAAAGGGGAGTTCTGCCTGCTGGGGGATGCGGGTTAGAGAGAGCAAAGTGATGAATGAGTGGAAAGAGTTGCTGTTAGACCTGGGAGCACTTCAGAGCTGTGATAAGAGGTGAAGTGTTTGTAACACAGAGTGAAATCCCCCCAGCCTGTGTCTTGCTGGTAGGCAGATTAAGAGGAGCTGGAGTTCCCCACGGCATTAAAACGGTCTCTGATTTAACACCAAATCCTAACCTGCTGCTTTCTAAGAGGTGCCACCAGGAAAGTCTGAACATCACTGTGCCCAAGGGGAGCACAATCACCCCATGGGACCAAAGGGCATAACCTGCATGGGACAGATCCCACTCTCCCTGGGGGCTCTGGGATTTCCATACTTTACTTTATATGGAGCATCAGGTGGGAGATTCAAGGAGAGAGGGTGGCAACCATTCCCTCCTAGGAATGGGAGCCAACCTGGCCACCATGGAGCAGATGGGAAGCATTTTGGGGTATCCGGGATGGACATAAAACTGAGCAGCTGGGAAGGGCCAGAACAACCCAACACAAGCCTAGCGATGCTGTGACAGCTTCCCAGTGCCACCAGGCACTTGGCAGAGGGGGGGGGGACCCTGCTTGTGGAGAGGCAGGGGTTTTGATCACAGCAGATCCAAGTGAGGCGGTGAAATGTCTCTGAATGAGCTGAAACGCAGCCTAATCGGCACATCTATTTCCTAACAAGTTACATATTCCCTTCAGAGCTGCAGTCATTTCAAAAACACATTAAGGAGAAATATTTGAAAGCTAAAAATGTATTAAACAAGCACTTCATCCTCATCAGCAGAGGGGTTATGGACCTTTGCTGGTCTCCTTCCAATAACCTTGCATGCAAGACACCACGAGGCAATCTCCTGCTTTCAAAACCCCATTAAAAACACGTGCACAAGACCTGGGGACACGGTGGGGTTGTCACCCCTTCAATTGGGGGTGGCAGGGCAGGGCAGTCCTGTCCCTAGGGGCTCCCCTATGGAGGTCAATGCAGTGAGGTGGGGACATGAGCCAGATCCACCCAAAATGATGGGAATGAGCAGGAAACATCCAAGGTTTCTTGGAAGAAAGTCAACCAGGAGCACAAGTGGGTTTGTTTCTGAGGCTTTGCAGAAGGGGAAGGGAGAGGGAAGGTCCTGGAGCCACAAGAGAGAGGAATTTAATGTGGTTTTCCATGTGCGGAACCACAACAGGCCAGGAGCTTTGACTCCAGCAAAAGGGCCAACACCTCAGATCCACACAATGGGATCGCATGGGGGCTGGGTCTTCCCAAACACCCCTAAACCCAACCCCATTGCAGCCTTTTCCTTTCCTATAAAGGATGAAAAGAGGCTCCTTGACCTTCTCCTGCTCTCCCCATCTCTGCTGCTGTTTCATCCTCCCATCACCAAACCCCCTCAGCCCTGCAGAAAGGGCTCAAGATCCCTTCACCACTGGGCTGGACATGGAGAAAATTGAGCTTCAGCTCTCAATTATTGATCATCCGTCTCTTTTGTTGCCTCACTTGTCTTTGAAAGGCCTTCATAGCACCCACACAAAACCATCCTCATCCTCTCTCCTCTGCTGGGCAGCCCAAGCTGGCCAGGGTACTTCACCCCTGCAGTGGGTGAGTAGGGTTCTGGGGGCCAGGAGCTCCTGCCACACATGGATGAGGGTCAGCACCAGGCTGGATCAAACCACCCTTTAAGACCCAGTGAGGTTAATAGGATGCTCTTATTAGCCCTGCAACATCCCTCCTCTTGGTCTCAGGGAACTCCCCCAGCAATAAGCTCCATTCAATCTCTGCAGCCATCAAAAAGGGTCTGATCCTGCCACCCACCTCACTGGGGAGTCTCATCCCCATTAATGGGATACTTCACACCAGGCAGTGCTAAACTTGCCCCCTCCTTCCCCAGCAACATAAATAAGCCCCAGGTTCTCTATGAAAGCTTCACCCAAGGGAGGAACCCAGGGTTTGGGAGAGGCTACAGTGGGCCTTTCAATGGGAGCATTGGTGTGAGCATCACCTGAGCCTGTGTCAGCACGGGACGGGTTGCTCTGAGCTCGTCCCCTACATTAACAGCAGCTATTGATGCTCTGTGTGTGGCACCTTAGTCCAAACCACCCCCAAAGGGTTTAGGCTCTATCCATAGAGATTTAGTAGGTGCAACCCTGTTCATCCCATGTGCAATCCCTGCAGACCCATCCCAAAAGCAGGAGAGGGGCAGGAGCGAAAGGAGAGGGCTGAGGCTCAGCCCTGCCCTCCAGCACCATCCCTCTCCCCTCCCCACCTCAGCAGGGAGACTTGGAAGCAAAGCTGAGCATCTGAAGCACCAGAGTCTGCCTTGCTCATGCTTTTAATATAGCTTCACACGGAGCCATCCCACACACATCTGTCCCCTCGGCGCTCACCCGCATGCCCAGCCCCTGCCCACATTGGCCACACGTTTCCATTTATACTGCACCCAGTCACGCAGCTCCATCCTGCCACACGCAGAGACTGGGGACGTGCCTTTGCCATTCCCCCCATCCAGACACGCTCCATCTTCTTCCCAAAGCCACCTGGAAAGCTGAAGGAAGCCTTTAGGTTCTCTTCGAGCACCACCATCCAACCCTAAACCCCCTCTCTCGTGCCTGCGATGCCCGGATCTCCCACTTCTGAGCAGCCCCACACCTATGATGCTACACCCTCTAAATGCAATCCATGTTATTCCTTCCCCAAATGGAAAACCAGGAAAACAGAGCAGAGGAAGTGGTCCCTGCTCGGCCCCAACCACCTCAGCCCATGGAAACCTCCCTTTGGGAGGGCAAGGAAGAGGCTGGAGTGCTGCAGAAACAAGCTTGGACAAGCAATAAAAGGTATCTAGAAGAGAGGAAATACTGCAGGACTGGAATGAATCCCCCAGCATTCCCACCTAGGGATAAAGCTGGGAGGAGCTGGTGAGGGCTTAGGAACAGTTAAATAATACATGGATTGGCAGATGTTTATCAGCAAAGCCACCACCACGGATGGATTTTGTTGTCTCAGGAAGGGGCCCTTTGCTGCATGCATGTCCCTTCCCATCTGGAGCACGTGAGGAAGCCGACAGTCCTTCTCGGAGCCTGTCCATGCCTGATTTCCACTGGGAATGGGTCTGTGAAGCTCACATCTGCACAGCAAGCTCCAAAGACTGAGTGATCCCTGTCTCCCAGCGCTCCCACAGCAAATCCAGGAGTGCAGATGGGGACAACTACCCCATCCTGCAAGGAGGCAGGTGATGGGAGGAGGTGACAACCTTCAATTGCAACAGCTTGAAGGAAAAGGGTTGAACCCAGAGAAGTTCAAACAGCAAAGGAGAGCAGAGGCCTTGGTCGGGGAGTTTGGGATCAGCTTGTTTCTTAGGAGAGGAAAAGAGCTCCAGCCCTAATGCAGAAACCCAAATGCAAAGGTCTGAGCCAGGTCCTCACTCCCCCCCAGTCACACTGGCATCAAGGCTGACCCACAGCAGCTGTACCTATCGCTGCACATCTGGATTGCATGTCTGAATCCACAGGCATTGCCCCAGGTAGCGACAGCTCTGCATCGATACCCAGTGCAGTCACACCATCAAAGTCAGCCAGTGGCTGGAGCTGAGCCGCTGGGAGCTGGACCAGAGCTGTGAAGGGGATGCTGCATCTCACACACCCTGGGATGCAGGATGGCAGAGGCCATGCAGGCACGAGGCTCTTGGGGTGATGTGCTCCAGCAGCACCTCCCTGCCCTGCCATTATCCACTGCTTTCCTTTGGGCACTGGGAAGAGGAAAAGTCTCCATGGCAACAGAGGACAGATGTGGCCATGACACATTTTGGGGCTGAGCAAGGCACCCATGTACGAAGCAGATCACAAAGCACCTGCAGGACCTTCCTTCCATCACTCACACAAGGAGGGCTGACCTATACCTGCCTAAATTTCACTGCAGGGAACACGGGAGAGCTCACACAAGGGAACTGAGGCTGAATCCCAACTTCTAATCCCCAGCCCAGCCTCTCCTGCTCAACCAGGATATCTGGGCTGCCCCCACGGATTTGCCAGGAAAGGCTGCAAGGAGGAGGGTGGGATGTGCTGTGAATGACACCAAATCTGGAGGCTGTGGCCAGCTCCCTGGGTTAGCATTGAAGAGGAGGCTCTAGCTTGCACCAGCCCAGAGCCAGGTTTCCACAAGTGCTGTGTCGGCAAGGGATTGTTGATGCATAATGTATGGACATCCGAGCAGGAGGGAGATGGAGGGAGCAGGAGGGCAAGACAAGACGAGGAGAAGGAAAAGAGGTTGAGGGAGTCAGGTCTGCTCCATCTTCAGCCCAGATGCGGCATCCTTCTCTGCTATATGTGGACCCGTTGCTCCCTAAAGCCTCACAGAAGTCCTTGCTCTCCTCGGTGCTGCTCTATGGGATGTTCATCCACAATTAGGGCTGTCCCAGAGCCTGCCCATTAACTGGGGACAGTCCTGTGCCCAGGACAAACAGCTCTGCATCCTAGAGGAGCCATCCGAGCATCCCCTTTCCCCACAGAGCCACCCCAGCAGCCACTCGCCCTCCCCAGGGCCGGATGCTTTACAAGGCTTGTTTTCCCCCTGCAGCTTTAAGAGGATTTCCTCGTCCCAAGGAGCAGCTTTGCTGATTGCAGGCATGACCGATATTCCCTCTCACCAGGCAAGAAATCCTGCACTGACCCCCGGCTTAGGAGCCCTGATTGGGGGAGCACAGGCTTGGAGCTCACCATGCTCCATCTTTCCCTTTATTGCTAAGGATACCACCAGCCCTGTCTCTACCAGACCCCCCAGTAGACCCACTTGGGTGCCAATGGCAGGGCCTTCCATTGAACAGAGAGAATAAAGCCCTCTGAACCAAGCCAGCCATGGCCTTAGGATGATGCTGGTGATGTAGCAGCAGCCAAGAGGTCAGTGCAGGCTGGAAAACCTGGCCAGGCCATAGTGCAGGATGTCCCCATACCCTGCAGAACCATGCACCACCCTCATCCCAGCAAGGATGCGTTAGTATGGATGATGGAAATCACTTCGTTTCACCAGTATCTTACTAGTCCCCAGGGTTTAAAGGCTGTGGGAAACAGGAGCCATCTGGAAGCCCATAGAAGACTGTGGGGGTTTCTCCAGAGCCTTGGGGCATCTCAGGAGAAAGCCAAGGTGTTTGCTGGGACATTCAGCAATGGGACAAGAGAGATGAGTGATCACAGGCAGATGCTGACAGTTAAAAGGGAAGGAGACATTCTGGAGCAAGCAGGGAGAGGTTATAGAAGGGCAGGAGAGCCAAAACCAGCAGTGATTTATTAAACCTGTTTGTGTTGGGAGGAGGAAGGGCAGCAGAGAGGAGCAAAGGGAAGAGCAAATCCATCAGGCCCCAAGAGCCACATCCACTGCAGCATCCAGCATGGGGCAAAGCAGCATTAGTCAAGGTCGAGAGCAGCCCTGCGGTGCTGGAGACAGGAGCAGAGGAGATGCCAGCGATGGGCTTGAGAAGGGACTGAGAAGAGCAGAGTTTGGGCAATATCCAGTGCCAAAAATAAAGGGACTGTTAGGATTAAGACACTGTGGAAGGGGAAAAGCAAGGAGAGAGCTGAGTCACAGCTAACACCTCGCTCATGGGTGAATGGCACAGCCCAAGCAGAGCAGCGCTGTCTGCAGCAGCCAAGAAAGAGAAGGAAAAGGGTAAGGGAGAGGACTCAAAGACAGGGATTAAATGTTATTTACCATGGCTGTGCTTGAGCCGATGGCTAGACAGCCACCAGGAGACAGCACAGAGGCAGTCCTGTGGCATTAGCAGAGATAGAGCGAACTCACAGGCTCCCAGTGCCTCAAAGTAATAGCAAGCAATGGGGAAGGAATCAAATCGGGGCCAGCAATAACTTTGATTCCTCCAGGTCCTCACTCTCCTGAAGCAGAATTGTCTCTGCTTCAAGCAAGAGGGTCCTTGTGCTGCCCATGACACGCAGGGTACAAAGAGGAGCTTGCCCTGGGTGGGAGGATGTATGTGAGTGATGCACTGCACAGGGCAGCCACGCTCGGAGGTGGAAATGCCTAAAAAGAGTGAGTTTGAGGGCTATTTCTGCAGCAGAAAGAACCAGAAATCTGGGTCAGAAGGGATAGGAGATGTGTCAGTGGTTTGCTAGATGTTTCTCCAGACTTAGACGATGAGCTCCCCAATGCCAGCAGCTCAATCATGCTCCAATCAGGGTCAGGGACTTGGTACCATTTCCAGCAACACCCCAGGACTGCAAAGCACATGGAGTTAAGGAGCTTACAGGGATCTGCCTTTCCATATGGGTTAACAGAGCCAGGTCGATGCTGAAGCGTGCCTGCAGCCTGTTTCCCCCCAGCACCGTGCTGTGCTCACCCCAGGAGGGCCGCCGATGGGAGGCAGTTTGGGATGACGTGCTCCACAGCGATCGATGAGCAACGGGAGCATCGCACGAAGTTTCCTCCTTGCTTCCCACTGACTCATTGCTCTGGGCTTGGCAATCCGGAGATTGTTGATTCTCTCTCTCCTGTCACACAGAGAAAAAAGAAAAAAAAAAAAGGATTTTGGCAAAGATTGCGAGAAAACTTGGGTTCATCCCAGTGCAAATGAGGAAAACTTTTGAGAAGTCTGAAAGGCACAGGGTGGGGAAAAGCTTTTCCTGAAAAGCTAAAGCTGGTGACTGCAGCTCTTCTCTTCTCTATGAAGGCAGCAGCATCTTCCTGTGCTCATGGTGCTTTCTCCATTTGATTTATAAAGGAACACTCACCCTCCTTCCCAGCTTCCTTGCCCTGCTCTCCTCTACCTGGAGATAAACCCCCTGGAAGGTGTAAGAGGACAGAGGCGCACACAAAGCCACCCGGCTGGGGAATCCATCTCAAAGAGCTCCAATCCATCTCAAACCAGCTCCAATGGACTTTTCCTTCCCTTGTTTTCATGAAGTGCAGCAGCAGCTGCCTGTGGACTGTACCTTTAAATCAGAGACAGGCTGATCCCCAGGATAGCAGCTGGAAAGGGCATATCCATAGCTCCGACAGGGACAAGAGCCTCTGCAGTCCCTGGGAATTAGCAAACATGGGTTGATGGAGTGGAGCCTGCCTGGCTGTAGGTATTGGAGCCTGTGAAGGTGATGTTCAGCCCCATGAGCTGTAGGGGAGGCAGGAGTTGAATGCATGATGCAAAGGGAGCTGCAGAGGATGAGTGAGCCCAGCTCACCCCATGCCATGACTGATGTGACAAGACTTGGGCTTGGCTTGGACCAGAGCACAGAGGGAAGAGCTCAGTGCCTTGCCCTGGGGAGCATCGGCTGCATCAGAAGGAACAGAGCTAGAAAACCAAACCAAAGCACACAAAGTGATGGCCCAAACCTGAGCAGGAACGTCGCAGTGGGGCAGGAGCACAGCCATTCCCTGCCTGCATCGAAGCCCCAAAGGACTTCCTGATGTGATGCTGTTTAGGATAGAAACACCACTCACATTTACCTTCAATGTGATCTTATCAGGGTTGGGTTTGGCAACTGGAGCTAATTAAATCCTGGATGCAGTCACTGCTTCAGTGTGAGTTTGTTTCCTGCCATAGCAAAGCCAAGGATGGAGGCAGCCTGTGCCTACTTGTACCTAGCAAGAACATCTGTACCTTGTACCTAGCAAGAACAGCCAGCTTCAGTGGTCCTACCTGCTCCATGCTGAATGCACAGGTCCAGAGCCCCTTCCCAGATCCAGGTTTAACATCCATGGTGCTTGCAAGAGACTAATAACCTACATACAAGAGCCAGCTGCAATTCCCATGATGGGAGCTGCTCCCTGTCTTCAGCATCAAGTCCCACTTGGGGTTACAAGATGCATGATGGGCACCAGGTCCATTGGGAGGGCTCATGGGAGCCCAGCAGCTTTGCATTGCATGTTTTGTTGCCATGCTGGTGTGGCACAAGGCACTGCATCAACAAGCTGGATCCCAAAAGTGATGGCTGGAGTGGGAGATTACAGAGCAGCCCAGCACGAAGACAACTGGAAGCCCATAGGCTGTGCTTGCATAGCCAGGCACTCGGTTCAGAGCTGCCAAAGACACTGCTTTGAGTTCCAGCTCACAAAAGGCAGCCAGGAAAGGCTCTTACCCCCTTTAACCCAGCTCTGGCCAGGAGGCAAAGCCATCAGTCACTTTCCAGAAGCTGATGAGCAAAGGAAAACAAGAAGTAAAAGGAGGAGATGGGGAAAACAAGCTCCAGTGAGTGCTTTATTAGGAGAACTTTAGCACCGGATGGGAATATTCAAGTGCCATTTGCAGTTTGAAACCCAGGGATGCTCTGGTGCAACAACACGATTGCTCTCTTCTGGTTTCTTCCAGTTAATCCCCCCTGCTTCTCATGGGGCTTCTTTAAGGAACCTTCAAAAGGCACCACAGCTTTAAAACGTTGGGAAAACCTCCCTAATCTATCTTCTATATCACTAAGTCCTCATAGTCCTCAGAAGCCCTCACAGGCATTAACCCAACAGGCAGAGTCTATCCCCTCAGCACAAGGAACAGCACAATACTTTAAAGCTAAGCAGAGGATGATCATCCAGTTAAAGCACTGACAGAACACCCGATAGTCAGGGATCTGGTCCCATCTGCCATATGCTTCCCCAGGGACTCTTCATCTCTATTTTTGGGCTCTCCATACTTGCCTGCCTCTAAGGGAAGGTGGGTGGTGGGGAGGCTCTCACAAGCTGTTGGGACTTTTTTAGTGCTCTTATGAAAGCTGGGTACCAGTTTGCAGAGGAAACTGGTTTCCCCTCATCATCCTGAGATGCATCCATTTGGCCTGTGTGAGGTCTGGCAACCACAGCCTGGTCTGCACAGTATGAGCATCGTGGACATCCAGGGCTGGGCACAAAAAAGAGGGTGCAGAACAGGGAGAAACCAGGACCTGCCAAACCCTCATAGTTAGGGTCAGGTTTTGTATGGCTCCATTCCCATCAATCTCTGACACAAGGACCTGGGAAGTCATCCCTAAAAGAGCTCAGAGTCAAGCAGGGAAACAGCAAGAAGGAGATGGAAGAAAAATAAGTGCTTACAAGCTCCCATCCTTAATTCAACCTGCCTAGAAACCAGCTCCAATAAACCTGCTCAATACCACTTGAGGCCAGAAGATGCAGCAAATAAATCATATTCTTGGGACAGAAGAGCCTGCAGGCAGAGCTGGCTGTGTAAGAAGCATGGAAAACCTGTCTCACTGCATGAGGTTTGCACATCACTACCCAGGCTTTTGGGCAACAACTTCATCCACACAGGCACCGTGGCCAGGCGCTTCCCCTTCATCCATCACCCTGCAGGGCTGAAGGCTGCCATTAACCAAGGAGAAGGGAAGGAGATGGGACCACGGCGCTCAGCAGCACCTACAGCTCCACAACCCCTCTGCATCCCAATAGCCATCAGGCCCTACAAGGTGAGCATCCATCCAGCACACCGGGCTGCAAAGCAGCTCCCTGCCACTGCCATGGTGCTAATAGATGCTGCAAGAGAGTCCGGATCCAGAGGTAATCCCACTTCATCACAGCCAAGGAGCCTGCCAAGTATCTTTCCCTGGCTCAATGGAAGGAAAAGTTGAGCCCATTCACTGCATAGAGCAGCTACAGGTGGCAGAAGTGAACCTTTAGCTTGAAGGATTCCCCCCCATAGCCAAAGAAACCATTGGGACTTCAGGACAAAGCTGGATCAATGGGGCTCTCCCATCCCTGCCCTGATTCCACTGAGCTGGCTTTAACAATCACACAACCAAGGTCTGCAAAGAGGTGGAGGGATGGTGTTTACTGAGCCCAGAACCCACCAGAATGATGGATTTCAGGTATTCTGCACAGAAACCAGACCTGTTTGATGGTCGCTCCTGTTGCCCTGGAGACACAACAGGCCTCAGCATTATTTATGCTTTTCCAATGCCCAAGACAGCACCAGGATGATGTGGCTCATTGATTTCCCTAATGAAAACCTTGGTGAACCATAATGCCGGACCACAAAACAGTGGTGAATCTCCTAAGCCAGACAGGAGTCAGCATGAGCTGCTGCTACATTCAGAGATGGATGGAAAGCAGGATCCTCCCCACCTGCATGTGGAGCCAGGGAAATAACCAGGCAACCTACATGGAAGGTCCAGCATCATCTCCATTGGTGCCAGGACTCCTGGCATCTCCTCAGCCATGGTGCTTCCCTAAGTGAATGGTGCAGAAGACCCCAAAGTTCCCATTGCTTCACTTAATGCTTTGATGAAGTGCTTGAAGCACGGGGTATAAAGGTTCCATATCCCAGTAAGCCAAGCTCATCACCGCAGGGATGCAGGGAGAAGAGGAGGGGATGCCCACCCTCTTAAACACCAATAATTGCTATGCCTGAAAACCACACACTTTATACATGTATTTAAGAAACCCAGAAGAATAGAGGGGGGGAGTGTGGAAAAACTCCACGTTTCCTCTCCTGGATTATCAGCAAACTGCTTCCTGCAAAGCTGACAGCCAGGAACAAAACAGTCATTACACTGCAAAGTGCTGACGGGAGGGAAGAGATGTGTCAGGCAGGTTGGTGCTTAAACATGAACTGTGTAAATGGGAGCTGCAGCCTAAGCAAGGGGTCAGCACTTGGATGGAGGGCACTGGGAGCCGGGTGGCTCCAGGGTAGCCAGAGGGAGCTAAAAGATGGGATGGGGTGGGGAAAGCAGGCAGAGTTGCTCAGAAGATGGGGGGAAATGAGCAGTTGGTGGGGATGGAGGAATCTGGGATAAAGCAGGGAGGGAACATGGTTTCCTGAGGCTCAGTGGGTTTGGCAGCAGTGGAGGTGTTTGTCCATCCCTGTGGCACGCACGCATCCCAGGCCAGCATCAGATGTGCCAAGGGCTCCATCCCAGGGCATGGGAGAGATGAGGATGGGAGGGGAAAACACATCCAAATGCCACCTGTGAGCAGCCCTTCACTCTCTTGGAGCAGATGCTGCTGTAGCTTCACCCATTGAAGCTGACTGAGCAAACCCCATCCCCACCCATGGAAAAGGGGGGAGGCAGCAGGCAGGCTGGTGACACCAGGGTTTATTTAGTCTGAATGAGAGGAGACCGAGGGAGACGTGATGAAAAGTCCTCAAAGACATAAAGGGCAGCAGCAGAGGACAGGAATAATCTGTTCTTTGTGTCTGCCGTGGAAAGGACAAGAAATAATGGGCTTAAACTGCAGCGAGGGAGATTTTGACTAGATAGCAAGAAAAACTTTCTAATAATAAGGTCTATTAGAGCCCTGCGACAGACAGGACAGGGAGGCTGGAGTGAGATTTCCATCACCAGAGCCTTTTAAGAACAAGGCAGACAAATACCTGTCAGAAATCATATAGGAATAGTTGATCCTGCCTCAGGGCAGGGGATAAATGAGATTACCTTTTAAGGGCCCCTCCAGCTCTTCCATTCTGCAGTTCCTTGTTAGCCATGTCGCCAGAGGCTGGATATGCCTCTGAGGAGAAAGCATCTCCCATAGGAAACAAGCCCACCTACCATCAGAAACACACTGTCATGGGCAAAGCTTAACCAGGCTGGTGCAGAGCTGTGCAGAGCAGGGACCCATCATCCCTGGAGCAAAGATGCAGGATGGAGTGGTTGAGCAGGGTGATGGGGACCAGCTCCCTGCAAAGGTGTCCAGGAGGAGAAACCCTCAGCAAAGGCAAGGGAAGCAAAGTGTAGAGGCAAAGGAGGAAAGGACTGCTGGGTTGGAAAGGTATTTCATATGGGGTTAAAAATACAGCTCTATAAAGCAGCATCTTTTTGCATGACCACTCTTTAGCACCATTTGGGAGCATTCAGTTCCCACTAGCTCAAGTATTACCATTGCTGAGCTCTGCCCCGGCATACCAGGAGTACCCAGAGCTACGGATGAGCTCCATCTATCCCAGGAGATGTACCTACATGCAGATATAGGCTGCCTGGAAACTAGCAGGACTGATCTGCGGTTTAGAGCATGAAATGGTGCTAACAGTGACAGGGTTTCCCTTGCTTTTCAAAGAAGAGCTCTTCCTTCATGTCAGCTCTTTAGCATCAACCCAACAAGTGAGCCAGAGCCACCTCCTACCTCCTGTAACCTCTATTCCTCACTGAGCAGCTTGGCAGCTATTTGCTGAGCGGGTACAGAGCTATCTGGGAGCATTATCTCATGCAGGGCAAAGGGAAGAGCCTGACTCTCCCAGGGGACATGGGATGTATCGGTGCAGGGTCCAGGTTGACTGTTAGTTTGGGCATTTTGGAGTGGTTTACGGCCAGGCTGCAGACAGAGGGGCTGCATCCACTCCTCTCTCCTGACTGGAAAGGGGGGGGTAGGACCATTCTGATGGGCTCAGTGCCTTGCTGATGCTATTATACTATAAATCTGTGGTGTTGTGTGGAGACAGCTCTCCAGACACAGGAGAGGTTGGGCACAGCTCCCCAAGAGCTGCTGGTGAGGCTGGAGTCTGAGGAGGGAGCATGGGAGGGAAGGGGGATGCTGACTCCAACCAGCTCCGGGGGCAACAACACGAGAGGGATGTGGAGTTGTTGTAATCTGGGTTATAGCCAGGAGGACATGAAGCATCCAGAGGAGTTCAGAGAGCCTGGAGAAAGGGAATGTGATGAGCACAACCTCCCCTCATGCAGAAAGCTCAGAGCATCTCACAAACCCTCATAAGCAAAGCCAGGAGCAGGGTGGTGGCGTTACCACTGTTTTAAAGGAGAAAAGGGATGGGATGGGGAAGGGATGCTCATGGGGCAGGTGGTAATTGGTACCCAGCTCCCAGCCCATCATCCCCCTCCCCAAAGCCTCCCAGTCTGGGCTATCACAGCCCTACATATGCAATCAAATCACCGTGACCTACAAATTAGCTTCTAGACCTATTTTATGCTAAATGGTGTAGGAATACAACAGGCTCTGGCAAGACTTCAAATTAAGACTGCAAATTAATGCTCCTCTTGGGGCTAATTAAATATTACTTTCCACAGCATCTTTCCCCACCCCTAAATACTTTGCCAACTACTTCCAGAGCCAGCATAAAGCAGCTGCAGGGGGATCCTCCCTGGATCCACGCACCCTTTCAGGTCCTAACATGGACTGAAGTGATTTGATTTTGGAGTCATCAGTGGGGAAATTGGCCTTGCAGATGTTTCAATCAATGGTTCCCTGAAGTCAAAAGCTTGCAGTTCCTTCTGCTTGGACTGAAATGCCTTTGGGGGTGTGAATTGCACAAGCAGAGATGATGGCGAGTGATGGGTGGCAGATTCTCACCTGGTCGGATGAGCAGAGCACAACAGGTCCCTGTGTTACAGGCAGCAGTGCCTGCAGCTTTAACCCTGCCTCGAGCCACACGTCCAGCGACAGCTCTGTTCTCTCCCCAGGGTCTCTCTGACCCGGTTTTAGGATTTCCACAAGGCCAAGGGCACATGAACACATCAAGCAGTAAGAGCAGATGCTGCAGGACTCACCCCACAGCAATTCCCATGCGTGCCAGCTTCCATTCTGGGAGGACAAGACTTGGGAACGCTGAGAAAACCAAAGCTCAGTGAGAACATGAGCATCCTCCTCACTCCCAGAGATGCCACATGATGGCACACCTCCAAACCCAGCATCAACACTGGGAGAGGAGCTGCTGGGAGCAGCAGCTTGCAGAGGGATCGATAGCCATGAGTGTCCCAAACCATCTGCACACTGAGGATGCTCAACTAGGCTGGAAAACACTGGAAGTTGGGTTTGCCAAAGATGCTCCAAGTGCATCTGCTAAGGGCTGGTCCTGGAGTTACATCTATGGGTGCTCAGGGTCATCCAAACCATGGGAGCTGCTGGGAAGCAGCGCTATTCCCATCTAAACATGCCCAGCACACACCTGAGCCTGCAGGCAGCCTGCAAGCATCACCACACACAGAGAGAGGTTTGGGATGGGACTGGGGGATTTAAAGCCCATTTTGATTTCAGAATGTACTAAAGAGTGGAGTTGCTGCAAGGAGGATGGGGTGTGGGGGTTCTTCCTCCTGTGTGCCCCAAATCAAACAGCTCAGATAGCCTCCAGGGAGGCAGGAGCTGGGCATGGGCAGAGGAAGCCTCCTGCCTACAGCCCTGTGGGCAAACCTGAGGCAGAGAACCCCCGAGGTGGGAGTCAGGGCTGCGACCCAAGGCAAAGTCACCAAGAGAACTTCCAAAAGGGTAGAAAGGGGGGGAAAACCCACAACAACACAGGGAAAAGGAGAAGAAGGAGAGATGAGAAAACATCGTGGCTGGTAGAGCCGGCCCCGAGCCCCAGGAGAGCATCAGCTACTGGGCTTCTCCTCCCGTTTCCATAGCAACACAATTTGGTGCTCTTTAGAAGAGCTTCGCTGCCCCCCCCCCCCCATCGCCCCCCCTTCACTCCCCTGTTAATTTTACTTCGTGGTTTGGAATAAAAGGGGTTGGTTTGGCTTTTGTCTCCAGAGCATCACAGGTATGGGGAGGAAAGGGAGAACAGCAACAGAGCAGGAGGGGGTGCACCCCACAGCCTCAGATCAGATGTCCAGACGCTTGGCTGGGTCCATCAGACATCCACATTAATGGACATCGAGGTGCTGCCCATGAGACGGGAAGGGAAGTGGTGGCTGCCTTTAGAGGTGATGGGTTGGAGATGGGTGCAAGCCCCATCACTCACCCCTTGACCATGGGAAACACCCTAGGAGCTTGATCCCCTTCTTGTGAGCTGGATGCCACCCTCCTCCCAGCACCCAGAGCAACACAGCAAGGCCAGCACAATGTATTGGGTGCAATGCAAGAGCACAGTGGCTGCCACCCTGATCCCTCCTGCTCCAAGAAATCACAGCATCCCAGCCTGGTTTGTGTTGGAAGGGACCTTAAAGCTCATCCAGTCCCAACCCCCTGCCATGGTCAGGGATATCTTCCATTAGAGCAGCTTGCCCCAAGCCCCATCCAACCTGGCCAATCCTCCCTTTCCCAGACACAGCACCAGGCTGAGAGCAGGGAAAGGGCTGGAAACACAAAGGCACCATCCCCATTACAACGTATTTCCTACACCAGAAACACACATTGGAGCTGCACGTTCCCAACACTCGCCCACAGAACCAGGAACGCTCAGCTACAGAGCAGGGATGCACACTCAGCCCAGTGATGCCGCTCAGTTCCTATGAGCATCCAGGCTAATGAACACGGATGCATCTGTTGGTTGCTAACAGTTGGGCTGTTTGGGAATGTTTGGATTCAATATTTTCCATTGAAAATTCCAGCTGGTTGAGATGGAGCCCGTTTGCTTGAAATCATTGGGGTGGAGAAGTTGCCCTGTTAAAGGAAAAGGACCAAGGAGAAATGTGCTGGAATTTTTCTTCCTTTAAACTATAATACGTTGTAATTTGCCATTTAATTTAGAGGGAAAGAATGTTAAGAGAGGTCAAGTCAATGTTGTGGAAGTGGCAGGAAGAAAAAAGGCTCAGCAATCAGGTGGCTCTGTGGGTTTTCCACTGGCTCCAAAACACCTTTTTATCCCAGTCAAGAGTGGGAAAACACTTGGAAACCTCACTCCTTGTAGGCAAAAAGCTGCTCACCTCTAGAATAAAGCAAGGCAGGTCCCATCCTGGATGAGGCCCTCAGCAATCCTCCACCTCTTGGTGCAGGGGTGTGCAAGGGGCTCCTGTTGGGTCCCCATGGGCTGTGCTTAGAGGAAGCCTCAGAAGCTCCAGCTTCACACAAAGCTCCAGATCATCCCTTGCCATGGAGCTAAATCCATGCTCTGGGATGGGGAATGAAGCCAGAGAAAGACTTTCACCCCAGAGCATCCCTGACCACTGTCTTGACACCCATGGGCACAGCCACCACCTCCCTGGAACAAAACCCATCCCTGGTCCCCTTAACCCCACACATTACCCTTGTACACAGAATAGGCAGGATGCTGCCCACCCCCCTTTACCGCTGCACAGCTCAGCCAAACTAAAACAGGGGAAATAAGTGAAAACCACCCATTGCTGGGTAACCAACCCCTTATCCGGGCGAGCAGCAGCATCTCCCCGCGATGTCTGCGCTTGCCGAGCAGATATTGCCACCGTGTGGGGAGGATGCGCCAGCACCAGCTCAGGTTAAACCCTGCAAACCCTTCCTCGGGTCCCTCCCATGCTAGAAACCAAACTGCCCCCAGCTGTGTTGAGCCCTCACCCTCACTGGGAGGGGCCGCTGGGATGAGCTCTTAGGCAGAAGCTCTTCCCTGTAAGGGTGCTGAGGTGCTGGCACAGGCTCATGCTTCTCCTTGCCCCACCATGCACCTATTGCCCCTTGTAGACATGGCCTGCTGGTCCCCAGGCACTGGAAGTCCCTCCCCACTAGAGATGCTCCACAGGGGCACAAATGATCAGGGAAGCAAGGAAAGATCTGGGAAACAAAACGGATCAAAACCAACCCCATGGCAATTGGGAGGAGGTCCTCTCATCCCAAAGCACCCTGCCCTCCCTGCCCCTCCAGCCCTCCCCACAGACAGCACAGCTTGGGATGGGCTCATCCATGTGAATCCATGGGATGTACTCAAGGCCAGGTTGGACACAGGGGCTTGGAGCAAGCTGCTCCAGTGGAAGGGTCCCTGCCCGTGGCAGGGGTTGGAGCTGGATGAGCTTTAAGATCCTTTCCAACACAAAGTATTGATGATTCCATGGTCAGCAGCCAGAATCCCGGCAGAGTGAGGAGCAAAAGTCAGCTCAGGCAGTGAAGTGCTCATCCTTCATCTCCAAGATCACTGCATGGACCCATCCAGAGAGGAGAGGTGGTGGGAGGCTCCTCTTCCCTATCCCAGGGAAATGCTGCTAGCCAAGAAACATGGAAAGCCCTGAGGCAGTTGGATAGTCACTGTTAAGGCAAGGGATGCTATGGAGAATGATGGTTGTGGTCCCTCCTGGCTTTATAGGAAGACATAAATAGGAGTCAAAAAGCTGTTGCTACATGATAGATTAAGCAGGACTGGGGTTGGTCTATATCTCTCTGTACCCCTAAACCTGTGTGCTCAGATACACAGTCCCCCCTAAAGCCCCTGCATTGCACATGGGATCACGAACGGCCTTTGTGCTCCAGCTCCATCCTCCTTGGCAGTGGCCAGAAAACATGCAGGGGATGGGACTGCGGGGCTTGGGCTTTGGGAAATAGTAATAATAGCTCCTTTATTTGCTTTTATAGCTTTTTCTTCCCTTTAAAACCTTGTTTGGTTTATTTTTAAACACAACAGTGTTAAAACAGAGCAGAGCACTGCCTGTTCCCTGGGGAGAAGCGGAGGCAGAGGAGGAAAAGTCATGCAGTAAGATGGGAAGGGAAGGGGAGCTGGTGCAGAAGCAGTTTGGGGCTCCCCCCAGCAAGAGAGAGGTTGCATCTGAAGCAGAGAGGGGTGGCCTCTGGTCCCAGGGGTTCCCCCTGTGCTGCAGCTCCCACTCGCACACAGCAAAGGGACATAGGTGCAAACCAGCTTTATGTGAGCCCAGCCTGGCAAGGAGAGCTCCCCACTAGTGCTTGGGCAATAAATTTGATGGCAGCTTCTTTCTAGCAGGCTTTTGGTAAGCGTTTGACCCAACTCCAGTCAATCTAACATCGTTACAGTGCAGTTAATGTCACTTTGCAAGTGCTTTTATAGCTGAAACACTGCCGGACTCAGTGTAAACACCGAGGTTATGAGGATGCTTGCATTGACGCGGGGAGGTTGTACTGATCAGCTTAAATCACTGCCGTGTGGTATTAGTTAAAAGGATGTAAAAAGCAGTGTCTGAGGTGTTGTCTGTGCTGAAGAGCAGGGTTCACTGGGGACCAGCTTCCAGGGCCTAAAAGGGCCAGCAAGAAACCTGGAGAGGGGCTTTGGGCAAGGACCTGTAGGGACAGGACAAAGGGAATGGCTTGAACCTGTCAGAGGAGAGACTGTGATGAGCTCTTAGGCAGAAGAACCAGGGATGGGTTTGTTAGGACGTTACTAAAAGCACCCAGAGAGCAGCACTGTCAATGTACCCACACTGGGACCCCAGCACTGCTATATGGGGACCCCAAGAGCTCTGACACAGCAAAGACTTCCTGGGCTGGAGAGGCTCCAGGGGTGATACCAGCAAGTCCTGCATTGCATCCTGATGGGATCCTCATCCTGCATCACATCCCAATGGGATCCTCATCCTGCATCACATCCCAATGGGATCCTCATCCTGCATCACACCCCAATGGGATCCTCATCTTGCATCACATCCCAATGGGATCCTCATCCTGCATCACCCCCCAATGGGATCCTCATCCTGCATCGCATCCCGATGGGATCATCATCCTGCATCACATCCCGATCGGATCCTCATCCTGCATCACACCCCAATGGGATCCTCATCCTGCAGTGCATGGATCTCCTTGGTCAACCTGTGGCAGGGGACAGGGACGTGGCTTCTGTCCAGATGTGCCCAATGTCATCAAGAAAAACCATCACAAAGCAGAAGCATGAGGCTGTGGGAGTGTTTTGCATGGAAGGAAACACCCTCCAGCACAAGAGGGTCTTTGGCCCCCTCAGCTGGGCTTTGGCAGGCAACGGACAATAGGAAATAGGCTCTTGGTGAGGGTTTCTGGTTAATCTGGATGGAAACAGGGTCAGATGTGCTGCAGGAGCTGTCTCCTGTAGGAAACCCGGTTGCTGGAGGATGCGCATGGGCTGCAGTGGGACATCCCTGCTGCTTGCTGGGAGGCCTGTGCCTCACCAGGCACCCTCCGAGGGCAGCAGAGCAGGGTGGGAGCACTGGAAACCCTCTCTCCTGCAGCAAATGAACCACCAAATCACATCCCCACCCTCACCACAAGCATCATCTGATCCCTCTGCTGCCATTCCCCATCATACACCCCTATAGACCAGGGTATCACCCCAACCTTTGCCTTGTCCATGGGGAAAACACAGCCACATCCTTCCACTGCTGCAGTTGGGTTGAGTTTAGGGTTGGGTTTTTTTCTTGAGAACCTTTATAAAGATCTCATTGTTGAAAGGAAAAATGGGATCTCCTTTCCTTTTCCCTTCCAGGGCAGCCCTAACCCCTCTCCCCTCGTACAAAAACACACAGGAAAGGGGTTTCTTTTCTGCTTGATTACATTCAAAGGGATCTTTGTCTGGGGGTAGGTAGGGAAAAGCCCTCCCCCACCTCCCTTTTGACCCTCAGGACTCTGTCTGGTTTTGTTTTAAACCAAGAGAGACAGAGCTACACCCCTGGGATGTTATAAATACATAGAGCAGGATGATGGGGGGGTGGCGTCACTCGCTCTGCCTGGACCACAGGGCTCCGTGACAGCATGTCAATTACATACGTGCACACGTGGGCATATGTGCTCTGTGGGATGGCTGAGAACACGAGCACCCATACAACATAGGAACGCAGCTACATGTATTAGTACCTAGCATAAGTTTATCATGCAGAAAACACACCACACCCCCCCAAAAACCCTTTTCCTGTCTGGATTTTTCTCACATTTAATAAAACATCAAGAAAATCGCTTTTGAAAACCACGTTCCTCCCCTTCTCTTCACCCGCAATTCATCTCCAGGGCTTTAAACATGGTAATAGATGAAGAGGGAGACAAATCCCCAGCTCCCAGAAAACCACCTTGGTTCAGTTTTCCAACCTGGAAGCAGCTGCAAACAGGCTGCAAAGGGGAGATAGCAGCACGCTGCATCACTGCCCTCACACCAGGCTGTGGGTACAGCATCTCCTCCAGCCTCCCCAAGCACCCACCAGCCTTCAGGACATGAGGTGGTGCCATAAAGGAGTTCCCTGCTCCCAGAATCCATCCTTCCATTCGCTTTTTGCCTTCGTTATCAATATCCATGGGGAAAAGTGACCCCAACAAACGAAATGCTGCGAATTACATCAGAATAGTTAAAACTAAGAACATAAAACTCTAAATTTAACAGCAGCATTTTGTGATTTCACTCTTTTTTTCCCCTCCCAAAGTCATCTCCAAAGAGGAATTAAAGGATCCCTTGAAAACAATCCCTTAGCTTAGACCTTTGCTGCAAGTCAAGGAGGGGGTTTTATCCCCTTTAAAACCATAGCAAAACATGGCCCTTGCTGGAGTCCCAGAGCTGCTGGGGGAGGATGGAATTCAGAGCACATCCCGATGGATCATACCTTTTCTTTTTTAGGATACGCCACTTGCATGCAGGATCCCAAGTTTCCTTCTCAACGTCTTATTGGGGTTTAGCCACTGTAACAAATGGTTAATTGCAAGCAGTCATCCGGGTGGGTGAGGGTATTTCCAGCTGATTAAAAGCCTGGATGAGGCTAAAACTATAGGAAAAAGTGGGATTCAAGGTAAAAACCTTGAGTGTGTGCGCACCAGAGTGCAGAGGGGATGCATCCTCCTGGAAAGAAAGAGTGGATTTGGGGAATTGGGGTGAAATGAATCCTGACTCCACACACACCCCCAGATCCCTTTGCCACAACCCCATCCCAGACTCCATGCTCTTTGCCAGTCATGGGGGGATGCAAACTGGACCACAGTGGGGATTCATTGACATTGATGCCTCCAGCCCAAGACGGGATTGATGGAATGGGGAAAGGGGAAGAACCAGAACCCAGCCCCTGAACCCCCTTTATCTGACCACAACAGGCAGCCTCCCAGCCCGGTGCTGAGGAGGGGGTGACCACAGTTGCTCATCTGGCCTCATTTAGGGTAATTCCTTTCAATGGCTAAAAGCACAAACTCCACCTCTTGAGCCCATAGATTTATATGGAACAGCTGAAGGATCCTCTGAGGTGCTTTGTGGGCTCCCACCCTCCCAGGAAGCTGGAGTAGCATTCCCTTTTTTTCTTTAATTCCTTTTTTTTCTTTTTTTTTTTAACTACTTTATTTAATTTTATTTTTAACTTTTTTGTTTGCTTGTTTTGTTGGTTTTTTTGCCTTTTTTGGGGTTCCAAGATTTTTCTTTAGGGATACCTCCACAGCTCCCTTTTTTAGGGAGATACCGAGTTCCAAAAAGACCCATAACTCCCAAGCAACCCTTGCCCATTCTCTTCTATTGACTACACGTAAACACGGTAAATGAAAGGCCTTTAGTGACACTTAATCCCTCACCCCCCTCCCAACCTCAAACCCCCCTCAGGCCCCGGGAGGGGGTTAGGCTGCTTTTTGCTTCCCAGTTTGCTGCTTTACCAGCCCCTTCCCTGCGATCTAATTTATCATTAACACCCTGACACTAAACCAAATACACGCAGCTCAGCTCCCCCCACACCTTGCTGTGAGGCTCTGGATTTGCTCCTTCCCCCCCCGACTTCAGTTTGGGGATGAACCAGTCACAAACAGGAGTTGGAGATGGGATGCAACCCCCCCCCTCCAATCAGGTCCCTGCAGGTAATTAGCATCATTATTAAATTACCTTCTTTAAAAGCTAATAATAATAATAAGAGCAGGGTCATTTGGCTGTGATTAGAGCGGGGTCGTTGCCTCCTGCTCCGGTTGCTCCCAGGCTTTGCCTCTCCCAATAGTCAATTTTATTGCAATGGGGATTCATTTCCATGTGGATTCCTTCCTTCCCTGCCAGAAAGGAGGAAAGGGAGGGGAAAACTGTAAAGAGGTGCTCTGCAGATCGATAGTGATGGGATTTGGGTGTCAGGGAGTCTCAAGGGGGTTTTACCTGCAGCACCAAGGGCATCAGATGGTTATTGTGGCCATCAAATAACACCTAATGAGGTCCTGACTGCGGGTGCGTTTTGATGCTCTTCCCATTCTTCCTGCTTTAGAGAGAGAATCTTCCCAGCTGTGTGCTTCCCAGGTTGGGATTTCAACTCGTAGCCAACAAAACGGACTTTAAGGCCCTTTCAACACGTTGCACTGATAAAAACCCACTTCTAGTCTTCAGGTTGCTCACTGTGATTGACTCTGGGGTTTGCGTTGGGGTCTGGCTCTACCAGTGCTGCTTCAAGGGGATCTTCCACTCCTTGGGTGTGTTTTCCTTTGGCAGGGATTTAAAACTCTATCTGTGCTCCTGCCATAAGGGGCACTACCTCCTGAGGCCCTCAAAATAGAAACACATGTTTGGGGAGCAGTCTCTGGCCTACAAATTAGGGGGAAAAGCGATCGATTTTCCATTAAATGTTGAGGGGAAAATGTTGTTTTCAGGCAAAATTTGCCCACGGAAACACCCCCACCCCCCAAGCAGCTGAGCACATGTGTGTGCAATCACATGTGATGGGCACACGCGTGTTGCTGCGCACAGATGTAGGGCATGGAGCTGTGTGGGACAAGGATGCGGCCACGAACACACAGGGACACGCTCACACACGCAAAACACGCCTGGGAGCAGGAGCCACGCATCCATGTGGGATAAGGGACACAGGAGAGGGCCAGGATCCCAGGACAGGGGATCCAGGACTAGGATCATGGATGGGGGCAAGTGGAGGAGCACATGTTCCAAACCACATGCTCCAGATGTGCACGGCCACAGCTGGATGCGGACCAGCAGCACACGCTGCCTCCACAGCACACAAGCACATGCATGCACACACCCACATTCAAACACACGTGTTCGGGGTGCACAAACACACACCCCCTTAAAGCAAGCACTCCCCAAGGGCACCCACACCTTGCACACACATGGGTGCACACCAGTCGTGTCCCCCCCCAAAGAAAAGACCCAAATATCAGCCAGTTCTGTAAAAAAAAAGAAACAACAAAAAAAGGTATTTATTTCTCAGCCTAGATTCCATATTGCACGCAGGAATTAACACTTTCATCGTCATATACTTACAACAACTTCAAATAAATAAAGGTACAGTAAATCTAAGCAGAAATCCCAATCCATGGCTGGAAAAGGCTCTTTTCCTCCCCTGGGTGGTTGTATTGAAACGCATGGTTTAGGACAACGGCAGCATCGGCCGCTGGATGAGCCCAGCCAGGGGAAATACTCCCCCCCCCCAACACACATACAGCACCCCTCAAAAAGGGATGATGCCGGGGGGGCAGAAGCATCCCTGGATCCAAGGGGGGTGGTCCATCAGAGAAGCACCCACAAACTGAAGGACAGTTTTAAACCGAGAAGAGGGGGGGCAATATTGAATCCAGCAAGGCAAAGAGAGAGCAAAGATCCCTGAACCCCCCCATCCCGAAAAGAAACCCTCACAAACCAGGATTACAAAGCACCACAACCGTATCCAAGCTGAGACATTCTCTTTTCCTGAGTCTAAAGCTGCGTTTTTAAAAGCAGCACCCTTTCATAAAAGTTTTATTTTATTTAATGTATATTTTTTTTACAAGATACTTTCGGTTTTCTCCTCCCGACACAAACGTTTTTATGGGGGCAAAAAAACAAAAAAAAAAAAAGGAAAATCAATTAAAATCACAAAAATCGATATTTTTTCCGCTTCTTTTGCACCCGTTTGGAGCTAAAACAACGCAGTAACCTCCTTAGAAAGGTGCCTTTATACCCTTTATGCTGTCCTGGCCGTGCGAGTCGATCTTTTAGCTCAAAACCAGAACTAGTTTGTATCGCCCGAACCTCGAGCTCGCTGTGTCCCGCGGAGGAATTGCTTCTTCCCCCCATCTAGCGCTTGGTTTGTTCAGTTTTGATGTCAAAATGGGCAATTTCTGACAATAATTTGAGGTTTCCTTTCTTTTTCATTTAAATTTGAATTCTATTCACTTTCAATGCAAGGCCACCCCCACCCTCCAGTTTCCTACTAGAGGATCGCTAGGAAGCTGGCTTTTCTGTTTTGAAATCTCTTAATTCCCTTTAAAACAGGTTTAAAAACAACCAGGGGGATTATAATTATGGTTAATATTAATAATTATTACTCTTTGCTGGGAATGGGATGGTTCTGCTGCTTGAGGAGCCATTTAAAGGTGGGGGGGTGGCAAGTTTTGAGGTATTTTATATTGTTATTCACAGCCCTGCTACAGCACCCCCCCCTCCCCGCATTATATACAGATCCCTGCACCTACCCCCAGCTCGGCACATCAATACCAACGGCTTGATCCACGTGTGTCCCCCCCCCCCCCAATATCGTGTATGAATTAATCGCCGTGGTTTCCATACACCCACACGGCCATAGGCAAATATACACTGAGATAAATAGCCAGGGATCCGCACATGCGGAGGGAAACCACCCCCCCCCCCCTTCCATGCGCGCTTCCCGAGGGGTTTATATCCCTTAACAAAAAGAATTCCTGAGTTATTTGGTTGTTGCAGATGGAGCGGCGGAGTCTGGGGGTTGCTGCTTTCATATATATATATACACATATATATACATACGTTTATATGCATGTATATATATATATCAGCATTCATTCCCTGCGCGGATCCCGGGGTTTCCTGCCCGCGGAGCGCGGCCGCCGCTTTGTGCGCTCACGGCTCCCTCCCGCAATTGCGTTTAAATGCTATTTTAGTTCCTTTTCCGTCTTTCTTTTTCCTAGAAAATACATTTTTTAACCCGATCCGGATTTAGGGCAGTCGCGGGCCGGGAGCGAGCGATCGTGATCGGGGGTTAACACGGCAAACGGGAGCGTTACTTACTCCCCCCATCTCCATACCCCCTTCCTAAGTTGGGGGGTGAACCCGAGGTAAGACACCCCCCTCTCCCCGATTTGCCTTATTCATGGGTGAATAACTTCCCAAAATCGGCTTTTCTCCACAGCCCCCCCCGCCCCCCAGGATTGGGGGTTTTGGGGTGATTTTTTTGGTGAGCATCCTCGGCGATAAAACCTGAATATTTGGGGGGAGCCGAACCCCCTTTTCTACATGGGAGAAGGGGGGGGGGTGAGGGTGGCGATAAACCAAAACCCGCAGTTAACCAAAAAAAAAGCCTCTAAAAACCCAAGTCAAACAAACATCGCTTTCAACAATTCCCGTCTCCAAGAAAAACAGCGATTCACAGAGACAAAACACGCTTTGACCTCAAAAATGTCTTTTTCCTCTCACCTATCCCCCCCTTTATTTTTTTACCCATTGATAGAATTAAACCAAAAAACAACCAAATCAAGCCGGGCCAGGCCCGATCGGGATCTTTCCTATTGAATCCTGCCATGATTCTCTTTGGCCTCCTCTTTCCCTTCCAGCAAAAGACGCTGAGAAAAGGGAATTTTATCATTATTATTATTATTATTATTGTGGTTAATTATAGTTTTCGGGGAGCCAAGTTTTGGAGGGAAACAATAGAAATTCCCGAGCGGACGTTAAGAGATTCCCGGCCGTGGGCTGCGAATATTTTCTGTTGCAAAGAACGGAGGGAAAAATAACCCACATCCCCCTCAATAAAATATAAAAGAAGGGAAAAAAGGGAAACCCCCACACACCAGCTTTGATTTCCCAAACCAGAGCGGACTTCAGAGAGCCCGTAGGGCTTTGATGCCAAAGCGGGGTGGAAATCACATCAGGAATAGTCAAAAGGGCCTGTTACAAAGCCACTGGTTCGCAAGGAAAGTTAAACTGGGATATGGTTTCCTCCGCGGAGGAGACGCATTCCCCCCGCATTCCTCCCCGCATTCCGCTCCGGAGCTCGGCCGGGATCAAGTTGTCCATCTGTCCCTTCCTGCCAATGCTCCGGATCCGGTTTCTTGGGGGGGGGGAAGGTTTTCCAAACGCTGCCCTCGGGCTACCGAGGCTGAAACCCTGTAAAACCTCCCTTTTCCTGCTCAGTTTTCACCCTTAATTTTCCTTTCTTTTCTCTAACATAGGCGCAGCAGTTTCAAATCACTTCCTCTCCAAGAATCCTGGTTTAACAAACTGAATTTCCTGCTCTATTCCTTGTTTTTCCCCCCCAACCTTCCCGTCTCTCAAACAGACAGAAATCATCATCGCCCCGTTGTAACGCCGCGATTTGGAATCGCTGCTCCCGATTTCCCTGGACTATCCCAAGCGGACGCCGGTGCCTGTGCTCGGGGCCACCGTTACTGCCCTCAGTTTGTCGTTATTAATAGTTTAATCCAATGCATTTTTCTGCAGGAAAAGGGAGAAATTGGATCTTTTCTCTCCCGGGTTTAACCGGGCGGCCTCTTCCTCCGCTCTCAGCTCCGCGGTTCATCCCAAATCCCTTCGACGGGGATACCCCCCACCCCCGAGAGGATGGAGAAGGGAAGTGCGGGGGGGGGGGGGGGCATCGCCACCCCCGAGGTTTTAGCTTCATCCTTAAAGGAAACCAACACCGGACCCCGGCACTCACACGGCCACAAAAATATCGCATCTCCCATACGACGAGAGCGGGGCCCCCCGAAACGCTCTCGCACCCTGCGGCCCCTTCCCCCGGTTCCTCGGGACCCCCGCTCCCGGGGCTCGGTGGGACGAGGGGCCCGCTCGCAAACACCCCCCGGCCCGGACCCCTTTCCCAGGTACCCCCCCCCACCGCTTTCCTCTCTTGCCCGTTAACCTTTCCTCCGGGCCGGGCGCTGTCCTTAGAGATCCTCCAAGCTACAGCCCCGGAACTTGAGGCTGGGGGGCACGGGAATGGCGTTGCCCCCCAAGTGCCAGCTCCACAGCGGGTGAGTTTTGGAGAGAGCCCAAGAGTTTTTGCCCCCCAGGGAAGAGGCAGGACACAAGTCCCCATCTTCCCCCACGACCAAGGAGGGAATACAAGGGAAGTTGCCCATGAGGCTGAAGGAATTCCGAGGCGGGGCCGGCCCGGCGTTGCCGAGGCGTTTGCAAGGAGCGTTTCCCTTCCTGGAGTTCCTCCGCGGAGCCTTCCGTGCCCCCCCCTTGGCGGAGCCCCGTTGCCTCTCCCCGCCGGTGCCTCGGGCAGGGCGGCTGCGTTTGCCGCTCCCCTCCGCTCCGCTGCCCCTCGCAACCCGGTTCCCCGGGGCGCCGGGGCTCCCGGGCCGTTTGCAGCCGGTGGGGGGGAGCTCTGCAGCTCTGCCGGGCTCCGGCCTCCCGCCCTGCCGCAAACTTTTCCCGTCCAGGTTGAAGCCTTTGGCGTAACACCACAGCTTGGACTGCCGGATCAGCCGGTCGAAGTGCTCCCGACGGGGCTCCCCCCCATCCCCGGGGGGCACCGGGGCGGACCCCCCCGCCAGCTCCGGTACCGAGGCCGGGGCCGGCTCCGGGGCAGGCTCTCTCCCGGGTAAAGCTCCGCTTGGCCGCTCCGCCTGCTCACCGGGGCCTAACGAGGCTCCATTGTTCGAGGCATCTTTGTGCAAATCCTCCCCTTTGGCGCAGGGCTCCGCATCCCCAAAGCCTCCCTCCTTTTGTTGCGGATCCCCCCCAGGGGTGCTGCTCGGGGAGGGAGGGGGGGAGGAGGAGGAGGAGGAGATGGAAGAGAAGGAGGAGGAGGAAGGGGAGGCCTCCTGCTTTGCGTACAGCTCCGGCTGGGCCCCCGAGCCCAGGGCTGCAGCCGGGCTTAAACTTTCCAAAGTTGATGCTCGCAAAGTCCTGGCCCAGAGCTGCTGCGAGAGGAAGAGGAGGCCGGGGTCAGGCCGCAGCGCTTTGCCCGCTCCGGGGAGAGGGGGCTCCACGGGGCGCTCCTCGCCCAAGGGCTCCCGGGGGGGCTGCGTTGGGAAGCGCGGCAGAGCCGCCTGCCTGTACCGGGTGCTCTGCACCGAGTCCCCGCTGCACAGCGAGCTGCTCTCCGACTCCGAGGAGCTGCCTTCCTCGCTGCTGCACGAGCTGTCCCCTTCCTCCTCCTCCTCCTCTTCTTCCTCCTCCTCCTCCTCCTCTTCCGACGAGTCGCTGGAGGTGGCGGGGCTGGACCCGCCGAAGTCCAGGCTGGAATCTGAGTCGCTGGAGTAACCGGCGGAGGTTCCCTGCCGCTTGGAACCGGGGAAAGCGGCGGAACGGCCTTTCCCGGGGGCTGCGGGACCCCCACCAGCCGGGAAGAGCCGCTCTGCGCAGCAGGGTCCCCGCTTGCGCTGGGCGGGGGGCGCAGGGGGGGGCGCAGAGGTGGGGGGAAGCCGCGCCAGGGCTCGGGGGCAGCTGGGCAGGACCCCGGCAAAGAGCCCCCCGGCCCGGCCCGCCAGCCCGCAGCTCCGGCGGCCCCGGGGGGGCTCCTCGCCGGCGGGGAGGGTCCGGTGGAAGGGCTGCGGCAGCAGCGGGGCTGGGGCCGAAAGGGCGCAGCAGCCCCCGGCTCTGCAGGGCGGCAGCAGCGGGGGCCGGGGGCAGGGGAAGAGCCCCCCCGGGGCCGGCAGCAGCAGCTGCTCCCTCCTCTTGCTCTTCCTTTTCCTCTTCCTCCTCCGCGGGCCGAGGCTCTTGCAGGAGGTGCAGAGAGCCTCCAGGTCCGCCTTGGAGATGAGCGAGCATTTCACGGCGCGGGTGGGCACGGAGTTGATGGCTTTGAGGGTCCGGAGCTCCTTGAGATCGCAGCGTCGGCTCTTGATCTTTAAGGTTTCCATCTTCTTGCTGATGGTGGTCCTGGGGATATCCTTAAACAGGTCGCTGAGGACCTGGGCCAAAGCAAACATCTGGGTGCCATTGATCTGTAAGTATCCCAAGTTTATCCCTTCGATTTCTTGATAGCCGGCATGAAAATCCCCCGGCCTGGCTTCCCCATTGTAATCCATGGTGGCTGGAACAATTCCGAAGGTCCCTTCGCAGGTCAGGAACATTTTGCAAGGAGCATTTACTTTGTCTCTTTCAAAGGGGGCATTGAAAATAAGGACATATTTGTTTCCACTCCCTGATCACACACATCCCTACCCCTCGCCAGAGGTAGGGGGGGCGAGGGGGGTGGTGGAAATAAAAGCCGAAGCAGTCGATCTCCCTTTCAAACGCTCCAGTCAATGGGTTGCAACATCTTCCGAACACCCAGTTCCTCCGCCTGCACCGGGGCTCGACTCCTCGTCTTCCCCCTCCCCAGCCAAAAACAGAAAGGAAGAAAAAGAAAGAAGTCAAACATTTTGTATGTGTCCTGTGTGTCCCCCGCTTCCCGGCCGGCTCCCACCCGCGGCCGCGCACCCCACCTTCCCCTGCAGAAATAATTGGGGAAGGGGGGGAAAGAATCAACAAGCGCAGCCCCCCCTGCGCTGTGCAACCCCCCTGAGGTGCTTAAGCAAACAAAGCTCCCGCTGGGGGGGGGGGATATCGAAGCGGGGGGGACCCCCGGGGCTCTGCGCGGTTCCCACCTTCCCCGCGCTCCGCACTCGCGGCCCCGCCGCCGGTACCGTATATTCTAAGGGAACACCCCGCCGGGCCGGCCCCGCCACCCGCCACCCGATTGGGCGTTCCGGGCCCGTGATGTCATAAACCCCAACATTTCACACGCACACCCCCCCCCCCCCAACGCGCAAAACCTGCGCAAACCCCGCGCAGCCCCGCTCCCGGCCGTGCCCGCCGATCCCGACCCCGCGCACACAATGGAAGACGCCTCCTTGGCTTCTTCCCCCCCCCCCCCCCTTTTAAAATATATATATATTAAAATTTACTCTTTCGGCTGTATTTCGAGGTGACGGCTGCGCGGGTGCCTCCGCTTTGTTTCCGCGGTTTTGCTGGGGTTTTTTTTATTTCCACGTAGGGTTTTACGAGCCGTTGCTGCGCCTTCCCAAATCTGCCCCGATTCCTCTGGGATGGGTGTGTGTACGTATAGATTTAATAAAGCGTAAAAGATCCGGCTCTAAGCGAGTTGTTCACAACGATTGACTCCGCAACAATTCATCCTTCAACCTTCAATGCTTATTAATTGCCCATTGCTGTATTTATTAGCTGGCATGAGCGGGGTATCCACAATAACATCGGTAGCATGTGCGAATAAAAGCAACGCGAAGATATTTACGTTCCTTTTTACTCACACACGTTCTTTATTCACTCCGTATCTTTTTTCTTCCAAACTATTTCCTTAAAAAGAAAAACAATTAAAAAAAAGAAAATTAAGGAAAATTATTATTATTAATAACAATAAAAATCCTTTTGCATGGATTTGCGCTGCTTAACTTTATTTCAAACTTTAAGCCCCAAGATTTCGATTCCTTCGGTGGTTGCTGCCTCGCTCCCGCCCTCCCAAACCAGCCGCTGTTTTCCCAAAAGCAGAGCTGCGGATTTCCTTCTCCAAAGTGGGGGGGGGAAAGGGGGAAAAAGCCACCCCCCCCCTCCCCTTTCCCCTCCTTTCGCCCTCACCCGGCCCGGAGCTCCATTGTCCCGGCCCCTCGATTGCTTTCTAAACCTGGAGCTCCTTGAGCGCAGGGAGCGGAGCGGTGGAGGCCGGGCCGAGGGGTTTCAGTCGCTGCTCAGGGGGCTAATTTTGGGGAAACAGTTACCTCGGAAACCTTTCGGGGGGGAGGGAAGGGAAGGGGAAGCTCCTCCGTGCACGCTGCGCCCTTCCTCGCAAAGCCTCCTCTGCCTCCCCTGTTGAGAAGTCGCTTCCAGCCCTTCTCCTCCTTCTCTTCCTTGCGGTTCGGATGGCAAAAATCGGGGTAATTTGATAATAATAATTTGTTAAACTCGAGGTACAAATCAACCGCAAACGATCCCGATTTAGAAACAATCCCGGAGGAGGAGGAGGAGGAGGAGGAGGAAGCGCATTCCTGAGTATGCCTGTAAAAAAAAAATTCAAACTCGCTCCACCATCGCCTTTAATTCAGAGCCGAGATCACCTGATTTGCTTTTACCTTGGATGGGAGGAGAACCCCCGACGCCAACATGGGTGCTGCTTGGGGCGGGGGGGGGGGTGGAAATCACTGCCAGGGCTCCCTCCTCCCCAACACCCATGGGTGCACCTCGCCTCCAATGCGTGGCCTTGCTGCTGAAAGAGAATCCCCCTTTTTATTTCCCTGCGTTAAAACCCACCACATTTCACCCCCGTTTTCCATAAGCGAGAGTTTCCTGTGAGTAAAGGTCTCCCGGCCAACACAAACACCAAATTCCTCTTTGTTTGGGCAGAGGGGAGGGGGAAAAACTTCGCTCTGGACGGAAAGTGGCCGGTTAGGGGATACTGCAGCTCCTGCGAGGGACCACAGAAAGTCCTGCTTGCAGCCAGCCTGGAGCTTCCCTTCGCAAATATAGGGAAGATCCTGGGTATTTTTCTTTCCACATAAAGCCAGAGCCATTTTACCTATAGGCTGAGCTTTGCTCCGTGCCAGACTGGAGGAGGGGAGCGAGGGGCCGGACCTGGCCTGGAATATCCCCAGCCGATGGGGCTGATGCAGTTCAAGGATTGGGAAAGGGGGAGCTGGTGGAGAAAATGCAAACCCCAGCAGCACAAGAAGCAATTCTGATCACTTGTAGGGCTTTTGGGGGGTGGGGGGGGCTGGAGCCCCCCAAGTGCAGCTGGGAAGCAGGGCTTGGAGGCCACATGCAGGCGAGTGTATGGAGACGTCATTTCCCAGGAAAGGGCCAGCTATAGGAGCATAAATCGGCAATATTTTGGCTATGGGTGAAGTTCAGCGGAGGGGGTGTGTGCCTTGATGTCTCTATATGGCCCCAGACAGCCTGACATGGGCCTAGAGATACTTTACAAACCTGTGTACATATATAAATACCCATAAACATATATATATATGCACCCATATGTTATATATATGCACCCATATATATAAATGGGGAGGGTACTCTCAGCCAGGGTGGTGGTTCAGGAGCAAATGTATGTTGGACACATCATCAGCCCCCTGTTTCTGCTGTCCTTGCTATGTCCCCTGTTGCCCACACCTTTCCATGGGGCTGGGGACAATGTCCCTTCTCCAGCCACTCCACGTGTGTATGGATAAATGAGCTGCTCCATCTGCAGTGCACAGGGGCTTTTACACCTCTCCTATCTGTCATTAGGGTGGCTGCAGGCCTGGTGTGGTAATGGCCATGGAACAGGCTGCTCCATGGGTCCCACATGTGGGCTGGGGGCTGTGTTGGGGGAGAATGGGGCTGCTCTGGGCCTCGGTGGGGCTGCTCTGGGAAATGGGCACAGCCAGGAGAGCTGGCAGCATCCGAATCGGTGCATCTGTTCGTCATCTGTGCATCTATACATCTATGTATCTGTGTATCTATATCTGTAGAGCTATACATCTGTGTACCTGTACATCTGTAAACCTGTGTATCTGTGATTTGAGTATCTGTACACTTGTATATCCATGTATCTGTTATTCTATTGGTGTATCTGCATATCTATATATATGTATCTATGTATATCTGTAGGTTTGTGTATTTTTATAACTGTATATCTGTGTATTTTAATATTTATATATCTATATATATGGGTATTTCTCTATTTGTGTATTTTTAGATCTGTGAATCTCTCTATGTATCTGCATATCTGTACATTTGTATAACTGAGTATCTGTGTATTTGTATATCTATGTGTCTGTGTATATGTATATCTGTGTATTTGTATAGCTGTGGATCTATCTATCTATCTATCATCTATCATCTATTATCTATCTATGTATCTGTGTATCTATCTATTTGCCCCTCAGCCCAGCTACTCCTCCCAAGGGCACAGAGGGGGTTCCAACCCCCCCAGGTGAGAGGACAAGAACCATGGGGGGAATCCCCATGGGAATCTTCACCCACGAGGCACCCCCAGGAGATTCCTCCCTCATACCTGTCCGGGCTGGTTGTTTCTGCAGGAAGCATAGAAGTCAGCAGGGTGGAGCTTCCCATGGGATTTCCACGTTGGTTTCTGGGTGCCTTGTTCTGTGTGATGTGGTGCAAGGACCTCAGTGCTTGGGGAGGGAAAAACCATCCCCAGAACCCCCCATAGGTTTGGGCTGAGCTATTTGGAGGTAGCTTTTGGGGGTAGGGTTCCCTGTGTGGGCTGTGCTGGGTGTACATGGAGGGGGGTTGCTCTGACAGGCCAAATCCCAGGGGCATCTCTGCAGGTCCAACATCACTGGCAGGGAGCAAGTGAGGGGGATCCTGTTGGAAAAGCAGGTTCCAGCAGGAAAAGATGGGAGATGCTGCTGGTGGGAGCTGGGGTGAGGACAGAGAGTGGGCAGGGAATGGGCAGGCAGGGATTTGCAGCAGCACTTTGGGAGGATACGTCAGATTTCCCATGGAATAAAAGTGATCAGAAATGAGTATTACCCAAAATCCCCCCAAATGAGGTGGCCAAAATGATGCCGAGACCCTTCCATGCACAGATCCCTAAAGCAAGGAGCAGAGTAGACCCCATTCAGGAAATGCTCCCACACAGCACTTCCCACCTAGAAACCTTCATGGAGAGGCTGCAATTTCCCACTTCCCTCCTGTTACAGAGCCAGGATGGGTCCAGTGCTCCCACTGGGATGGAAAAACCAGAGTTGAGAGGTGTTTTCAAGGGAAAATACAGAAATCCTGATTTTTTTCCCCTTTAGTTTCAAGCACTTGATAACAGACCTGCAGGCAGCCCAGCACCAGGCACCACTTACAACCCCGAATATTTGGCTCTGAGGCCATTCCTCCTGACAGGCACTTAAACTGTCCAGCATGAAAATATTCCTACAAATCACTCGGTGCACTGGATTTTTACACATCCCAGGGACATTTTCCAGGCTGCTGGAAGGAGCTGGAGAAGAAGATCCAAGCCCCATCACCCCAGCCTGCAGGATGGATAGGTTAGGGGGGGGAATAACCCCTCCTTCATCTTGGGCTGGTGGGTGCCTTTGTGATGCTCGCCCTGCTTTGGAACCAACCTTCCTGTTGCCAGCAGCCCAGGACTGCTAAAATGCTCTCAGAGGCACTGAAAGGCAGAGAAAGTACCTTTCATTCACACAGGATGGGTTATATTCAGGTTTTCTCCCTTGTTTTTCAAGGTATCTTTCTTATTTGTCAAGATTTTGCTCTTATTCAATATTCCTCTCTTATTTTTCCATATTTCCCTCTAATTCATTGAGAAGTCTCCCTGATTTTTCAAGATTTCTCTCATTTTCCAGGATTTCTTCCTTATTTTTCAAGATTTTTGTCATTTCCTAAGATTTCCTTCTAATTTTCATGATTTCTCTCTTATCTTCTAGTATTCATCTAATTTTCAAAGATTCCTTCCTTATTTCTTGCTATTTCTCTCTCATTTTCCAAGCTCTCTCTCATTTTTCAGGTTTTATTTCTTATTCTTCAAGTTTTCGCTCTTATTTTTCAATATTTCTTTTTTATTTTTCACAATGTCTCTTACATTTTTCAGGGTTTCTTATTTTAAAAGATTTATTTCTTATTTGCCAGCATTTCTCTCTTATATTTCAAGATTTCTTCTTTTCCAGAGTTTCATATTCTTCAACATTTCTCTCTTATTTTTCCAAGTTCCTCTCTTATTTTCCCAATACTTCTTATTTTCCAATATTTCTTATTTCCCAATATTTCTTTCTTATTTTCCCAGATTTATCTCTTATTTCTCAACATGCCACTTTTATTTTCCATGCTTTCCTCCTCTCTTCTCCATCCCCACTTTGTGCGTTAGCACTCAATGCAACCCCCGAAAAACCCCCTCTCTGCTCTCAACCTAAACTCCAAGCACATTGATTCACCAATAAACAGGATTTTAATAAATCCCACTGCTCCTAAATGAATATTTGGATCTATGGACTCAATTCTCCTATTGAGAGGAGGAAAACCAGGGGCTGAGGACACAGCAGCGAGCGGAGCTGTGCAGGGCCGGGTTGGCATCGTTTGCAGTGGGATGCACTGATATTAGTAGATATTTGATTCTTTTCAGATTCCTTTTTCTTTAGGTGCTCCCCCCACCCCGTGCAAACAAAAGCTGCATTTAGTGACAATTTATAAAGAGGCAAATCCCCCTCCTCTCCCTTTTGTTTCAAAATACAAAGACAGAAAAGTGGGGTTAGTTTGAAAATAGGCTCAGGCAGGGGCCAGCCCTGCTGCCGGTCCCTTCTCCCACCGAAACAACACAGGTTTGGGAGGAAAATAACACAAAAAAGGGAATAAACCCCATTGAAACGTGTGCGATCTGATGTAAAATGCGGGGTTAAAACCCCGGAGAGGCCTCAGAAGCTTGCACCTGAGCAAATGGTGCTGCTTTAGACCATGTATCAAACACTTCGAGCCTTGCTTGGGATAAAACTGAGAGGTTTGGGATAAAATTGGGAGATGTGGGATAAACCTGGGTGATTTAAGGCAAAGCCAAGGGAGGTTCTAAGAGGAGATCCTGAAAGGATGGAGAAACGAGCAGTTCGGAGCTTCTTTCCCTGCTGTGGGAGGAGGTTCCCAGCTTAGGGAATTTCCTTCCACCGCCTTCAGCATCCTAAGGTCCCTGCGTTCAACTTCCCGCTTTATTTCTATCTTTCTTCCTAAAGAGCCTTTCACCATCCTCTGACAAAGAAACCACATTCTTCCCGGGAGCAGCTGAAGGAAATTATACAGTAATAAACACCACCAACGGGGAGGAAAAATAAAGGTTGGTTTGTTTTCCTAAGCAAACACAGCGAAATACTTCCAAGAGGGATTCTCCTCCTGGAGGAATCCTTGCGGAAAGGCTTGGGGGAGGCTCCTGCTAACGCCAGTGACTTGGAGGGATGCGACGGGAGGCTGGAAAGGGAGAACCTCCATTTCCTGATGTCTTCAATGAGCCTGGTTTATCCCTGCTTATTTAAAGGCTGATTTTTTCCTGCCACTGAGAGAAGTGTTTGTCTTTAAAACAACCCCCGGGAAAAAACACAAGGCACTTGGGAGAAGGAGGAAAAATGAGGTTGGAGATGGGAGATTTCATGCCTCAACCTTAAAGCCAGCTGAGAATTTGCATTATTCTTCTGTCGCCTTTTGATGTTTCCCATATAACATCGGGATTTGGTTGTTTCCCCTCGTCTTGCTTCAGCCAGGCTCGTCCTCCCTTTAAACCACGACTGATGAAGCGCTGCGCAGATTTGTTAGTGATAAACCCGAAACATCTTCTCTTTCACAAGTTTGATCTGAAGAAATCTCCATCGGGGGTTGGTTTCTTTTCCCCTTTTAGCCCAGTTTGAACAGTCCCTGCTTAGGTCCAAGCCATTGATGCACTAAAGCAGGATTCTGCTCACTACTTCAGCTTAGAACTAAAAGAATGCTGGAAAACATTACTGTGGCTAAGATAAGCTCAAATCAAAACCCTTCCTTGCCATTCACTGAGTGCTGGTATCAGAAATGCAAGGCAACGCAAGAAAGCCACAATCTTTCAGTCTTTGTAAGACAGAGAATGGGTTTGATATCTCCTTTTCCCTCGAGGAATTTATGTTCTTTGGGCAACATTTATCGATTCTTATTTAAATCGCACTCGTACCTACAAACTCTTATTCCTTCACCTGAAAGTGTGCGATTTGAAGCAGTTTGGGTTTAAAATTCCTCTGCAACAGATAAAACACCCTCAGAGTTTTATTCAAACTGGCTAAAGTTTTATGTTGGCAAACTTTAAAAGGAAAAAGAAAAAACACAAAAACAACGAAAAACCACAACCTTTTTGGGGGTGTTTTTTGTTATTTTTTAATTATTTTTTTTTTTACCTTTTACAAAGTATTTCTCCTGCCTGTTATTGATTGACAAGTTTATTATTATTATGAATGGATTCTCCCATTTCCCAGTCCTCTTCAAGGCCTGATGTGGATTGAGAGCCTGACCAGTTGCTTATTGACCCATGATGGCGATACAATGACCCCGCTGCCCCCAGCCTGACCCTGGGACCCCCAAGGACCCAGCCCAGCAGCCCAGGGCTCAGATATGCAAAGTTGGAGCTTTATGAGCGTTGGGGAGGGGAAGGGGGGAGGTTGCAAAGTGGGCGAGGGTTTCATTAACAGAAATGTGTTTATTGTAAATAAAAAAGGCAAAGGGGCTGTTTCAAGGAGCGCGTCCTAAAGGGATGCAGCTCCCTCTGGATGGGGAGCGCTGGAAGCCTTTTTATCCCAGCACACGCCTAATTGGTGGCAATAAAAGCCGAGTTTCCTCGCTGCCTGGGTGATATTCCCTAAGCATGGCTCCGTTTGGAAAAGTTGCTGGATTCGTTCCAGTTTGAAGCAGCAACCTCCTTTAAGGGAGGAAAACAGGGATCACCCCCTTGGAGCATCCCCCTGTGTGGCATGGGAGGCATCCCCCCCTTCTTGTGCTTCTACAATGAGAAGAAGCGAGGCCTTGGTGAATGTCACCAGCAGGGATGAGTGAAGCGGAGAAGGTTAGAGTGGATATCAATGTTAATATTCACCCATTGCCTTTCTACCCACTGAGTGGGGAAATGAAGGGGGAAAACATCTCCTCCCAGCCCCAAAACGTGCTTCCTCCTCTCTGTTACTCTACAGGGCTTGCAAATAATCCTTTGTGAGGGGTGAGAGGTGGTATGTGGCCCCGAAAGTGTGGGTGTTGTGAAGCAGCCCTTCATTGCAGAGAGTAAGGGGATCCGTTCCCCTCCCTCCCTCGTTTAATGGAGATACAGTTGTTTAAATGATTTCCCTCTTCCCAAAACAAATGCAGGAGAAAGAGAGCTCGTTTTTTATCCTAATTGATGGATCGTTGAAGACAACCCTTTGAAGACAAGGGCTGTCAGCGGTGGGAGATACCCAGAGCATCTGGGTTAGATAGGTATAAAGCAAAGAGCAACCTGCATTCTTTGCGTGGCTGGATGCTCTCAGCTTAAGGATCACGGCGCTTGCTTTTGATTTCACCATGAAAACCAACAGCAGCAGCAGCAGCTTGTTCTGACACTCTCCAAACATCTGGATTGTAAAGTTTGCTGCTTTTCTGGCAACAGCAACAGTGATAATAAAACCTCTCCCCTTATGGGCAGATCCCCAGGGCTTTGCCAGGGTTTCAGCTCGACCCGGCCAAGGTGGTTGTACTGCTGCACATCAGAAAACGTGTGTTTGTCTGCACATCCCAAACACCTCCCTGTGGTGGGTGAAGGGGAGAACGCACCAGAGCTCAGCAGATCCAAAGGGAGAAGGCTCCTGCAACTTCTATTCATGGGGTCTGTGCATCTCAAAACAAGGAAGAGCAGATCTGGGGGAGTCCATGCTGTGTGTGCGCAACAGCCTCAGTTTTGAGTGGGATCTTGGGTTGGGAGAGAGGTTTACATCAAACCTGGGGTGGAAGATGCAGCCGTGTCAAATGCTCCAGGGCATAAGGAGTCCAGGAATGGAGTGGCTGCATCCTTGCATGGCCTGGAGGACTGAGGAATGGTCTGTGCACACATGGACACATGGACACACAGATCATGGACATGGATGCGCAGATACACAGACACATGGACATACAGACCATGTGCATATGGACACATAGGCACACAGACACATGAACACTGAGGTTCACAGACACATGGACATATAGACCATGTGCATATGGACACATAGGCACACAGACACACAGACACTGAGATTCACAGACACATGGACACACGGACCACAGACACATGGACATATAGACCATGTGCATATGGACACATAGGCACACAGACACATGAACACTGAGATTCACAGACACATGGACATATAGACCATGTGCATATGGACACATAGGCACACAGACACATGAACACTGAGATTCACAGACACATGGACATATAGACCATGTGCATATGGACACAGGCACACAGACACATGAACACTGAGATTCACAGACACATGGACATATAGACCATGTGCATATGGACACATAGGCACATAGACACATGGACACTGAGATTCACAGACACATGGACATGTGAACACACAGACGCATGGATGCATGGACAAAAGTGTGGCCTCTCCCTTTCCAGCAGAACCAGGCAGGAGCTGAGGAACCTGCTCCTGAGCTGGATTAAAAACCCTGGGATCTGTGATGGAGAACTTCTGGAAGGGCTGAGAACTGTTCCCAGTTCCTCCTGCTGTCACTCTGGGTGCAGGGCAGGAGGTGGCATCTGTTTGTCTCTATTTGATTTATTGTTTTTAACACTGTGGTATCTCCAGTGTCTCTATTTCAGGGGTGTTGGGAACTTAAGGGACACGGTAAAATACAAGATACCGGTGCTTTGCTCCAAAACGGACATTTCAGCTCCACTTTGGAGTAAGCTCCTGCAGAAACGCCCTGCTCAGTCACCTTTATGGTGTGTGAAAGGGTTTCATCCCCAAAGGGAGATGAGACAAAGGGATGCCTTTGGGAAGGGCAACACAGGCACCGGAATGGGAGAGGACACCGAGTACCAGGGGCAACACAGGCACTGGGCAAGGGGATGGGACATGGGACCACTGGGATGCGGGGGGGACACAGGGAGCCCGAGGCAAGCGGCACCCCAGGATCCGTCTCTGTCTCCCTCTTCTGCCATCTCCTTTCACTGAACGTTCCCTTTGGTGCTTGTCAGAGGGGACCCACATAAACCACCCGAACACCCCCCGGAGCCTGCTTTAAACACGGTATTGGGTGGGTGAGACAGAGGGATGGATGGATGGATGGATGGATGGATGGATGGATGGATGCAAGGAAAGTTCCGTCTCTTGCGGTCATTCCCCCTCCTGAAAGGTTTCACTCCCTCTAAAAGCCGGCTCTTCCCCCCGCCGTGACCCACCCCGTACCCCCACTTCCTCGCCCCCTCTGTTCCGAGCTCGCCCGGGGCCAGCCCCAGTTCCTGCTCGCTGCCCAGCGGGGAAAGGCGCGGTGCTGGCGCCCTCCGGAGGTCTCCCCCCGCCCTCCCGCCCGCGGGGCACGCGTTTGGGGATAAAAAGGGCATTTTTAGGCTTTGCCCAGCAGAGGTCCCCGGCTGCCTTCCCACGAGCAGCCGGGAGGCTCCCAGCACCACCACCCCCTCCCGGCCGGTGCCGCAAAGCCGTGACCCCCAACGGGAACTGCTCGGTCCCCCGAGACTCTGGGGACCCGGTGGGGCTGGTACATCCCCCCCCTCCAGCGGTCCTTCCCCTCCATCGGCTTCAGCGGAACAAATGGGAACTCTGGCATGGGAAGGAGTGAAAGCGCAGGGCACACGGCACAGAGCAGCAGGGAACTGACTGGAGAGGGCAGTGAGATCCAGGGACCTAGAAACGACACCCACTGCGTTGGGAAGATGCGCTGAAAGCCAAGGGGGAGAAAACGCGCACATCCCAACACCACAGTTCCCTGCAGGAAGTGGTTTGTAGGGAAAAGCACCGTTGAAACCTGTCGCATCACAGCTAGCACTCAGAGAATCCCATCAGCCTGACTCTTCGTTCATCATGGACTGCAGCGATAGGACAAGGGGTGATGGGTTCAAACTGAAACGGGAAGTTCAGGTTGGAGATAAGGCAGAAGCTCTTCCCTGTGAGGGTGCTGAGGCGCTGGCACAGGGTGCCCAGAGAAGCTGTGGCTGCCCCATCCCTGGCAGTGCTCAAGGCCAGGTTGGACACAGGGGCTTGGAGCAAGCTGCTCCAGTGGAAGGGGTCCCTGCCCGTGGCAGAGGCTTAGAACTGGATGAGCTTTAAGGTTCATTCAACCCAAACCATTTGATGATACCTGATAGGCTGTAATGCTTCCTTGGGTCTGTCTTTTAATACTTGTCTGGAGGCTGCCTCTGTGCTGACAGAACAATGGGCAGTAAACATGAGGGTGGCACCTGGAAGGACTGACCTGCTTTCACAGCACAAATCCAGGGCATCTCTCATAAGGTTCAGCTTGAAGTCTATGTTGCTGCAGTTATATGATGGTGAGGGCTGCTGCTACAAAACTTCAGCTGAACATCCAGCTGTGTAAACCATTACAGATGAGTGATAAGCTTTTGATTCCTTTCTGTGTTGGGGAAACCTGACAACTGCCTTCCCTCTTGCATGAGGAGGCCTTTGATTCTTTATCTGGGAGGTTTTGATGCACAGCTCATTGAGACACCTTCTCCAGAATGTGTCATGGAAGCTGTGGCTGCCCCATCCCTGGCAGTGCTCAAGGCCAGGTTGGACACAGGGGCTTGGAGCAAGCTGCTCCAGTGGAAGGTGTCCATGCCCATGGCAGGGGTTGGAACTGGATGACCTTAAGATCCTTTCCAACCCATCCCATTCTATGAGGCTGTGATTCTGCCTCCCCGAGTGGCTCAGTTCTGCAAAGTGAGTCTCATTTTCAATTTCGGGTCTCCTCACTATTTTTGTCACCCCGCTGTCAGCGAGCCAAGGCAGAGCGACAGAAAGAGAACAGAGTGGGTTTGCCTATATTAGGAAATCACTCTAAATATACCACCGTATTTTGCGCAAGCCTCTCACGTAGCCCCACTGCTGCTTCACACTGTGTTTACGGCAGGTTATTTTCATGTAGCAAGTAGCCAGATTGAAAACTTAGTGGAAGTCTTAATCAGAGCTGGGTTTAGTGCGCTTGGGTTTGGCATCTGTGGAATTCCTCAGTGTTGTCTGCTCAGCACCGCATCTTCCATCCATGACTTGCTCCAAGCACCCTCAGAGCGCCTCAAGCAATGATTTTTTGGTGATTTTAGGAGTTATTCCCATTCCTGGGACTCTCATTTTAAGGGGAAAATATTTGAGCATTAAGAGAGACTGACAGGAGTACGGCTGAAGTGATTTAGCCTAAATGTTATAGAATCCCAGCCTGGTTTGGGTTGGAAGGGATGCTTAAAGCTCATCCAGCTCCAACCCCTGTCACAGGCAGGGACCCCTTCCACTGGAGCAGCTTGCTCCAAGCCCCTGTGTCTTGAGCACTGCCAGGGATGGGGCAGCCACAGCTTCTCTGGGCACCCTGTGCCAGCGCCTCAGCACCCTCACAGGGAAGAGCTTCTGCCTCAGAGCTCAGCTCAGTCTCCCCTCTGTGGATGTAAGCTTTGAGGGTGTCAGAATTTGCCCATCTTTCATTTTCCAAAGGACAAGCTGTGACTCACCAGTGACTAAGTAACAGGTTAAGCCTCAGAGTTTCTGATGAGTAATGGGCTGAGCAAGAGCTAACCCATTCTGGAAGTCACTAAAGGAGGCACATGATTACAAGGATCCCAAGGCAGATTGGCAGAGGCCGTGGCAAAGCACCAGAATTAGCAGCAAAAGGAAACAGTTGCTTCCTCTGACAAATAATCAGGACATTTATAGTAAAGAGGCATCTCAGACCGGTCCATGCAAATCTCCCAGAGCAGTGACGAAGGGCTAAAGGTTTGATTATGGGGTTTTTCTGTCCTTGCAGCTCATACTGGTTGTTCACTGTGTAAAGTGCTGCCTCAGCCCCCACAGCAGGCACCCCTGTCCCCAGGTCCCTTGGCCCTAGTGGGCTTCAGGGGGCTCAGAGGGGTTTGAGTATGGAAAGGTGATAGAATCACAGAATGGTTTGGGTTGAAGGGGACATTTAAAAGCCATCTGGTCCAAAAGGCATCACTCCATTGCAGTGAGCAGGGATATCTCCACTACACCAGGTGAATAAAGGGATGGAGGGCTGCAGAGGGGAGTTCAGGGAGGTAGGGATGGAGCAATGCAGGAATGGATGCAGGGTCAGATGCAGGGATGGATGCAGGAAGGGATGCAGGAAGGGATGCAGGGATGGATACAGGTAGGGATGCAGGGATGGATGCAGGGACAGAGGCAGGGAAGGATACAAGGCCAGATGAAGGGAGGGGTACAGGAAGAGATGCAGGGATGAATGCAGGAAGGGATGCAGAGGTGGATGTAGGGACAGAGGCACAGATGGACACAGGAAGGGATGCAGGAATGGATGAAGGGCCAGATGCAGTAATGGATGCAGGGAAGGGATGCAGGGATAGATACAGGAAGCGATGCAGGGATGGATGCAGGGACAGATGAAGGGAGGGATGAAGGAAGAGATGCAGGGACGGATGCAGGAAGGGAGGCAGGGAGGGATGCAAGGACAGAGGTAGGGAGGGATGCAGGGACAGAGGCAGGGATGGATACAGGGACAGAGGCAGGGAGGGATGCAGGGACAGAGGCAGGGAGGGATGCAGGGACAGAGGCAGGGGTGGATACAGGGACAGAGGCAGGGAGGGATGCAGGGACAGAGGCAGGGATGGATACAGGGACAGAGGCAGGGAGGGATGCAGGGACAGAGGCAGGGGTGGATACAGGGACAGAGGCAGGGATGGATACAGGGACAGAGGCAGGGAAGGATGCAAGGACAGAGGCAGGGATGGATACAGGGACAGAGGCAGGGAGGGATGCAGGGACAGAGGCATGGACGGATGCAGGGCCAGATGTGCTCCAGGGCACTTCACGGCCTCCTCCCCTTGCAGAGGTGGGGGCACGGGGCCGCCTGCGCTCCAGCCCACCCAGTCCCGGTCCGGGGCCGCTCTCGCCCGCCGCAGCCCCCGCTTTCCTGCCCGGCCCCGGCGCTGCGCGGGGGCAGGATGTCGGTGCCTGAACCTCAGAGCGCTGCAGCTCGCAACCAGAAAAGCCACCGATCGTTTCCTGTCAATATTGACGGGGCTCTCTCAGCCCCGCAGCCCCCGCTATGGTCGGGGCTGTCTCATCGTCACCAGGGGTCCCCGTCACCATGGGGGCACCCGGGGCTGGGGGTAAAGATGGGTTTGTAGAGATCTTGGGGAACGGGAGGGTTGTGGGTCCCCTTCCACAGCTCTGGGTGCTGTGCAGGGAAAGGGGCAGCAGCAGAGCTTGTGCAGCTCCATTCCTGCAGAGCTCTGCGATGGATTCTCTTGCACACTGGAAACCAGCTCGAGAAGTCATTATATATATACAAAAGTGTATCTATAAGTGATTTGGGAGGAAGGGAGGAGAAAGCCTGGCTTTGAATGGGTTTAAGCCGTAGCTGCTGATGGTGTAGAGGATTCTTGGCCTATCCTCACCTTGCTGTGCTGTGGGGCCCCACTCAGGACATTTCCAGCCCTGGAGAACAGCTTCAGCCTGGAGCCATGACTTGACTCGGTGCAGTCACTGCGTGGCTGTTACCTTCAGGCTTTTACCTCAGGTTTCCTGTCTTAAAGGCAGTTTCCGATAGCATAGCCAAGAACAGAACATACAACTGCAAGTTAAGCTGATGCAGTGCTCTAAGCTGATACAAGGACGTCAGAACCAAGTGCTTAATTAAACTGGATTGTAAACCAGTTAAATGAGAGCAACTGGTGGGTAGAGGCAAAGCTTCAGTTGCTGCCAAGCATTTTTTAAAGGTGTTAAAAAGGCAGGAATGTGAGGAAAAAGTCCCAAGGCACAAAGGGACACAGGCACCAAACTCCCATTGAACACAACCTGCTTGTGATTATCAATCTCCCCCTTCCACATCAGGACCTCGGACCTGAATCCATGATGTACCGGATGCTCTACTGCATCAGAGCCCCCCCCCCAAGGAGAGCTCAAATGCTCCCACAAGCCTTGGTCCTGCTCTGTGCCCATCAGCAGAGGTTTGGGCTCACCAGGAGGTGGGAGCAGCTGTAAAGCCTGTTTGGGTTTAAAGCCAGGGTGTCTGCTTAGGTTCCTAAGCATTCCTCCTTCAATATACTCTTGGTTTCCGGACATAGACCACATCATTTACTACTCTGGTAACTGTTGTGCACTTTCACCACCCAATGTAAATAATAATAATACAAAAAATAATATGGCATTAATAAGTCCTCTTTTCTTCCTCCCCATAGGGAATTAGCCTAATTGGTCTCTTGAAGTTCCTTCCAAAGTGATGTTTATGTGGTTTTATGACTATCCCACTACATTTGTTAAACTGGACTTGTTTTAGGGATGTTCCTCAGCTCCATGGTCTGCAGCACACTCGCTCTTCCACAGGAAGAAGTGGATCAACAGCTAAACCACTTCAAATACATGACCCACAGGAATCCCCATTACCCCAGCAGGAGAGGATGGGGAGGTAAGCAGGCTGGAAAGCCGTCATCAAGATGGCAACGTCACAAAAGCTGGGGAGTCTCAGCTTATAAAGGGAAAAGAGAGCAGTTCCAGCAACCCCTTCAAAGTATTTCCATGCATAAAAGATGCATTTAGTACCAAGAACGAATTTGTCATCTTCCTGTACAATGACCTAGCCCACAAAGCCACCCATGTGCTGATCTGCATCCCCAGGGCGTGAGCAGCAGGTCAAGGGATGGAATTCTCCCCCTCTGCTGTGCTCTGGGGAGCCACCTCTGCAGTCCTGATCCAGCCCTGGGGCAGCAGCACAAGAGGGACGTGGAGCTGATGGATGAGGCCAGAGGAGGCCATGGGGATGCTGCGAGGGCTGGAGCAGCTCTGCTCTGGAGCCAGGCTGAGAGAGCTGGGCTGGGGCAGCCTGGAGAAGAGAAGGCTCCTGAAGGGGAGACCTTAGAGCAGCTCCAGTGCCTAAAGGGGCTGCAGGAAACCTGGAGAGGGGCTTGGGACAAGGGATGTAGGGACAGGCCAAGGGGAATGGCTTGAACCTGCCTGAGGGGAGACTGAGCTGAGCTCTTAGGCAGAAGCTCTTCCCTGTGAGGGTGCTGAGGCGCTGGCACAGGGTGCCCAGAGAAGCTGTGGCTGCCCCATCCCTGGCAGTGCTCAAGGCCAGGTTGGACACAGGGGCTTGGAGCAAGCTGCTCCAGTGGAAGGGGTCCCTGCCCGTGGAGCTGGAGGAGCTTTAAGGTCCCTTCCAACCCAAACCAGGCTGGGATTCTATAATTAATCAATTGTACTGTTTTGGATGCTACAAACCCATGAAGACAAATACAATCCACTGCCTCATTTGATTTAAGCTGCTAGAGTTAAAATATAAAGAGAGGCGTAGGAAGATATTTCAATCTCTACTTTTTTTTCCTTTAGAAGTCATTAACAGCACTATTTCCTTCCAAAGTTGTTACTGACATCATTGTTTCCTTTCAAAGTCCTTAATGTCATTGTTTAATGAAGAATAACTTGCACTTGTATAGTGCTTTTGCAGACAAACAACCCCAAAGTGCTCGGCAGTAGGGAATTGGTCAGGCAAAGAGGGAAAATGAGGCACAAAGGGAGGAAGTGACTTGTCCAAGGCCAGAAAGGCCCTGACGAAGCAAAGCCTGGGAGCAGCGCGGGTGGCTCTTGGCTTGGTTTTACTCTCAGAATCCTTCTGTGGGTGTTTGTGCATGAGAAACGCAGCATTTAACCCATAATGGAGCAAGTACAGAGTAACCCATCTATAAACCCCACCGGAGGCAGAGCTCAGTAGAGTTGGTCCTTAAGAACAGATGCTTCTATGTAATGCCTTTTGTGAGGATACGAGCAGGGCAGAAGCGGGGAGGAAGAGCATAGGGGGGTGGTAGGAGTGGTTAATGAAGGGGCAAAGGTCTCACTTTCTGTCCCTCGGAAGCTCCTGTTTAAACAGAGACTTTGCCTTGGCAGTTCCCAGCTCCCGATCCTGCAGGGTACCAGAAGTCTTTGTAGACCTCAGTGGGCTTTTTGCCTTGTCCTGTGATGGGAAAAGCGAGTTCAGAGGCCTTGATAAACCGGAGGAAAATGTGCGCCATGGGGCTGGCTGATTGCACTGGGAGCATCTCCCTCATCTGTGGTGTAGAGAAATATCCCAGTTCTATGCCTCATCCCTACTAGCCTGTGAATACGGAGCTGGTGTTGTTGCTGGGTGATCCAAGTGTTGTTGCTGAGTGTGAAGCAAAAGGGATAAAGTTTATAGCCTTTATAAACCCACTGCAAAGGCAGTAAAAGTCCAGAACTATCCCATTAGCAGCATTATGTGTCGGAAAGGAAAAGAATAAATGGGGTAATGTTTTGTGCATGTCACATGTGATCATGCCTTGCTCTGTCACCATCATTCTCATGTTTCTTCCTATTACAATCACTGTGAATTATGATGCTGGAAAAAGCCCATGGCAGGGGGATGGAACTGGATGGTTTCTAAGGTCCCTTCCAATCCAAACCATTCTGTGATTCTATGGTGCAGAGAGTCTGAGTGCCATCAAGACCCTACTGACCCTAAAGTGATGCAGAATGTGTGGGAAACTGGTATTCCCTTCTCAAAGGTCTAATAAGGCAAATAGAAAAGAAGGAAGGGAAATAACTTACCTGAAGCCTTGCAGCAGGTCCATGGCATCTCCCCAGCTTTGCAGAAGAATCCTCTGCTATAGATTCTTTACTTCCTTAAGGAGGGATGCTTGTTGGCCTTGAAAGTTGACAACTAGCATGTTTCTCAATGTTATGGGATCCAAACAAAGGATACAGAGGAAAAGCATCACCAGCAAAGCTTTAAATGGTTTTGTCTAAGTAGGGTGTATAAATAACGTGTGTGGTCTTCTCACCGTGCTACTAAGTGCTTGAAGAGAGATGGAGGAGCTCAAGGTGTACACATCAGTGAGAAGGATGGAAAGCTTGGTTTAAAGTGAGAAAACAGCTTTCTAAAAGAGATAGGGTTTGGAGAGCTCTCCCGTTCCATGGTGTTCTCCCCGGTGGCTGCTGCTAACAGAGGATAAGACTTTCCTGCTGCTCTCTGTGGAACTGATCCCACACTTCCAACTGAGAGATTTAGACTTTAAAGTAGCGGTTCTTGCTGGTGACTGGGAGGAATTTGGCTGATGAGTGAGGATTACTGCTCTTATCTGCACAATTCCCTCTTCCTCCAGCCTGCCCGAGAGGAACGGGATAAAATCTGATGGAACAAACGGGGTCGTGAAGCAGGGGCACAGATTTGCCTGTCCACAAATAGGCAAGTTTTAGCCCAGCTCAGAGCCTGATAAATGACAGTCCTTACTCATGATAATCTCAAGCCACAGTTTCCCCCTAAATGAAGGAAGGAAGAATCTTCAGTCCCAGGAGAAGCCGTTGGAAAAGGCTGGGATACTGCCCAGAGAGGCAATCTATCACTGCAAGCCATTAAGTGTGCACATCCCAGTGTTTTCCTTGCATCGACCCTTTGTGTAAGCCAGGCCATAAGCACCTCTCTAATGTAGATCAGTCATTACATTTCCTAAGAGCATGCGGAGTTATCACCAGCAAGATAAGTGTTCATGTTGGGGGTTTATTTGTTGTCCTTTTCTTTAACATAGGATGTATGTATTCTATAGATAAAAGAGCTGACACATGAGCAATCTGGAAAATGCAATGATAAGGCCTTGCACCCTGGTAAGAGTATTTTATTTAACATACCTCAACAATTTCTATGTCAGGCACTTAGATGGTAACTACATTCATGTTATTTCTATATACTAATCAAGGAAATGCAAGGGATCCCCTTGGAAATGGAAGCTCATCCAGAACAAAGACTGAGGACAGAGAGAGCAGTTCTGTTCATGACATACAAGCCTCGAAGCCAGTCCCTTTATCCATAGTTTTATGGATATAGTCATAAATGACTAAGTTTAGTAGCAACTTCTGAAGTTATGACTGAGATCCCCCTAAGTTAGCACGCATCATTTGACCTTTGCCTGCTCCCTATATATAGCCCCAGTTTCAAACCTGGTGGATAAAATCACAACCGAGCATTGTAAATTAAATCTCTCCATGTCTCCTTCTCCACTAAGTTGTAACTTTCCCCCTAATTTCTCCCAAGAATCCACCGTGCCCTTTCCTCCCTGGCCTGGCCTTTCCTCACCACAGGAATTACTTATGTAAATTGGAACTTAATCCCCCGAAGGCAAACTTGCAGTTCAAGTCCAAGTGTCTGCTGGCATGGCCAACTGGAACCAAGGCGGTCAGGGGATGGCGGATGCTTAGCATTTTGTCCCGTAGCCGAAGACAATCCCAACCCACAAGGATCTCCTTCAGGTTACAAAGGCACCCAGCCAGATTTTCCCTCTGTTCTTTTAAACACGTTCATAACACAATAGATAAAAGGAAGAAGAAAGCAAAAGAAAAAGAGGGGGGGAGAGGAGGGGAAACCCTCCCAGAAAAGTGAGCTAAGGCTGAGTGCATTCCCAGCAATGTGGTGACCGTATTGTCTGCCCCTGGGACTCTCAAAGGAATGGAATAAAAGGAAGACAGCAACCCAGCAGGCAGCTTCTCAGGGAGCCGTCTGCCTTCCAGCCCCTTGATGTAATGCTTGAACAGGTGCAGTATAAAGGATGCTGAACTGGTGATTACTGGGGCTGCTGGAATGGGTTTCCTCTCCGCTTTCTGCTGAGGTTTTGCTTAAAGGAATGAGATGATGGGCTACTCCGACCTCCCAAAGACTACCTGTCACAAGGGGAATGCTTTGAGCGAGAAGAGGGTCACATATGAGACATGGACCTTGTTTCTGCTCTTATTTACATTGCTATAACCAGGAGCAGTTCCTGTGGAGCCACTGCAGTGATGCGCTTGCAGCACGAGAGCAGAACTGAGGCTGTGTTCCAGGGATGCAGAAACATTGCTGGTGGTGGAAACTCTTGAGTAAGGATATGGCCTCCTGGCTACTCCCATACGTGCCAGCATCTGAAAACACTTTTAAGCCCTACAGGCAGCACAGCAACTGGAGAGGACCCATTTTTCTTTATCGATGCAGGCAATAGAACGTTCACTGTGAGGTTTTCTACTGTTCCTCTGCACACTCTGGCACAAGGAACTGCCTCTTTTCCATGGGGCCAGCGTGGTGCCTGGGTAAGGACCTACACAAGACCAAGAGACCTGGCTCTGCTCCCTTGGAGCTGCTCTGGGTCCTCCAGCAGATGATTCCAGGCAGGGCCAGAGCCATAGGAACACGCTACAGGAGTTATTTGGGTTCCTCTTAGGCCTCTTTTCTAAGATCTAATTATTTTTGTGCTCAGAATTCGGGTTCTCCTCACTTTCCCTTGTCTGTTCTGGATGGTATCTCCAAGGCAAGAGCTGCTCCTCACAATATACCAGGGTTCTCACACCGACACATGCCCAGATAAAGCTGTGGCTCCCACCCCTGGCAGTGTTCAAGGCCAGGTTGGATGGGGCTTGGAGCAAGCTGCTCCAGTGGAAGGTGCCCCTGCTTTTGGCAGGGGTTGGAGCTGGAGGAGCTTTAAGGGCCCTTCCAACACAAACCATTCCATGGTTCTATGATTCCCTGGTTCTGTTTCTAGGATTCTAGGATTTATGGGCCCTGCAGGTGCAATCCCGTACAGCACAACTCACTGTACTTCAGCACCTCCTGTATGAAGACAGGATGAGAAAGTTGGGGCTGTTCAGCCTGGAGAAGAGAAGGCTGCGTGGAGACCACAGAGCAGCCTTCCAGTATCTGAAGGGGGCATATAGGGATGCTGGGGATGGACTCTTCATTAGGGACTGTAGTGACAGGACAAGGGGTGATGGGTTCAAACTGAAACAGGGGAAGTTTAGATTGGATCTAAGGAGGAAATTCTTTCCTGTAAGGGTGGTGAGGCACTGGAATGGGTTGCCCAGGGAGGTTGTGAATGCTCCATCCCTGGCAGTGCTCAAGGCCAGGTTGGACGAGGCCTTGGGTGAGATGGTTTAGTGTGAGGTGTCCCTGCCCATGGCAGGGGGATGAAACTGGATGATCTTAAGGTCCTTTCCAACCCGAACTCTTCTATGATTCTATGATTATTTCTCTTTCCTGGTTTCCAGCTGATTCCTGACGCTTGTCCTGCTGGGCACAAACCTCCAAAGGGCTCCCTTTCCCTCCTTCCACGCAAAGATAACACAAACAGGTGCCAAAGGGGTTAAAGGCCTCCTGCAGAAGGAACCGCCGGGAGCAGGACAGCCGGTGGCGCTCTCGGAGCCCGGATCTGTCAGGGATTGCGGAGATAATGGGATTTGCGGAGCGGTCCCGGCTCATCCCTCCGGCGCGATCCATGTTGGCTGGCTCGGGCACGCATCCAGCGGTTTGCACACCCGGCTGCACACTGGGATTCCTGGGAGGGAGGGAGGGAGGGAGGGGAGAACAAAAACACGGAGATGCGGCGTAAAGCGGCCGGAGGTGGGGAGGGAAAGGGGGGTAAAAACAATACTGACACCAATAATGCAATTAAACCATCTCTCAAACACACACACACAGAGGCACGCGGAGAAACGCACCCGCCCCAGCCTGCGTGCAGCACATGAACCTCGGCTTTTAGCGGAGCCATGATTGTACGGGGGAAAAGGGGGGGCTCTGTGTGTCCATAGGCTGGCCCCGGTTACCCGGTCGAACACCCCGCAACCCCCACGAAGGGCGTCGGGGCTGCGAGCGGGGGGAGCGCGGAGGAGGAGGAGGAGGAGAGAGGAGGAGGAGGAGGAGGGAGGAGGAGGAGTGTGTGCGTAGAGGGAGGCGGGGGGGGGGAAAGGAAACCCTCATGGAAGTATGAAGGAGATGGTGGGAGGCTGCTGTGTCTGTTCTGATGAGCGGGGCTGGGCGGAGAACCCGCTGGTGTACTGCGACGGGCACGGCTGCAATGTGGCGGTGCACCAAGGTAAGGCACCGGAGACCGGCTCGGCCCGACCCGACCGGCACCGGGCACCGCGGGGCGGCCGCCGCCTTCCTTCCCCCCCCCCCCCCCCTCCCCCGGTCCTGAACCTCCGCCGGGCGCCCCGGGGAGGCCAAAGGGAAGGCGGCGGGGATGGGGGGGGACACACACGGACACACACAAGGGGGAGGCGAAGGGATGGGGGGGGGGCTTTGTTTTATCCCTATTGTTCCAAATAACGGTGTCGCCGCCGGCCTGGCTCGGCGGAGGAGCCGCGGGGGGAGCGGGGCGGGCATCAGCTGCGCCCCGGTTGCCGGGGATGGCGATGGGGGGACACACACGACACACACGCACCTCCGGGGGTGCTCGTTACCGGGAGCCGCGGGGGGGGTGTGGTGGTGGTTGTGGTGCCTCCGGGTTTCCCCCCCACCCCGTTCCATCGGGTAGGGCGGGATGCTGAGCCCCGGGGAACGGGGTGTGTGTGTGTGTGTGGGGGGGGGTGTCCGGTACCGTCCGGTACCCTCCGGTAACCCCCGGAGCGGGGGTTAATAGGGCAGCCCCTCTGCTCGTAGGGCTGCGGGTGATTTGCATATTAAATGACTTGGAGCACGCCCCTAACACACGGCACCGGAGTGGAAAGTTTGTCCTCGGGTCTCCCACCCAAACAACAACAACAGCAAGATTAAAAGGATATGGGTTTGCTTTCGCTCCACGGCAGCAGAAAGCCACCGTGATTACCCTGGCTGCGTTGTTTTGAATAGCACGAAGGTTTCTGGGCTCATCTGGCATGTCTGTTTTTCCATCTATTATTATCCCATCCATCCACCAGCACATTACCAGCTTCTTCCTGTACAAGCTCTCCCTCGGTGCCTTGATGCTCCTGGTTCCAGCTCCGCTGGTCCCTAGGTCCGGAGCTTGGGCTTGCTTTTGCTTCCCCTGCAGTTGGTGTTGTCCCTGCTCACAGGTTATTAAGAAGTGGCTTACAAGCAGGTGACTAGAGGGGAGTTACAATGAGGAAGTGAAGCTTGTGGGGGTTTCTCTTCAGTCCGAGGTGATGCTCGGGTGTCTCCTGGCATCAAGCATCCCTGAGGACCTGGCAGGGCTTCCCTATGGAAAGATGCTTCTTTCTGGTTTAATTTTGCTGTTAGAAGTCTAACAATTCTCATTATTTATCAAACCCCATACTAGAGAACAGGTTTCTTCATTGCTCTCTTTTTTGGAGGGAAAGGAAGGGCATTGGCATCCTTCTGCCCAGTCCCAAGATGAATAGAAACACTTTTGCTTACTGGCAAAGACAGCTTCACATGTGGAAGAGCAGTTTCAAATGCACCATGCTTTTATTCTTTTAGGGTGCTTGTTCCTAGGCCCGCACAGGTCTGGTGTTTGGATGGTTTTGCTCTGCTGTTGTTTTGGTGGAGTTGGAACATGTGAGAAAAGCTTCCAGAAGGGCATCGCTTGCAGGCCTGGAAACCCCAACTGTCTGCTTAGGTCCTGGGTATCCTTCAGGATATAGTAATGCATTTGTTGCTTAGGGAAGCTGTGGCTGCCCCATCCCTGGCAGTGCTCAAGGGGACACAGGGGCTTGGAGCAAGCTGCTCCAGTGGAAGGGGTCCCTGCCCTTTGCAGTGGTTGGAACTGGATGAGCTTTAAGGTCCGTCCCAACTCAAACCATCCTGTGCTCCGATGATATGCAGTGTAGCAGTGTGTAGCCGATGTTCTTCAGCCCTCTTTTAAAACCCTGCTCATAACCCTCTCAGGAGCATGGTGGTTTGGTTGGCTTTTGTTTCTGAAGTAGAAACAAACCACTGGAGGGGATCATCTCTCTCATTCGGTGCAATCACACCCAGGGTTTGGTGCCTGTGCTGTTTGTATATCCGCAAAACCAAAGTTACCTTTTGATATGATTGTACAGCTAAATAACACTGGACTTAAAAAAAACCCTTATTTTATAGCTACACTTTAGGGCTGACTCTTAAAACCACCAGTCCCAGTTGTATGATGGTGCTTCGAAATCTGCCTACCCAGGAAACAATTCTGAACGTTAACAAAACCATCTGATTGAAATGAAGCTCTAATAAGATAGTTAAGAACCCTTATGAATCATATTGTCAGCTCTGCCTTACTCATGGTCTCCTTCCTTGTTTCCTTCCTTTTCGAAGCAGCGGGCACAGAAGCTCACACTGGCTCCAGCTGAGTGCTTGCCTTTGGCCCTAAGCCTGCTGCTAAAGATGGACCCAGACTCCTCTGTCATTGCTTTCATGTAGCTTCTATTTTCTTGTGCGTATGCCTTGGCTCATCTCACAGTCAGCTCTTTCAGTTTAACTCTACAATTGCATTCATTTTCCTGCCTCTTGTGGGATAACAGACCTTAGAGAGATGGAGAGAACCTATTGCGGGTCGTGTCTGGTCCATCCCCTGGGGAATATCACAGGATTGCTTCCAGCAGGATATTTTCAGATGCTTTGTCCAACCTAGTTTCAAATGTCTCAAGTGACTGGGATTCCATTCCAACTGCTAGCTTGCATTTGAAGGTGGAAAAAGGAAGATATAATTTGTTCTTTCCTAGGAGACTCCCATACCCTTGTCTGAGATGCGCAGTCTTCTTACCACTATCATCACCAGCCTCTTTTGCTTTAAACCCACTTGCGTGGTGGCTAAGAGCCCTTTCAGGGTCAGAAACGCTTCCTTTGGGACTCACAAAGAGCATCCTTGGAGAGTTAGAGGGAGGAGATCACAGAAGAAGGTGAACAATCTTCAAGCAGTGTTGCCCCATCAGAGAAGGGCTAATTGTAAGCAAGTGGGAGCTGGAGCTTGCAGAGGGAGACCCTGAGAGCATCAGTAGCGATGTAGAAAGCAAGAGGGACGTGAGGTATAGCTGGATAACACCAGATCTATTGGGTTAGCAGCTGGAGGCTTGTACTGGCACAGAACCTGCTCACAGGAGTAGCCCTAAACAGCCTGAACTCAGTGGTTTTGGAAGCCTGCTGGGAAAGGCTGGACTCGGAGCCAGTTCTGCTTGGTGTCTGTCTGAATTCTCATCGGGAGTATTTCCTTCATTATGCTGAGATTTAATCTTAGTCCTGTTTATGGTTAAGGGACTTCATAGCCATCCTTTTCCCAATGTTATATTTAGAATGATGATGACTCTTCAGAGGTAAGAAATGACTCTGTTTGTGTTCCCTAGGCCAGATGTAGCCACCCTTTATGAAGCACTCCATTCCTGCTTAGGCCAGGTTCCATAGGAATTTCTCATCCTGGCCAGGAGCTTATTGGAAAGCTTGTGTAAATGGACCTCTTGCAAAATGCTCCCTGTTGCTGGGTATGGAAACTCAAAAGAGGAATAAAACGTGCTGTCGATATCATTTTGGGGTTTTGACACGCATCTCTGAGTGATAACAGCTCTGGCAACCTTTTGTATACCCCTGACATATGAAATAGCTGATTTAAAGATGATCTAATGAACTCTCTTTGCTTTTCTTCCAGCTTGCTATGGAATTGTCCAGGTTCCTACCGGACCCTGGTTCTGTCGGAAATGTGAATCCCAAGAGAGAGCCGCCCGGGTGGTGAGTACCGAGCACGCTTGTGCTTACACTGAGGAGCAGGTTCATTCAGTGCCCTTCATGCCACTACTGGGAGCCCCTGGCAGAAGCTACGGAGCCTGGAATTCCAGCACTGCTGATTGCAGCCCCAGCTCTGCCTGTAACCCGCTCTATCTCGTTTATACCATAGGCATAGTTGGGTTAAACAGTCTGATACAATGCTGTTAGCCGTTTTGGTGACAATTCTGCTGAATTCTGCTCTTCAGCAAGTTCTCAATGTCAACAGCTTTGAGGCTTGGAGACCTCGGTCTCATTTAGAAAAGAAAAAGCATGGCATTCTTCTAAAAGGTGCTTTCCCTGCTCTGCAGGAAGCTTTGGAGTGGAGGAAAGTTGGCATCCAGGGATGCTGCTATGCTGTCAAAGTTACCGTGCTGGCTGCCAGGCTGGATTGGCACTCGGATCTCCCTTGCAGCAACAGTTTCCTGCGTAAAGCCTTCTGAGTCTGTGAAGCAGCGAAGTGACAGGGAGGTGGATGAGGGCTCAGTTTCTGGCTAAAGCAGTGATTCAGCAGCCTAGAACATTTACAACTGTTCTCAATTAATTCTGGCATTTCCCGGTGAGGCAGGGAAGTGGAAACAATCAGGCCCAGGGCTGCCTCTGAGCTCTATGTGGCAAAGTTATTTGGGCAGTAAACTAGGCTGTGAGTTTATGGCACGCCAGCTACTCTGCAGTTACTCCCCACGTGAGCCCTTATCTGATACGGCTGCACCATAGAGCATCTCGAGTTGGAAGGGACCCATAGGGCTCATGGAGTTCAACTCCCTGCTCCTCCCAACCGACTGCTGGGGCATTGGGATGTAGCTCTTTAACGTGTTAGTGATGCTGTGGGTGCTGCTTTTGCCATGCAGTAAATCTTCCCCATTTCCTGCCTTTTGAACTGGTTTAGCTGAATCTTTTCTAAAGCACATGCTTAGCAAAGTTGATGTAGGTGAGCTCTGTGGCTCTGTGCAGATAGCGTGCTTCATCTCAGCTGGGCTCTGCTCGCTGCGCTACAGAAGCTTAATCTGTTTCACAGATGGGCAAAGAACTTGGCAAAGATGAGTGAATGGGGGGAATTAGGTATCTGTACCATGCTTTTGACGTTGCATTAACTCATTCCTCGTTGGAAGTGGGAGTGTAAACAAGGCCAGACTTTCAGACCCGAGCTGCTCCCCCATTGTAAGATGCTGCTTTTATGTGCCCTGCAGTAAAGAAGATCAAATGTGTCTTTGAGTGGTTTTACATCCTGCAGGTAGTTTCATAGCAAATAAAGGGAATTTGGGTTTCCTGGGCCTCCTTCCCCCTGCTCTCCCAAATGTGCAGGTAGAGTGAAGCCATTCAGCATTAGCTACAATGCAGTGTGAGCTGTAGTAACAGGTATACACACAACCCACCTTACCTGTACTCGTTGCAAGGACTGACTTTTCACATCCACATTACACACTTCAAGCTGCCTTTAAGGTATCAAGACAACAATAACCCTGCAGGTGGCTCCTTATTTAACTTGCTCTGGGTGAAAGCCATTAGACAATGCCTGGTGGGCTTCAGTCGTGCCATTCAGTCCCATGGCATTCAGTTCTGCTACTATAATAACTCAACAGTGATAATCTTCCTTCCTAAGCAGAGCTGGGGGTGATTTCCTATCTAAATCCCTTACCTTTTCAGTTCAACAGCAGCAGTCATAGCAACAGACATGCAGATGGGTAAATCTAGCTCTTTGATGTAGGGAGCAGCATGATCAGAGTAAGGGAAATGAGTCAGGTCTTATGAGATCTGTGCATGGCTCTGCTACTAAACCACTTCAGAGTTGGGCTCTGTGGTCCAGCGAGGCTGGAGGTGTGACTCTATCACTGCCCTGGGGTTCCACTGCTTTCCCCCGGTGTAAAGAGGGCATTACCAGCCTGCAGGCACTGCCTTGAGGAGCTCGAAGGTGAGGTGCTGAGATTTGAGCACGAAATAGCATCAACAGGATGGATTGCTGTTCGTGTTTCTTTCATAATGAGTGTGTGGCAAACTCCTTTGAAAAACAACAGTGTTTTTCTTCCCACATCTGCCTTCACAGAAGCATCTCAAAGGAGTTTACAAGCTTTGTCCATAACAAACAGATAAATATTGATACTTCTGCGTTGAAAATGAGATACGGAGGCACGGAGAACACTGCGCTCCTCAGCGAGTGCTTTTGAAACATAGCTCTCCTGATTCCTGTATCCATCCTTTGGAGAGATGGACTCCATCCCCAATTCGGCTTTGGACAGAGGGCTCAGGAGCTCTCATTTTACCCATCACAACCTGGTTTAAATCGACCAAGCTCAGCTCTTTTTCCCAGGGTTGAAATAAACCCCCCCAGAGACCTCCTTGGCCTGTGCAGGTTGAATAAGAGGAAGAGGTACTGCTAATCCCTGCTCATAACCCCTCCTCAGATGCTCAGGTCCCTAAAGGATGCTGTGGATGCTATTGTGCTTACAGTAAGCAACTGAAAGCCCATCCACTTTGTAATCAAATTGTCTAGGAAGCCCGGTGAGCTGAATGGCCAGAGGGCACTCATGTGAGGGATCATGTGAAGGCTTTAGCTGTCATTTGGAGGCAGGGCTATTAAAAGTCTTGTGTGGGGCCGATGGAGCTGTTAACCCCTCTTGTTACAATCAGAGCTTTGCTAATCGCATGGTGGGAGAGCGGCTTTGATCTGAGGGGTGGAGGGGAGAGCGGAGGGGCCTTTTCAAGTGCAAATTTCTTATTACAGTGTCTCAGTTAACCCATTTCTTCTTCTGTCTTGGCTCTGTCGGGCTTTCCATAGTGATTGTGAGAGCAGCTCTGGCAGCCCAGACCTGACCAGGAGCACTGAGAGCCCCATCCTGTATCACCCATCCCTGTTTCAATCTAAGTTGCAGGGAGAGTGAAACAGGGTCCTGACATGACAGCAGTGCTGGTCTTTGTCCCCTCATCTCTTCTGTGTTATCACAGGGCTTTGGGGCTTGCCAGAGGTGCCCGTTTCACAGCCCTCCATGCTTCACTCCCATGAAAGCACTTGAGGATTGGGCTTAGCCTCTCTTGCTGCCCATTGCGTTACAGTCCTATTTATTGTGCCAGTCTATCCAGAAGGTGGAATTGCAGCAGAGGAAAGCTTGCTTAAGGAAAACCTTTGTGGAAGGTCCTCGGGGACTGCTTGGTAGCAGAGGCTGTTCCTTGTAGCCTTGCTCACTCCAGTGGTGTTCCTTGATGCATGGAGCATCTGCGCTGTTGTGCTCACCAGAGCTGAGCGATCACAGTGAGGTGAGAGCACAGGGTCCCACACACTCATAGCAGCAGAGGTTCCTGTCTCCCTTTGACATCAGGCACCTCATTTAGAAACTTTCTGATGAAACCAGTCAGAAACTTTCTGACAAAGCACATTTTTTCACAGAAAACATGTGGGTTTGTTTTGGGGTTTTAAGAAATCTGACATTTTAACTGGGGGAGGAAATGGAGAGGGACTTTTTTACAAGGGCCTGTAGGGACAGGCCAAGGGGAATGGCTTGGACCTGCCCGAGGGGAGACTGAGCTGAGCTCTTAGGCAGAAGCTCTTCCCTGTGAGGGTGCTGAGGCGCTGGCACAGGGTGCCCAGAGAAGCTGTGGCTGCCCCATCCCTGGCAGTGCTCAAGGCCAGGTTGGACACAGGGGCTTGGAGCAAGCTGCTCCAGTGGAAGGGGTCCCTGCCTGTGTCAGTGGTTGGAACTGGAGGAGCTTTAAGGTCCCTTCCAACCCAAACCATTCCATGACTCTGTGAACTGGTTTGCACCTTTTCATGCCTTTTTTTTTGAAGTCAAAGGAAGCAAAAAGCACATTGAAACCTCCCCTGACCCATGCCATCAGAAGCCAGCGGCTGTTTCAGGCATGTTTTTGGGCTGTTTTGATGTGGCAACGCACCCCAAAAACGACCCCACCTTCCACCAACCCTTCATAAAGGCTTTATGGCAGGGGGCAGAGCCTTCATGGCGTAACAGGCCAATGTGGAGGCTGAAATGAGTGAGGGGCTCATGTCTGGTGCCCCTGCTGGACCCCAATGGAGAAGACAACGTGTTCTTCATGGTTCTCCCCCAAAATATCTCGAGAGAGAAGGAAGAAAGGAAAGAGGCAAAGACAGATCATAGGTAATGGTTTCTTTCTGTTTGCCTCCTCTCCGAGTCATGGCTTTCAGTTTTACCCCCAGCCACAAAGCCTAAACCCATTCTTGTTTCAGAAAGCCCCGTGAAAGTCAAGGTTCACTTGTTGCCCTGCATCTCTTGTGCTGAGGCGTTTTATACACCCCCATCAGACAGGATGGCATCGAGCTGTGTCAGAGCATCTTTGCACACCCAAACCACCCTCAGCCCTTCTTCCACTTCCTCTCTTTGAAAGCAGCCCCAGCTTTCATACCCATGTTGTAAATGAATCATCTTTTCTGGCCCCGTGTCACCGGGAGTTCGATTAAACTTCTTGTTCCTGCTTTAATTTCCAGAGATGTGAACTGTGTCCCCACAAAGATGGAGCCCTGAAACGGACCGACAACGGAGGTGAGTACGTCTGCATGGAGCTGGGTACGTCCACAGAGCACTGGGGCTGGCCCAGAGCACACAGGAACTCGTGTCCGAGCCTGTGTCACCAGCAAGGGAAGGCTGGAGGCTCCACATGAATGGAAGCACTGCCTTTTCCTTGCAAAACTTCACTTTCTGAAGCCTCCATGCTGACAAGACCTGTCCCTATGGAGAAGCCTCCCAGACCTCTGGCTGCCATTGGAACATGCAGCTTCTTGAGTGTAAAGTGCATGATCTGGCTTTAAGAGAAATGGGGATGTTGCAGTTATTTGCTTCATGCTTGCACAGCAGCAATGTGATCCTTGAGTTACCAGAGCTTCAGCTTGGAGTCCCCATTCAAGAGCAGGGACCAGGATGCAGTAAAGATGCTTTTCTCTGCAGAACTCATCGTTGATGCTTCTCAGCCTCTGGTGCTGGGAAGTACCATGGAGCCTGATTTCAGTTGTCAGAGCTTGTAGCTATTGATGCTACTGGCTGCGTAGATCACATTTAATTCCTCTCAACCCCCTGCTTTTCAGAAAGGCTTCTGTACCTACCTGCCACTTACCTTAATACACAAAGAGTTAAATTAGACAAAGAGGTCTTTCTTCTCTTTAGAGAAGAGGCACCAAGTCCAGGATATCTTGTAGAAGCATCTTCTAGAGGTGGTCGTAAGTGCTAAGAGACTTGGTGCAATAGCACAAGTATTGTGCTGGGGGGTTGTTTTATAGTAACATAGCATCTTCTTCCAAACATATTATTACATGGTTTGGTCAGGTCGGTGTAGACAGGCACAAGAAGTGCTAGAATCATGTCCCTTTACAGAATTACATAGCTCAAGTGCTTATGTTGCTGTAAGATTCTGTGATCATGGAGTTTGGTTCTGCCTGCCCAGGTGAATCCATCCTTATGCTAACTAAATCCTTCCCGTGCAGTAGCCATACCAGTATGGATTAGCCCCCTAAGGCTTCTGACCTTCGAACTTGCTCCTTTCTGATGTGACCAGATGGAATTTCACCTTACACATCTGTATTTGTGAAGTGGCTCAGTGGCTTTAGATTTTAACTTGATTTGACTTGCAGAAAAAGAGCCTTCCTCAGCCGTTGATAACAGCCAATAAAGGGAGCTTTGTTTGCAGTGGTGTGGGGCTACACGTCAAACCTGTCCCATCGACAGGAATTGCAGCTCTTGGATGCTTTGCCTGGGTTTGGTTATGTCTTAGTTTGGGTCTCAAGTGCTGGGGGGATGCTTTTCAGAACGGTGGGTGCTGTACATCTCTGTTCCCAAAGAAACCTCCGTGTTCTGATTTCATGTGGAGGTGGTATCCGTCTATCTTTCACCCACAAAGAATTTGATTCCCGACCAAGTTACAACAAGCAGTATTTCAAATCTCACATCTAACTTCAGTTGGCTCCCTTCCTATATTCCCTTCCCTCCCTCCCATGCTCGTCTGCAGCCCTGTCTGGATTTATGCCTCTCCTGGGTTGCTCCCTGTGAATCTCCTCTCTCTGTCTCATTTGCTTCCCCAGGGTGGGCCCACGTTGTCTGTGCTTTGTACATCCCAGAGGTGCAGTTTGCCAACGTGCTCACCATGGAGCCAATCGTCCTGCAGTATGTGCCCCATGACCGCTTCAACAAGGTAAGGCCACCTCCCTCTCCTGCTGCCCCAAGTGTGTTTGCCCTCCCTTAGCTTTTTGGGGTCATCTTATTCTACCGCATCTGTGCAATTCATCCTAATTTCCAGGTACTCAGATCCCTTCCAGAATAACAAAGTCAATCTCCATTGTTGAAAATAACTCTTGGGTCCTCCATTTCTCTCTCCCCCATCTCCCTACAACTTGAGCCATCTCCACTTTGGAGTTGGATGTTGCTCACTGCATCTTTTGATCTGGCACCGGTGTTACTGGGGGAGGAAAAGAGGTTTTGTGCCTGCCATTGGGAAATAACCCAGAGCTGCTGTCCTGGGAGGGAGATGAGTGGACACAGTTGGGAGTTCTTGAAGGCTTTGCCTCCTGGACAGAGCCATGGGTGCCATGGTTTAGTGTGAGGTGTCCCAGCCCATGGCAGAGGGTTGGAACTGGATGATCTGAAGCTCCTTTCCAACCCGAGATTCTATGACCAGCAAGAGCGAAGCACGGATTTCATCTGCCTAAATGAGGCCTTTCCCTTTCCTCTGCAGACCTGCTACATCTGTGAAGAGCAGGGCAGGGAGAGCAAAGCAGCCTCTGGTGCCTGCATGGCCTGTAACCGGCACGGCTGCCGGCAAGCTTTCCACGTCACCTGGTGAGTTGCCCACAGTGGCCACGCTGCGCATGGAGCTGGGTTGATGCTGTTGGGTGTATTTGGTGCGGGGGGTACCTCACCCGTGATGAGTTTAGGAGGGGAAGGCAGAGGGTTCAGCAGTGAGAACGAAGGCTGGGGATTTCCCTCAGCCCATGTGGAGTCCAAGAAGAGAAGAGATGAGTCACAAGGCAGGAATGTTCCTTCGGCAGCACAGCACATGCACAAGTATCATTCAGATGATGTGATTTCAAGGGTTGATATTTCCCTGTGCCCTTGCAGCCTGGAAACAACGCTGCCTCTCAGCAGAGCAGGGGGATTCCTTTACACGGATTCCTTCTTTTCCTCCATCTTTTGCTGGAATTGAGACTGGTTTCCCAGGCTTGCCTTAAGCAAAGCAGAAACTGCAAGATAAATCTGGTAGAAAAGCAGTGACACGTTTGAAGATGTTAATGTGAATTAAAACTAATCTGAACTTTTCCCCCCTTCCTCCTTGCATACCATTCGCCAAGCAGAACAGGAAACTTCAAGACCCTGCCTGGCTATCCTGAACTGCTCTTTGCCCTTTGATGGGATCTATGGTTTGACTGTATAATTTGCTCCGTTCTTCCCCTGCTCTCATGTATTTCAGTGCCCAGATGGCTGGCCTCTTATGTGAGGAGGAGGTCCTAGAAGTCGACAATGTCAAATACTGTGGCTACTGCAAGTACCACTTCAATAAAATGGTGAGTGTCTTCATGCCTGCCATGGAGATTTTGTCACATGAAAGGCATTCTCTTCATCCTAGATTGTATCTCTACTCGGAGCAGTAAGAAACCCCAAGAACACATAAGCAAGGTCTGCATCCTGTTTCCCTTTTCAGCCATTCAATAAAGATTAGTTTATATTGCACATTTCTATAGCAGCTTTAAACTAGGTGTTGAACCCTTCCCATCTGTTTTGGCCACCTTGACCCACTCTGTATGGCCGAAAGATAAGGCCCAAGAAAGGAGAGCAGCCGCAATGTTTGATGCTCCAGGGCAGGAGGGTAACACAGAGCTCCTGCCTGAGGACACAGCCCAGAAGAGACGTGGAGTCATTCACTATTGGAGGGTTATTTGGGGCAAAGGACTTCCCCCTATTAGTAGACACCTGCTCTCCCTGCTCCAGCAGAAAGGAAACTCGATGCTCTCACTACAGCTTTATGTCTCAGTGCTGCCTTTGTCGCTGGACTTTCCCACTTCTCCTTCCTGCTTATCAGTGCTGTCACATCCAGTGACTGATGTCTGGAGCTTCCCCTGCAAGTCAAACTGGAGGACACCATTCCTGCCCTTCAGGTCTCCTCAGGATCTGACACAAGTGTAGCTCTGTATCAGGTTTACTGATGCTGAGATAGATAGCAGGACTTCTGCTAGAGCAGGGCATCCTTCTGCACCCCTCATTGACTGAGAGCTGGACACTGCTGTTCGGGAGGGCTGGCTTGTCTAAGCAGCATTGCTGCTTCCGTTGAGTTTGAAGAATGGGTTCTTATCAGCTGTGCCTTTCTTGTACAAGTGTGAGTGTGTGTGGGCCACCAAGAAACAAAGACTGGGGGAGTTAGATCTATGTGCTGTTTGTAGCCCACTAATATGGTGTTTGTTGGGGTCCCCATGCTGGGCTGGGCACTCAGTACAGAAAGACCTTGGTCCTGCATGTCGTACATAAGCCATTCACTGTACCAGTGAAAGCTGGACTGTGTAACACTCTTTCCTCCCTCTCTTTCTCTGTTTTCCCCCTTTCCCCATCTCCACCTCCTGTCCCCTTGCCCGCTTACCTCAGAAGACCTCACGTCACTCTGGCGGTAGCTCCTTCATTGCTGGAAGGAGGAGTCGATCCGCATCCCCTGCTCAAGAGAAGCACGTATCCCACCACGAAAGGCCAAAGAAGGTAAGAGCCACACAGACTTTGTCAGTCCTGAGAGGCACATCCATGTGGGTTGAAGGGGAAAAGCATGCAGAGAGCACCGATGGCCTCTCAAGGTGAGCCTTGGCTCTTCCCAATGAGTCTCAGTGTCAGAGATGTGAGCTGCAGCTGTGATTCTAACATCTATGCACAGAGAGCAACACAGCGACGGGGAACGTGAGGCCAAGTTTCCATGTTCAGATTACACCAGAGGGGTCCTGGCAGAACGTGCCTGTGGAACGTGCAGCTTCCCCCTCTCTGTCCTTATGGCAAGTCCACTGTGAGACTGGAGTGCTTTCCAGCCACTGAATCGATCTGTGTGGAAGCAGCCTGGGCTGCGATTTCAAATGGAGCAGCTTGAGGACATAAACTGGAGGCTGTTGGCCTCAGAGCTTGGATTCCAAGTTTTAAAGGGCAAAAAGGCAGTGATTAGTAATGTGCGTTGTGGCCAGGAGGTTAATTGTAGGCAAGAGCAATTAGCATGAGGTAGGTAGGACTTTGTTAGCTGGATTAACCAGCCACACGCATGCCAGCTGCTTCAAGCCTCCCTGTGAAGATAGTTTATCTTCATTACACAACTGTTTAGGAGAACTTTGTATGCCAGGTCTGATGGGTACAACAGTTCCTGATCCAACCCTGCTGCTTAAGACCTACTCATCCAAAGTGCTGCCGTGTTCCGGGACGTGTTAACAGCGCACCAAGGTTCATCATTAACCAACTGCCTCACGTGACAAATGCTCCTGTTTCAAGGGAAAGCAGCAGGGAACGTGGAAGGCAGAATCCCAGGAGACTCCTGGGCTCTGACAGGGCTGCAGGTTCCAGTATGGAAGGGGATAATAGAATACAATAGCGAATATCATATAATAATGAGTAGCCCTAAAGGGCAGGCTGGATGGTTTTTGGAGGATGCAGGCTCTAAAGCAAGAGGCAGCAGAATAAGAAGTCTTTCCTACCCCTGGATGGATATGCAACTTTTGCAATATCAAGAATCCACAATTTGCCACCCCATCTATCCAAAGGATTAGGGTAGGATGTGATGCAGAAATAATTAGTACAGGGATACTATCAGTATGGATGGGTAGGGTTTAACACCTTATGGGCCACATCCTGGCTTTTTTTTTAGCTGGAATCCAGAATTCCTTTACCAAGCAACCCCTGGGTATGTCCCACTATAGCCAAAAGCCAAATTTACCTTATTGTATAAACATAATTGATGCCCCTGTAAACGGCAGCATGAGGCTTTTAAGCCTTGCCATATGTGGCTGGCTGTTTACTTCTTTACTTGGTTTTGCCTTGTGGCAATAGGGGCATCCTCAGAACGTGGAAGTGATTTGGAATGGTTCATGATAGTGACCCACATCCAGAAACAGCCCAGTGACACTCCTGTGGCTTCAGTTGCCTAAGTCGGATGGATCTCAGCCCAGTCTCCAGAGGTCAAGGGCATCCAGGCTTTCAAAAGCAGTCTGGCCATCAGTTAATACTGACTGGCATGCCCAGCTGAGAGGCCATAAAACCCTGTGGGCAGGAAAGACATCTCCTTCTTTATTTACAGAGGTTACCCCGCAATATCCAGTTTGAAACGCTGCCCACCCTGCCCGGGACGCGTTCGGGAAGCTTGCCCAAACCATACCTGCGACGTGGGCAAACAAGGCAGAAACCTCTGCTCCCAAAGTGCTGCCTCCCCTTGCTGCCCACAGCCAGCCAGTACATTTCCTGCTGCCGACAAGGCTGAAGCCTATGGGGAGTATTTACTCCTCTTGTGTGCTCAGCTGCTGCGAGCAGAGGAGGAGGAGGAGGGAGAGAGGGAGGGAGAAAGAGCATCTGTGCCACGGCCGGGGAGCGCGCGCTTGGCACAAGGTGATGGGCTGTACTGGAACGTCCTATTTTTAGCCAAGAAGCAGGCAGAGAAGGGTGGGAGAGAGGGCAGGATCGGGGTGATTGATGGCAGCTTTGGAGAGCTCGGCTGTAATTAGAACTGACAGACTGTGCAAGTCAAGGCTGGGGACCGTGTGGGGGTTCCTTGTGCTTGCAGGGCTGGGAGCACGGTCAGGTAGGAGTAGGGGTGTGAATATCCTGCTCCCCAGCTTCGGTTGGAAAGCAGGTCAGCACTAGGGGGAGAGTGAAAACAGGAGGAATATGGATTTATTTATAGGCTTCTCAGTGGTGCTTGCCACTATTGTTAGCCTGTGGGATCCTCAGGAACATGCAGAGGCTCTGTCTCGCTGCTGCCTCATCAACTCTCCTCTTCCTGATGGCTCATTGGGTTTGTGAGCAGCAGATCCGATGGAGGCCCCTTCCAGGGCTGGGATTGCTTGGCTTTTCCAAGCCCTTCCACTTAGAGAGGTGGGGAGTCAGCAGGGAATGGGGGGCCGAGGCGATGGGCAGGGTGAGGGAAGGCGGCATTGGGTTGTGAAGTGCAGGGAGGAAGGGCTGGGTGTGAGGCAGTGTGAGAACGGAGCCCTTCCAAAGGGGTCCCGAGCTGTTCCTTCCCACATGCAGTACGTGACTCGCAGTGCATGATCTAACCCACACGTGCTGCAAGGGAACTGGGCGTGCTGCTGCACTGACCCCAAGGGGAACAGCTTCTCCTTGAGCCTGTCCAGCTGTGCAGCAGCTGGTCCCTTCCTCCCGGGGCCGGAGGCTCAGCACACAGCACCGAACCCTGTGCTGCAGGTGCTCCTGGCTCTCGGCTCCAGAAGGAGCTCAGTGCCTGGCATCCCCTTTCCAGAGCAGGGCTGGGGCTGTATGGAACAAAATGAGATTGGATCTAAGGAGGAAATTCTTTCCTGTGAGGGTGGTGAGGCACTGGAATGGGTTGCCCAGGGAGGTTGTGAATGCTCCATCCCTGGCCAGGTCGGACAGAGCCTTGGTTGCCATGGTTTAGTGTGAGGTGTCCCTGCCCATGGCAGGGGGTTGGAACTTGATAATCTTAAGGTCCTTTCCAACCCAAACCATTCTATGATCTATGAAACTGAGTGAATGGCTAAGTTGAAGGGTGCAGGATTTAACCCAATGGTTCCAGTAAGGCAGCAAAGACTTGGCATTTGCACTCCTAAGCCCTGCTGTAAAACAGTTCAGTGTTTGTGAAGAGTCTTGTTCTGTGAGGAACAAGGGACAATTGTGATGTGGGGCTGGAAGCCAGCGTCAGCAGCACGAATGATAACCAGCCCAAGCGTTTCCTTCTGGGCTGTCCTGAAAATGGGAAAGCTCCAGGCTTTGGGTTTTCCTCTGCACATACCAGGCCTTAGCAAAACCAGCTCCGTTGATGTCTCTGGGGTTGGTATTGCGATGTGTGTGCTCTACCCTGTAGGAGCTTTGTTTGCTTAGAAAAGAAGAAAGAGAGAAGGGAAACAATAGCTAAATACCAAGAAAAGGCCGGATGACGCACAGGGGTTGAATGAAGTACAGATGTTCTGTCACCTATATTGTCTGCTTGAAATGCATAGGGGAAAATCACCACGCTCCGTGGAATGAAACTGGCCCCATGAGGAGCAGATGGGAGTATGTGTGCTGCAATGGTTTCAGGTGGATACCCTATGGAGGGAGACACTCGTTCAGTGTTACTCTTCATGAACAACTGGGACCTATAAGCAAATTGGGAGTGGGGGGCTTCAGTTTGGATTTGGAGGAGGAGAGGAACAGTGAGTGCCCAGTGACACAGTAAGGACAGGCAGGCACTTGGAGCAAATAAGCCAAACCTGCACTTGCTCCTTAGGGAAGGTACAGAGCCAGTTCTCAACAGTCATAACACACCTTTAGCTCCTGAACTGCTTCCCTAGCCATGGAAGGGATGGCTTTATTGGGATAGAGGGACTGTGTCTGTCCTGTTCCCTCTCATCCCTTCAGAACCAGCCAGCACAGCACAGGAGCCCCGGTCCCATGGTGGCTGAGCAGATAGTGCAGAGCCTGCCTGCCCACCATGTCCTATCTGTCTTGACCTCATGCCAATGGAGGAAGTGAGCCAAGGATCCAGCCTGGCAGCTTTAACACACTGGAGAAGTTGTACTGGGCTGGAGTCTAAACCCCCTGGGTCTGCGAGGGGCTTTGTGTTTGCATTTGGGTTGGAGATGGAGGTTTCCTTCTTGGGGTTTCACATCTAAGCAGCACCAAAGGGCAAAGGGGGGCATTTTTATCAAGTGGGATGCAGGTGGCTGCTTGCATGGAGTTTTCAGGGAGAGAAGCCTTGTTTCATAGCATCCTTAAGCACCTTTCTGTGCCCTCTCGTTATGTGGGTCTCCAACCACCCCCAGCAAATCCTTCCATTAGCAGGGACAGCAGCAATTTGCGAGCACACAAAGCCCAGTGAAGGCTGTCTGTCTGTGTCTGTCTGTCTGTCTACCCCTCTCTCGCACTCGGAGGGTGTCTCAACCAGCACCCAGTGCAGGAAAGCGTTGAGTGCCCCTGTGCCTGATGCTTGCTTCCTCCTCGCTGCCGCTGCCATGGCTGCAGCCCAGAGCCGGCCTCCTCCTCCTCCTCCGGGTGAGGGAGTTCAGACAGCCTGGGAAAGAGGGAGGGAGCAGCAGAGCCCACTTGGCTCTTTGCAGCTCCCGGCTCTTCCCTCTCCTGCTTCCCCTCCATCTCCTTGTCAGCATCCAATTGCGGGTGTCCGGTAGATCGGAGGCTCGGGGAAGGGGAGCGGCGGGAGCGCTGCACATCCCCTTTTGGCAGCCGCAGCGCCCGTTTGGTCCCTCCTGCTCCGGGGAGCTCCGGGGGATGCTGTGTCTGCGGCACGCCCCCCCCCCTTCGCTGCATGCCTGCCCTGCTCCGTGCCCGCATGCCAAGCCCCGGCTGCTCAGCGCTGCATGGGGAGCGGTTGTGCTGCTCCGTGCCGCTGGGTGCCGGGGCCAGGTTCACGTTGCCTGCGGAGCGCAGCGAGCACGGAGCAAGGTAGGGCTTGGCTTTGGCTTGCGAGGACGGGATGGGGGTGTTGGAGGGTTTTCTGCTCTCACTGCATCCCCCTTCTCCTTCCTCATGGCAACAGCCACGCAGGTCCCTGCTGTTGGCAGCGGCTGTGTTGGTGGTGAAGTTGCCTGGAGGAGGGAGGGTTTGCAGAGCGCCTGTGAGCCGGGAGATGGAAGGGCTGGATGGGGAAGAGCCAGGTAGGGAGGGGACGGGACGGTTCGAGTGCTGCTTTAGTGCCCTTGTGGCTCTTGCAGGAAGCATTTGGAGCCTTCCGTTTCCTGGGGAGAACCCGCACGTTTCAAAACCTCTGGTGCGAGCTGGGGGATGCCCTAGGTTGTCTGGGGAGCTGTCGACACAGGCAGGAGAGCATCTGAGCATCCGGTGGTCCCTGCAGTGTGACCTTCCCACCAGCGCCGTGGGCTGGGGGCAGCCCAGCTCCTCTGCAAAGTGCCTGTGGGGTACCAGGACTGGTTGTCCTGTTTAACACAGGGCACTGCCTTTGACTGCTGATTATGGACCAAGATGTCAGGTCCTGACACCTGAGTACCCAAAAGCATTAGAGAGTCACTGGAGGGTGGGAGATGCGTGCTGCTTGAGTGGGCAAAGGCAGAGGATGCTCAGACTGTGCAGAGCTTAAGGATTATAGCTCAGAATGATCCAGAGTGGCTGGTGCTGGGGGTTTCTGCTCTGACCAAGCAGAGAGCCTGCAGAAGATGTGGTGGTGTGGGAAAGAAGTGCTTGGTAAGCAGAACAAGAGGAGGAAGGTGTGCCTGTGGGCATGGCCCGGGGCTGCGTGCAGGGACATGGAGCAGAAGTACATTGAGTCTGCGGTGGTTCTGGTTTCAATGCAGCCCTTTGAGCAGAGCGCGAAGCCTGGTCTCTGTGGGCCAGATTTTCTAAATAGCTTGAGTGCAGTTGCTCAGCACATGGAGTCGGGGCCAGATCTTCAAAAGAACTCAATAGCCAGCAGTTGGCTTTTGGGAAAACCTGACCATTTATTCAGGCATCTAAATGGGAGCTGAGGCATTCCAGCAATCTGGTCCCTGTTGTGCAGGCTGGGCTCTTGCTGAATGTGTGCATATGTACACAGTCCTACATGGAAGCAGAGGGCTGCTCAGTTTGCTGTGGCCTCTGCTCTGCTGACAGCAAAGGGAGAGATGGTTCAGGACACAGGACACAGGACACAGGCAGGACTGTGAAGCCGGAGGATGCGAGTTTGGTGGTTGCCATCGCAGTGAAGTTATGGGAGGTTTTATGGTTTGCTGTGCTAACAGGCAGGACATCGCAGCCTGTGCACGTGTGTCTCTGTGTGTAGGTTCGTTGCAGTTAGCCAAAACGGCTTGGCTCTGCCTTGTGTCATCTTGACCATGATATGTGAATTTAAACCATCACACTGCTGTCCTGCTGCTGTTTGCCGCTTCGTGACTGAAGTGCATTTGGGATTCGGGGCCTGGAAAGGAGAGAATAAGCTCTGTGATGCTCAGAAAGCTTAAGGATTGGGGTTTGTGCACTTGTTTGGCAAAATGTATTGCAATGGGGCTCCTGTTTTCCATCTCTGGCTTCCATGAGTGGCGCTGGCAGCATCTCCAAGTAGGTGAGCGTGTATCCAGGTGGGATGGGGATCCCTGGTGTTCCTGTCTGAGTGTATGGATGACTTTCAGGGAAGTATCATCAAGTTGCTCCATCCCGGGTTTCCCCATTTGTAAAATGAGATGTAGACATTAAAAACCTCTTTTTCAGGCCCTTGGAACTCTCTCTGCTGTGTGCTATTGAGTGCAAATTGCTACTACTGCTGGAATAATGAACACTGATCTGCACATGGTCTGTGCTTAACTTAGCTGCTTAACTAACTGGGCTGGTTTCCCCATCCTTCTGTCCTAGAAGGCCCACGAGACACGGAGTTTATAGCACGAGAAGCCCCAAAGTATTTAAACCATGATGAGATTTAGTGAAGATTTAATTTTCATCTGTCTTTCGGCACTTAGGCTGCAGGAATGGCGTTTTCAGGCTTTCCATGTTCACTGCCAAAGCTGGAAATATGCATTCAAGAAAGGGGGTGGAAGAAAACAGGGATTCATGTAAAATGCCATAGCTCTAACAGAGGCTTTCACAGATCCGCTGAATGCCAGGAGTCTGGTGATGATGGATACTGGCAGCGTTGGTTGGGCACTCAGCAAGTGCACTGAAGCTCGAGGCTGCGTTGGCCTCCTTTTTCCATCAGCTCATCCCAGGGAAAGCTTCCCTGGTGCTTTCCCTGCCTGGTGGCTGCAGCATGGGCTTCCTTTCAAGGGGAATGAAACCTCAGCCAAATTCACACTGGAAGGTGCTGATTTCTGGAGCTCTTTTGCTTCACTTCATGCCTGCTTCCTCCCACTCTGTCCTTCCTCCTGTCCCTTTCTTCCCCCATGGAGAGTACTGTTTCCTAAGCTGATCATCCCACTCTCTTCTCCCCAGAACCACGCAGTGGAGCTCATGTATTCGCTGCAATTGCATCTTCCCCTGACAGCATCCCAACTTTGGCATGTGCTGGCGGCTGTAGCCTCGGGGCTTTGCCTGCATGAGGAAGCAGTCAGCATCTTTCTGAGAGCCTTTCTGTGATATGACTGCACTGTTCTGAATGCAACTGAGCACTTCAGCTCCTAGAAGAAAAGGCCCATGCAAGGGGGTTGTGCCAGAACAGGCACAGAAAGGTCTCAGACAGGAGGATGCTCCTGCATCTGACAGCAGCTCTCTTGGTCCACACACCAGTGACCACACTGGGAGGTTTGGAACTGAGCACAGAAGGTTCTGTACCTTCAGCACATCTTTAGCTGGTATCAGTAGCACGAAAAGCTCCTGTAGTCAACTCAGTGTGTTCCCATGGGAGCATACAGCTAGGAAAGCAGGGAGGAAGCAGGAGTATGGAGCATGCTGTTCTAGGCATCCATCCTCAAGCCCCACTGGCTTGAGGTGACACAGCCTTTCTTCAGGCCTTTCACTGAGAACATCCAGCTAAACCTAAGAGTATTCTCCTTGGTTACAGTACGTTCCCCAGGAGAATATAACATCAGGGCAGGCAGGACTTGGTGCTTCCCAGGCCATGATTTCCCCTTGGTTTTCTGTTTGAAGAATCCCACGGCTCTGGGATTTTAGTGAGATTAAAAACCAGAATGAAGAGCTCAAATGGAATAGACTGGCTCCTGTGAGCAGAGATGGACCCGGACCAGCTGCCTCTGTTGGGAGGGCAGACGTGAGGGATCTCTCTCTAGGTGAAGCCTCCGTTGTGAGATCCCCACTGCCTGATCTCTTTACCTGTGCACACACAATATGGGCTGAAATCAAGCTTCTCCTGTTGGCTGCACAGGGTGGATCCAGGAAAGCCTTGAAGAAGTTGGAGCTGTTCAGCCTGGAGAAGAGAAGCTGCGTGGAGACCTCAGAGCAGCTTCCAGTGTCTGAAGGGGGCCTATAGGGATGCTGGGGATGGACTCTTCATTAGGGACTGTAGTGATAGGACAAGGGGTGACGGGTTAAAACTGAAACAGGGGAAGTTTAGATTGGATCTAAGGAGGAAATTCTTTCCTGTGAGGGTGCTGAGGCACTGGAATGGGTTGCCCAGGGAGGTTGTGAATGCTCCATCCCTGGAGGTGCTCAAGGCCAGGTTGGACGAGACCTTGGGTGAGATGGTTTAGTGTGAGGTGTCCCTGCCCATGGCAGGGGGTTGGAACTGGATGATCTTAAGGTCCTTTCCAACCCAAACCGTTCTATGATTCTATGGTTCTAAGGTAGAGAGTGAGGGTAAGGGGGACAGAGTCCCGCTGGGGGGAAAGCAAGAGGAAAGCTCAAGTTTCTTGGAATCAGCCAGAGCTTGTTAAGTCCTTCCCTATCATCTTACCATAAACTGATGTGGGGGCTTCTGCTGTTACTGTGCGCTCCAGATGTTGGCTGCAGCTGGGGTAGAGCTAGTGGGATGCTCCCAGCCAGAAGAAGCTGGGATGTGGCGGGGGAGGGATACTGGGCTCATGTGGATGGGTGGAGAAGGAAAGAGGGAGATGAATGTATGGTTGTAAATCCACACCTACAAACCCTCCTTTCTTTCGCCTCACAACTGCTGTTCTCAGCAGAGGAAAGGTTTGTACTTCCAGCGCTCTCTGGTTTCTTTTGCAGAGTCGGAAGGACAAAGAAAGACCTAAACAGAAGCACAAAAAACGTCCGGAGTCTCCCACCAGCCTTACCCCATCCTTGGTGCCCGTTGCTGCAGAGAAGGTACCAAACCTGCAGGATGTGAGTGTGGGGACCGAGGGCAGGGGGAAACCATTGGTGCTAAGTGGGGAGGGCAGAGCAAGGGGCTTGTCCCTATGGTTTGATTCCTGATTCGTCACATCCTCACTCCCTGCCTCGGGAATTGAACGTGGCAAATGGCTTGATCCCTGTTAGCGCTGAGGATGCGGTCGTGGAGCTGAGCTCCCAAGTGATGGAGCTGTAAGTGCCAGCCTGTTCTGCAGCAGATGTTCCGATTGGAAGCTCTCATGGAAAGAGCTCAATATCCATGCTTTGGCCTCGGCTGCTGCCACATTGTGAGCAGCTCAGGCAGGTGGATAAGCAAGGCAAAGCTTATGGGAGGAGGTGTTATCCTCTATTAGACAAACTGATGGAGCTGAAGGGAAAAAACCCAGACCATCTTAGAAGTACAGATCTCCAAAGGGCATTGCAGAGGTGGCTTTTCTATGCAAGACATTGAGGCGGGTGATTTCTGTTTAGATCCCTCATTTCAGGAGCATTCAGGCAGAGGGCCACACGGAGGTGGCCTGGGTTGCTCCTGAGGTGTAGAGGCAGGGAAGATGCTGCACGTGTGGGTTTGTCTCCTCAGTACCCGGGGCTGATGGGACACAGGATGTCAATGTGTTTCTGTATTCACATCATGCTGCTGGACATGGGCTTTTGCTGGCTGTAAAACAGGCAAACCCATGAGCCCTGAGCTCCCAGTAATGCAGAACAGACACAGCTGAGTATGCAGCAAGGTGAAGGCCAAGTCTGTGGTTGTTCAGGGTCAGGGAACAAGCGAGGTTACTCCAGCACCTGGACCTTTGGAGTTGGCCTCTCCTGTGTGTAGTGGGAATGTAAATGAATGCAGCTCCTTAGCAGGGCTGTTCTGGTACAAGCGAGAGTAGGACCAGGGCCAAGCTCCTGCTACAGCAAATAAACAGCGTGTCCTAGGAGTGTCCTTTTGTGCACAGAAACGCTCCTTGGGAAGGCTTGGGTGTCCTTTATGTGGCTGGACTGCCCTGTGGGGATGAGGATTCAGGCTAGTGGGGTCTGCCTATGTGAGAAGCACTGCAGGGGCAGTCTGGAAGGGAGAAAGCTCCTGCCAGTCAGCACAGGGTCGCTTTGGGTTAGGGCTGAGGAGGATTTGCTGTGTTCTGGTTGGGGGGGCCAATGTAGGTCAGGGCTGAAAGGCAAAGCTGCTCTCGTGGTTCTCAGGCTGGGAGAGGCAGGAAGGTAGAGCAGGACAGAGCAGAGGAAGAGCTGCCATCACTGGTGATGTACCCGTGCTCATGTTCAGCTCCGCTGTGCCTTTCGGACACCGCAGATTCACCCCGTTACCGGAGCTGCCAGGAGCTGATGGCCTAAGGAGATTACTTTCAAGCTGAACTGAAACCCAAGCCCTGACTCCTGGCCAGCTCCAGCGGCTGGGAGACAATTGCCCACTGTCTCCCCCAGGGCCCGGCCAGGCCTTTATCAATGAGGAGGAAAGGTGCAATTCAGTTTTACAGGCGGCTTTCAACTCTTTGTAAGCTGAAATTCAAGAGATCCTGATTACCATAGCCCTGCTTGAGCGACAGGGTTTTAGTGTTGCCCTAGGGAGTTACTATTAATCCTCATAACACTGAGCGTATTTCCCTTGCCTTTCTTTGGTGCTTAGATCCCAAAATCCTGTTCCAGCTCTGTTACCAAAGGTACTGCAGATGGAATTAAAGAGCTGCTCGGGAGCCTGCTCCAACCCTGCACAAACCCCTCCGAGGGTGGTTGTAGGAGGCTTTCTGCATAGTTGCACTGGTCTTTTGCCCCACTGATGTAGCACATCCAAATAGGTTTCCTCTTGGAAGCCAAAACTCCCTTGGACCTTTCTGGGTGGTAGATTAGTGCATCTCATCGCAGTAGAGTGTACTACAAACCAAAAGCTGATGTGCATGGTGTGACCGTGCAGAAGAGCATTGCTAGTCCCTGCTGTGCCATGGTTAGAGCCTGGAAAGAGCTGGGGTCTTTTCCTGTCCTTACCACTTGCATGATCTTGGGTAAGTTATTTATCACCTCCATGGTCTTCTCCAAGCTCCCAGTGAACCAGAGCCCAAACTCCCCATGGATAACCCCTGTAGGTGATGCAGCACCCCATCTTTCATGGGGAGCAGGTGGATGAGAGCACGTCTTAACATCATGCAGCAGCAAGGGCAGATGCTCATGTCCAGGCTCCTGGGAGCAGGACACTGGCCCAGTGAGCAGAGCCATGGGAGGCTGGTGCAGCCCTTGATGTCCACACCAGACCCATGCTGCCAGCACTTTGTGATGCTCACGCTGTAGCCAGAGGAGCACCACACAGAGTGAGGCTTCTGTCCTGGTGCACAGGTTGGACTGGTGGCACTGAGCATCATTGGTGTTCTGGAGCCAGCAATGAGGTAATCAGCAGATTCAGGCCTTGGTACTGTTTGCTCCTTGGGCATCAGGACTGTAATGTGGTCAGAGGTGTGACTGGTGCCTGAAGGCACACTCCAGGCTTCTCCCAGTTCACTTAGCCTAGAAGGAGCCTGCAGCAACGGGCATCTGAGCCCCAGCATCTGATGTTGCTACCAAAGCCCTCTGAAACTGTCAGCAACCCTTTAATAACGCGTTTTCAGAGCTATACTCCTGTGTAGCAGGACTCTTCCAGCTACTCCAGCAGGCGAGGCTGACAGCAGCAGCACTATGGCATTGCTATGGAGGAGCCATGGCATATTCCCCTGCCTTGTTGCCTCCGGCAGCCTGGCTTCCACGTTCACATTTTGCTTTAGTTTTGCAATCCAGATTTCTCTTTCAGGTCCAGTTTTCACCTCATCCATCGCCCACCCCCTGCTCCCCTCTTGAACCATTCAGTTCCGAAGATCCTTTGATGTGGTTTCCAGTCTTCCTCTCGCAATCAATAGCGGTAGACCTCTGGCTCTGCCAGGGTTTTGAGCATCTCCCTGAGTGCTTCCCGGTGGCTTCTAGGGATCTAAATACCATCAATACCTGATGCTGGGGCTCTCCCCGGCCTCCGTGTCCTGTCAGTGCAGGGACAAGCTCTCAGTGCCTCTGAGGTTTGGCAGATCAACATCCTGAGCACACGGTGTGGCCTCAGCTCTCGTCTGCACCGGAAAGTGAAACCAGGGTGTGAATTCACAGCATGCAAATGCCTCTTCCTACCAGCTCCTTTCAGCTCGCCTCCTGCCTCTGCAGTGTGGATCTGGGGGATGAGATGTTCATCGCCCTCCCAGAGGGGCAGGAGACCTTGGTGGTGGGGCACAGAGCATCCCTTTTGGAGGGCACACAGAGCTGGGAGCTGGAAATCGCCCAGTGGGGGATTTGGAGAGTGGGTTTGTGCTGGGGAGAGGCTCTCTTTCACTGGCACATTGGCTGCTTGGAGCTCACACAGACTGGGGAGTGGGAGGGAAGCAGAGAACATCCCCTCTGGGTAAGAGTTTCTGCCTGTTTTCACGTGGTCCATCCAGAAGTGGTGCCAAAAAGGATGCTTCTGAGCAGCCTGTTGGGAAGATGGCATCTGTGGATGGGGACTGGGGCAGAGGAGGGTTTCTCACCACGGCAGGAGCAATGAGCATCACCAATAAGCATTGGCAGCCAGCGCTGCTCTAGTTCTATAGTCACTGCCAGCACCAAGAGGCAGTTTCTGTGCTTAGGATCTCTCCATGGAGCTGGTGCCTGGTGCTGGGATGGGTTTGCAAGCAGCAGCACAGCAAACCTGTCCCTTCCCTTCCACTGCAAGCATCCCTGGGGAGCCATCCTGCTGCTCCCTGGTGCAGTAAATCTGCACTATTGCAACCCCCCCATCTGCCTCCTCCTGCCAGCTGCAGGCATCAGGAGCTCTTGTTGACACACTCACACATGCCCTGTTTTGGGCTGCAACATCTGGCTCGCTCTGGGTTCTGTAAGCTAAGCTGGGGATGCCTAGGCCTCTCTCCGCATCCATCCTCTTCTCCAGTCGGGTGCTGGAGGATGAACAGCTCCTGATTGCAGACACCATGGAAAGCAGGGAGGCTTTCCAGGTTTTCCACTGTTACTTGAGCTCTTGGTGGCTTCCCAAAGCGGGCCTGGAGCTGACAGATCCTGGGGATCTGCACTGCGCCTGGCTCAGGCAAAGGCCCAGGCACAGTGATGGGGTAGGAGGTTGTGTGTGTGGGGGGGTGATGATTATTCCTGCTAATCACAGCATGTCTCAGCATGGATATTTACCATAAGAATTCCTTTAGCATCCCTTGTCCTGACATGAGTGGGACGTCAGGGTCTTAAAAATAAGGTCTTCATACAATCCCAGCCTGGTTTGGGTTGGAAGGGACCTTAAAGCTCCTCCAGCTCCAACCCCTACCACAGGCAGGGACCCCTTCCACTGGAGCAGCTTGCTCCAAGCCCCTGTGTCCAACCTGGCCTTGAGCACTGCCAGGGATGGGGCAGCCACAGCTTCTCTGGGCACCCTGTGCCAGCGCCTCAGCACCCTCACAGGGAAGAGCTTCTGCCTAAGAGCTCAGCTCAGTCTCCCCTGGGGCAGGTTCAAGCCATTCCCCTTGTCCTATCACCACATTGCCTTGTCAGAAGTCCCTCAACCCATCTGTGTCTCCTATTTCCCCCTACAAACAGCAGCAGAGTGCTGCCTGATCTTGAGATGGAGGGAAGGGACGTGGTAAATACCGTGAGCGGCTCAGACACAGAGGAGCTGCGAGATGCTGATGGAGACTCATCTGATCTAGCGATCCGGTGTGGAAAGGCAGCTGATGCTTACCCTGCTGCATGGCTGCTTCTGCTCATCACCCTGCAGAGCCCTTGCTCTCCTCGCATTGTTCCTCCTTGGCATCCTCCCTGCTTCCCCTGCCAGTAGTTTAATCCAGGTCAAAGCCGCTCTGCGCGGCACCAGCCTCCCCCTTTTCCTTCTGGATCCTCTCAGTGGTTCCCTCTCGGAGCTCGTCCCTCCAATCAGGAGGCAAAGAGATGCTCTTCTCATTCCCCATCCATAAATTCATGAATGAAGAGCCTGGGGGCTGCACAGTGTCCCAGGGAGGCCAGGGAGGAGGTACAGCCCCTCGGGGGACAGGAGGTACGTGCATCCCGACGCGCCTTCATCTCACTGCGGGCTCCTGGGTTGAGGCAGGAGTTTCCCCATCAGGCTGGCACCTCCAGCTGGTTTATGCTGGTGACATTTTCCACTTGGTTGCTTTAAATAAACCTTCAAAACGGAGCTCCTGGCTCGTTTTGAAAGAGAGCTCTCACTTCCTCAGCGCTTCCCTGCTTTCCCCCCCCCACCAACCTCTGCATCATGTCATCCCCCCCCTCCCAGCCTGTTTGCAGCACATGAAACAACGGTGTTTCTGCACACACACGGATTTCCATGCTGGAGGATAGCCGATAATCCAGGGATTGAGACCTGTGGTTGTGCCCGAGGCATGCAGGTTGCTCCATCCCTTCATCAGGAAGGCGATGGGACTGCAGCCCTCAGCACTGTTATTACCATTGGCGTGATGATAGCAGAGCCCTCCCCTTCGGATCAAGGCTGTGTTGTGCTTGGCAGCCCATGTGTGTCTCCTGGAAGGCTCCAGTGCCACACAGAGCCCATGGGGCAAAGTGGGGAAGGAACAGAGGCACAGAGAGGGGAAGTGATTTAGCACAGCTCCAGTTTCCCCCTCTTTGCTCCTCAGCTGCATTGCTTGGGTCCTTGCCCCAAATCCAGGCTCTCTGGAACGGCTGCTTAGAGAAGGGCCCTTGGTGGGGAGGAGGGTGGGAGTTCCCAGGTGGATTTGCTTGGCAAACACTAGGGGAGCATTTGGCAGGAGGTGGGGGAATCCTGCCCCTGTCATCCCTGGGAGGCTCTGAGGTGGGATCAGCCCTGCAGGTGAGTGCCTGTCCCTTGGCCACCTGCGGCTGCCTCTTTTAGTTCCATCTGCCCTTTAGTTTCACAACTCAGTTTTATTCCCCTGCTCTGTTTTCCCCTTCCCACCCTGCCCTCATTCATTACCTGCCCTGCACTCCCTTCCTAACACCGGGGATTGAGAGCCTATCTTCTCATGTGGTTCCCCCCCTGCCCTCCTATTTCTGGATGCACCTCACCCCAGAGAGGTGAATTTATGGGAGGAAAACCCAAGGCTTTGCGTTTGTGCCATCTCCTTCCAAGAGCAGGCTCCAGGCTTCCCATACCCCCCCCACCACCAACCACTGCTCCCCTTTTCCTTCCCCAGGCAGATGTGGAAAGTCAGGAAGGTTTTCCCTGGGAGCTCATAAATCAGGGCAGTTTAATGCCCTGCATCCAGGAGTCTGTGATGAGAAAATACAGGATCCCCCCCCCACTAATTTCCACCACTCCCTTCCTCCTGTCTTTCATATTCCCAGCACATCTGGTGTGCGTTAGGCTGCCAGCTGTTGCATCGTGCGGAGTGATTAAACCATGTGGGAGGAATGGGGCAAGATTCTCATCTGGCCACTCAGGAGTCTGCATTAGGAGCCCTATTTTTTGCCTTGAGCTCTCCCCAAGAAGAGGTCATCTGGAGTCAGGGATAATGGGATGTGGGAAAGGGACCGGGCTTCCTCCTTCTATCTGCTCGGTAGGAAAGGAGTTGGTGCTGATGTACAGCTTGGAGCCATCCCATTAGGGCTCTGTCTATGCTATTGATTAGTTGCAGCCATACCTTGCAAGAAGTCATCTTTGAATGCTGCTGGTTTGGCTTTGAAGTGCCTTGAAGGTGAAGGTTTCATATCCCAGTGTGGGTGCCCTGGGGGATCTGGTTTTTGGTTCATTCCGCTCTCCCCCTCCTGAACTCCCACGCTCTCATCCCAAGCTCCTGGATTTCCTAGCATCTGGCCATCCCCCCCTTGCTTCCCTGCCTCCTGCAGGCTTAGATGGGGTTTGGAGAGCATCTGTTGCTGCATGGTCATAGTGTCCCTATGAAATCCTGCAGCAGGTCTTGGAAAGCCCTGGCTGGCCCCAGTGGATGCTTTAGGGAATCCAGGGGAACTCCTGTCGCAGCACAAAGACAAGTGAATTCCCCCGGTTGGAATGACCTTGATGAGAGCAGCACACCTGAGGGCTGCAGCTGAGATACATGCTTGAATCCCAGCCAAATTCAGGTTGGATGCGGGCTGAATAACCCTCTGAGGTACTCCCCTCTGCTGACAGTGCAGGGAATCTCTGATGTCTCTGCCCGGATCCTCAGTTCCCTGTTTCATTTCCTGCAGTTGGATGGGATGGGAAGCAGCAAGAGAGGGAAATGGGGCTTTTTTCTGCTGAGCATCACTTTGTGGGCAGAGGGGGCAATTACTTCTCTTAAGGGGCAATGGGTGGAAAGAGCCCCTGCCTTGGCCACATGTGGCCTGAGTGAGTGACCTTTGTGTTTGCTGCTGCCAGGGCTCTGCCAGCCACCATGAGGGGAGCAAAGAGGCCTCGGAGGTCGGGCGGTCGGAGGTGAAAGGCAGGAAGTCCTCAAGCCATGGAAGCAGCCACAAGGGGAAAAAGACTGGAAGTGGGAAAAGCTCGGTTGGCTTCAGCTCAGCTTCATCCAGCGGCACCTTCCAGCCTGCAGGTAAGGGATGAAGGAGAGGCAAGAGAGCAGGGGAGAATGGATGCTTTGCTTTGCCTCTCTTTGAGATGCACCAGCAAGTGCTCATGGCTGTTCCTTTAACCCCTGGAAGAGAAAGGGGACTCCATGAACAGAGGGAAGAGCCCGATGAGTGTTACAGCTCGCCTCCTGCACTGCAAGGGAAAACAGATCCAGATGTGTGAGCAGAGCAGAGGGAGGAGGGAAGGGATGCAGGCAATATGGGCAGCACCTGCCTTCTCCTCCCTAGGTGGTACTGTCTGCAGCAGTGTTTTAAGGAGTATTAGAGGAGAGATCTGAGCCAAACTCTGGTATCCAGGCTCCCCTGAGCTCCGAGTCAAAGCTATGACCCTGCTCTATCCTGAGCTATAATGGCCAATGTGTTTCATTCATCTCCTGGTACCCTAATGGGGCTGGAGGGATGGATGGAGCAGCAGACATGGGCATGTTTGGGTGGGGTGAGGATGCTGGTGTGCACCTCTTGTGTTTGCCAGAGAGCATCAAAGGTACGGGCTTGGAAGGGACAGGGATGGCTTTTGATACCCAGACTGTATTAGAGGAGTTGGACGGGGCTTGGAGCAACCTGGAGTAGTGCAGGGTATTGGAATTTAGCTTTAAGGCTGCTTCCAGCGCAAACATTCCATGGTGCTATGATTCCATGACCTGTGTTGTGATCGTGCTCCTCTTGCCAGCCTCCTGTTACTGCCATGAGCCTTCCTATCCCTGCTTCCTTCCCCCCTCAGGTACCTCCTGCAGCAGCTTGCAGTGCTCCCAGGACTTTGTGACGTTCCCCAAGCTCGAGCAGGACGACGAGAAGTACCGCAAGCCTGTCTCTTCCTCCTCTTCCTCCCACTGCTCCCCTCTGTATGAAGGCCAGAAGGGGGACATCTTTGAGCAGAAGGTCATCTTCTCCGGCTTTGGGTCCATCATGCGCTTCTCCACCTCGGCCGTGAGCCAGCAGAGAGGCCGGGATGCTTCCCCCGTGGACTATAAAGCCTCCAACACCATCAGTGGCCCTTCGGTGGGGAGCAGTGGGACCAGCAGCAGCAGCAGCAGCCACAAGCGCATGCCATCCCTCAGCATGGAGGAGGGAGAGGTGCTGAAGGAGAAGAAGCACAAAGGTAGCAAGAAGAACAAGCATGGGCCTGGCAGGCCAAAAGGGGGCAAAAGCAAAGAGATGTTGGGGGCCCAGCTGGCTGGGTCCACGTCGACGTCCTCATCGCCCTTCTCCGGGGGCTCTCTCATCAGCTCCAGCATCAGCAGCTCCTCCCGGCCCTTCAGCCACACGGGGAACCTGCCCAGCCTCAGCATGGAGTCCCCGCTGCTGGGCTCAGGTATGTTCCCCCTTAGGGCTCCAGGTGTGCAACGGCTCCTCCCTCCCTCCCCATCCCATGGAGCTGGTGTCTGGACCTGTCTGCACTGGGTCCGGTGCCTTTCATTCAGTCCCTGGAGCTGTTCTCCCATTTCCATGCTAGGATCAGCCCTAGGTCAGCTTCCTTGTCCTTAGAGCTCCTTAGAGCATTTCAATCCCTTTTTGCTGGAGAACCCCAGCAAGAGCTGGATTTCCAAAGGGATGGGGTGGGACATCCACAGCCCGAACCAGAACAACCACAGCCTGGCCCCAAATGAGGCTCTCTCATAAATCAAGTTTAACCCCTCTTTCTAAAAGCAAAACCTCCCATGCTGGTCTTAGCACATCCACACAGGGTTTTGGGAGACTGGGTCACCATTCACTCTGCTGAGAGGCTTACAGCCTGTTCTCCCTTCCCGAGCAGGGATGGGGCAGGCAGGATGTGTGGTAGGAAGGGGTTAAGGCAGCAGGCAGAGGAGGAGCCTGCTGCTCGGGGCTGAGGTTTGACACTGTTCTGGCAGCAGAACTTGTCATGGGTCTATTGTGGGTTGTTTGCAGATGTTCCAATTTAGGTCAGATTGCACGGGGGGGGTGTGGGTATGGGTTTGTTGTGTGCGCCTGGGAGCCCTGCCCTGTTCGTCTGCGAGGGGAGAGGAGCTGCAGGAATGGATGCAACTCCCATAATCATAACCTGGGGCCAATGGTTTTCTGCCTTCTCCCTGGAACAACAAAGGGATGTTTCAGAGAGGAGGCTGCTGCCAGGCCCTGCGCTCCTGCCTGCTTCTTCTCCCATTCTTGTGCTGCAGAGATGTTGGCAGGGCTCAGAAGGACCTGGCTTTGGGCCCCTGCTGCGTGTACGAGCCAAGGGGAAGTCAAACGGCTCCCATCCCTCAGCAGCAGCTCCCTCAGAGCCCTTTCTTCCTCATTTATCTGTCCTGCCCCACCGTGGTCCCTGGGCATCGGGTCAGCTCAACAAGAGTGTGGTCCTTTGGCTAGCACAGGCAGCAGAGTGGGACTCTGAGCCCATGACCCCCTCCTGCCTTTGGTGGGTCACTTTATGGTGTGATTTCTCTGTGTCAGGGGGCTGGAAAACACCTTGGATATCGATATTGGATATTGGATATACCTTTGGGTACCTTGGGATAGAAGCAACCACCTTCACTGCATCCCAAGCCATGGGATGCTCAAGCATCTTGTGCTTTGGTGCCACCCTCCCTTTCTGCCATGGAGCCCTGCAGACACCCAGCATGGCTCTCTAACCATGCCCTCCCCTTGCAGGGATCTACACCAGTAACAAGGACCCCATTTCCCACGGTGGCGGCGTGCTCCGTGCTGTGTGCAGCACCCCGCTCTCCTCCAGCCTCCTGGCACACCAGGGCACAGCATCCCTCCCGCAGCTCAACCGCTCGCCCTTTGCCAGCACCATCCCAGCTTCCTCCTCCTCAGTGTCCACCACGCAGGTAAGAACATGGGGAGAGCAGGATGGGGGCTGTAGGTTGGGCACACAGGGGCTGCTTGTCTCACTTGGGAGCAGTCACTGTGCCGACTGCAGCTTCCCATGGAGTGGGTGAAGGATGTAGGAGGTTTGGCATCACAGCCCACAGCCTCTTTGAGGGTGGGAGGAACTGCAACCTAAAAGGATGCCTTGCTTTCCACTGTTAGAGGAAGCACAGGCAGTGCCCAGATTGCAGAGGCTTGGCTATCCATGTGCTGTGTCCCCAGTGGATCATGCCGCTGATGCTCACCCCACAGCACAGATAACTCAGTGGGAGGGCTGGCACATCCCCACTGGGTGGGCTCTGCGTGTGCCAGGAGACAGAGCCTGGTCCTTTGTCGGGAGCTCTCTGTGGGAGGTGTTTTACAGGGAGGAGAGAGTTGGGTTTACAGCTTCAGTGTTAGCAGAGCTCATTCAGGCCTCTTGGCTCCGAGAAGGGCTTGGGAAGATTTCAAGTGTCTAGCAAGACTTCCAAGGAGGTATTTTTAACAGTGTCTCATGAGCAAGCTGGGATCAGAGTCAGGAGGAGATGGAATAATGAAGCTGTTTTCCTCCTGCCCCTTTGAGAAGTTATCCATCTCTGCCTCCTTGTTTTGCCATGTAGGTGTTCTCCCTGGCGGGTTCCACCTTCAGCCTCCCTTCCTCCCATATCTTTGGGAGCCCCCTCACATCTGGGCTCTCCATCAACCCGCTCTTAAACCAGTCGGAAAGCAGCCGGGCAGGTACGTGAATCAGAAGGTATGTGAGCTTGGACTTCCAAAGGGCTCTCCCTGGAAGAGCTGGGACAACCGCATCCGTAGCTCTCCAGCTGCCCTCCCTGCTTGCTCCCATCCTGTGCCAGGGGTTAGGAGAGGGGGACAGTGGCTTTTTCCCCAAGGAAGGGGGTGCTTGTGTTTGCCTTGCTGCCTTGCAGCCCTGGAGAAGCACCAGTGCTAATGGGTGGCCCTGCACTTGTGCTAGAAAGGCATGGGAATGTGAAGTCCTTCCCTGCAGAAATTCCTTGTCTTCCCACCCAATGAAGCTGGCCAAAGGGAGGGAAACCTATGGTGAGCTTCTCCTTGCTAGGATGAAGTTAACAGTTGTTTGCTGGGTTTCTTTTGGGATGAGAGGTATCGCACACTCCTAATTCCCATCTCCCATTCCTGAGTTACTTCCAGCCCTTCCCCTTTGGCTTTGTTGTGAGCACAGCAAACCCCACTGGTGGAAGCTTCCAAACACGAGCGTGCCAACATTGCATTACTTACAACTGCTCATATTTTCCCACCGAGGCAGATTCATTTTTCTTGGAAAATTGCCTATTTAATAAGCAGGGAACTTGAAGCATCGTGAGATTTTTATTTTATTATTACTTATTTCCCCCCAAAAAAGAGTGGGCCTCGTCTTTGGCTGGCACCAGCAGTCAAACAAAAGCACCCTCCTCCTTTTCCATTTGTGCTGCCACTGTCTCGTGCTCCCCTAGCCCAGCAATGCTGGCAGCTCAGCATGCTGGATGCTGGATGCAAAACCCTGCCCAGTGTCCCACTGGGTGATGAGCACTTGAAAACACACGTTAGAGGTGGCTCTGGGTTCTCTGGATCGTCAAATCAGTGCGCCCTTATTTGCCTTCCCAAGTGTGCATGCCTGCATGTAAAGCATGAATGAACACGTGTGCTTGCTCCTGGCCTTTGCAAGCCCTGGGAGGTGGGTGCCTGGCTGTCCCCTGTGTCCATCACTGGCAGCATTTGGTCTGTGTGTGCCCCACCAGCAGCTTGGGTTCAACTGGAAAGGGCTGACCTCAGTGGGAGCCAGGGCCAGGGCATGGGAGCTCTGATTCACTCACCTGGAATGAAGGGAAAGAACGGGATGATTCAAGGGGTTGCTCTTCCCTCCCAGCAGTCACCAAAGAGGGAGATGACCCACTGCTGCTTCCCCTTGGCCGGCCTTTTGGCAAGGTGCTGACAGCCAGAGGAAGCGAGTCAACTGTCAGCAATAGCCCTGTGGCCCCAGCAGCCTGGCTTCTGTTCCAGCCCTGCAGCTACTGCTGAATGAATCATGGAGGCAAAACCCTACACACAAAGTGCTCAGACACCCCCCCCCCAATCCCCTCCTGGTTCTTAGTTTCCATTTCCAAACCTGCTCCTTTTGTTTGACTGGGATTTTATCAGCTTTGGGACATGTTTTTTCCAGTTCAGGCAGCATTTAGACCAGCTCCTGGGTTTGGTTATGTTTAAGGTTTGCCCATCACTACCTCCTGCTGCTGGAGCTGGTGGCCCCGAAGGTGTTAAGTCCAATTCCCTTTTGTTTTATTCCAAGGGGATTCATTAACATGCATTAAACCTCCTATGTGGGGCCATTTTCACTTAAAACTATGGTGACTGCTTTAATCCCAGCTTGTTAACAGGGTGGTTGTGAAGTTTCAGGTAATCCTCACTTGTCTTTAGTTCTGATCACCTTTCCTGAGCATATCTGTGCAGACAGAGCCCATGGAGACATCCCTTTCACGGCAGTAACGTTTGAGCTTCCCATTGTTTGAATGCGATGGAGGGAAATGGTGTCACCCTGTCTTACAGATGGGGGAACTGAAACTGTTCTCACTGATGGAGGTTGATACCAGGGTGCCTTTGGCAGTACAAAAAGTCTGATTTTGATCTTCCCACTCCCTTAGCTACTGTCTAGTTCTTCCTCCCACGGCTTGTCCTGGATCCTTCCTCATTCTGATGATGGGCTGAACGTATTTATCTTCTCTAGTTGTCTTCAAACCTCTCTTTCATCCTTGGTGCCTTGGAAAGGGCTGGCTCGGTGTGATAACTCAGTCATCTTCCCCTTTCGGTAGACAACAGGGTGGTGTTGGCCAGGAGATAATTGAACATGGAGCCTGGTACTGTGTCAGAAACCCAGCATTGTGTATGTATGTGTGCATCCTTTTTGCTGCCAGCCAACGTGACAGTAACAAGCAGGCATCAAAGCTTAGCTGGCATTGAATTGTTGGGTTGCCAGTTGAAACCCTTGCAGTGGGCTCTGAGCATCTTCCAAAGGGTTTAAGTGGTCCTTGGATGGAAACAGCCCTGCTGTGGGCTGACTGTTCCCAGCCTTCTGGTGGCTGATCCTGGCTGGAGAACTTAGGAATTCCTGTTTTCATGCCTTGTGGTGTCCCTGAAATCAAGACTTGTCTCCATGTGGTGCCTTATACTGGGAAACTATTGCTGACTGGCAGCTGATGGTCAGCCTTAGGAAGCAATGGCTTCCCCCCAGAAGGATGGCCCAGCTGTGATGGTCAGAAGGGCATTCCCATAGGGATGAAGGAGTGAGGATCCCACTTGTACCTGTCTGTAAGAGCTGCTGAGCAACAGCTGCGTTCGCTTGTTCTCAGCAGTCGAAAATACCCCGCTCGGGGCATTACACTGTAAATCACAGCGTTCCCTGCAGGAGACTTCCTGGATTCTTGTACATAAGAACCCTCTCTTATTGTGTGAAGAGGAGGAGCAAGGCAGCCAGCTGGTGCAGGCTGTAGTCACAACATCTGACACATCCCAGAGCGAGGGGGAACGGGTGTTCACAGCCTGGCAGGCTCCGGGGATGGAAAGCAAATGGCAGATAAATATACTTCACTTCTTGAGTGCTCTCTGGCTGTGAGATACCCTTGCCCGTGAGCGCACGCATGCACAGCAGCTCTGTCCCCAGCACTGCAGCATCCCTGGGACAGATGGCTGTGGGGCTCACTTGTGGACACTCAAACACTTATTTAAGCTCTTTAGAAAGGAGCTGAGGATCTGAAAACCTTGGAGGGCCTCCAGATGGGTTTTGGGAAAGGATCCTGGATGCACAGGGCTGCTAAAATCACAGAATCCCAGCCTGGTTTGGCTTGGAAGGGACCTCAAAGCTCCTCCAGCTCCACGGGCAGGGACCCCTTCCACTGGAGCAGCTTGCTCCAAGCCCCTGTGTCCAACCTGGCCTTGAGCACTGCCAGGGATGGGGCAGCCACAGCTTCTCTGGGCACCCTGTGCCAGCGCCTCAGCACCCTCACAGGGAAGAGCTTCTGCCTAAGAGCTCAGCTCAGTCTCCCCTCGGGCAGGTTCAAGCCATTCCCCTTGCCCTGTCCCTACATCCCTTGTCCCAAGCCCCTCTCCAGGTTTCCTGCAACCCCTTTAGGCACTGGAGCTGCTCTAAGCTCTCTCCAGGCTGCCCCATCCCAGCTCTCTCACCGTGAAGGAAATGTCAAAACTCATCGAAGTTGAGCCCCCAAAAAGCCGCTTTTTTGCGCAGTTTCCGTGCGCGGGAGGGAGCCGGGGTTGGGGCCGGGGCCGGTTCCTCCCCTGTTCCCCAAGGAAAAGGGGGGATCGGGGGGTGACCTTCCCGGGGTGACCCCCCCCCCCTCTTCCCGGTGACAGCCGCCCCGCCCCGGGGCGGAGCCGTGCCGCAGTGCCGCTGCCTGCGCTGCTCGGTGCTCCCATCTAGCGGGGCCCGGCGCCCCCGGGTGCCGGAGCGGGCCCTTGCGCAGGGCCGGGCTCCTATGAACCGCGTCCCTCTGTGTCCCTCTCCCCACGCAGAGCCCGACCTGGAGGACTGCAGTTTCGGCTGCCGAGGGACGTCGCCCCAGGAGAGTCTCTCGTCCATGTGAGTGTCCTTGAGGAGAGGGCAGGCACCGGGGGGGGATCCGCATCCAAAGCTGCATCCGCATCCAAAGCTGCATCCGCATCCAAAGCTGCATCCGCATCTGCACGGCGGTACCCCGGGAAGCGTGGGATGACACAGCAAGGAAGGGGAGAGAGGCAGCTCCTTCCCTTCTCGTTTAGGCTGGGGATGGGATGGGATGGGATGGGAAGAGGCAGGTTTGCTTTGCTCACAGGAGCCGGGGCTGGCAGGAATGGAGGGTTCCTCCATTCTCTGCCCCACTTTAGGTTGTCAGGAACGGAGGGTTCTCCTCCACTCCACTCGAGGCTGGGGGGATGCAGCCACTCCCAGCGCGAGGCAGAAGAGATGCGGGGAGAAGGTGCAGATGAGGGAAGCATCTCTGACATCTCCCCACCCCTTGCCCAGGTCCCCCATCAGCAGCCTGCCCACCCTCTTCGACCAGACGGTGTCCTGTAGCAGCAGTGGGCAGCTGGAGAATGTTCCCCAGGCCACCCCAAACATCGAGCAGCTCCTGGAGAAGCAGGGCAATGGGGAAGCCGGCGTGAACAGTGAGTCACTTGGGGCATGGGCTGTGGGAGGAGAGGGCCTGGTGCATGGTTGTGTGGGAGCCAGCTGGGATTTTGCCCACAGGCAAAGGAGCCAGGCTGTGCCATGGGGGAGTAGCTGGCAGTGGGGCTGGGATCTGGTGCCAGTCTCCTCCCCCAGTGTGGACTAACTGTGGATCCCCTTCCCCTCTTTCCTCCCCTGACCCTGACCCCGTCCCTCTTCCCCCCTGCCACCCCTGCAGTTGTAGAGATGCTCAAAGCCCTGCACTCGCTGCAGAAGGAGAACCAGCGGCTCCAGGAGCAGATCATGACCCTGACAGCCAAGAAGGAGCGTTTGCAGCTCCTCAATGTCCAGCTCTCCGTCCCTTTCCCCGTGGTGACCACCAGCAACGGCCCAGGCAGCCAGGCCCAGTACATCCTGCCTCCCAACGGTGAGGGGACCAGTGGGGTGCATCACCCTGTGCCCTTCCATCACAGCGCCCTGGGGTGGCGGTGGGGTGGTTGTGACCCATTTCTTCCTCTGTAGCCACTGTCCCTTGCTATTGCTGTGGCAACCTCAGGCTCCTCCCCTGACTCAGCATCCTCCCTCCTTTCCTCCTTACAGTGTGCAACAACGACTCCCTGAGCATCAGCAAGAGCCCCCCCTGCAAGAACAGCTTTGGGATCGAGAACTCGCTCTCCACTTCCTCTGAGGTACACTGGCCACCGCATCCACCAGGCAGCTGGGGAAGGGGCCTGGGGAGGGAGCAGAGCAGTGCAGTCCCAATGCTCTGGTTTGATAGCCAGCAAATAGTCCAGGCCCAGCAATCAGGTTTCTTCCTCTGGAGTGCCCGTCCTTCAGTTCATCTCAGTGCTGAGGGTCTGTGTTGAGTAGCTGAGACTGGGAGCGCGAGGTGAGGATGCTCCTGGGTTATTCTGGCTGCACTCCTAGAGCTCCAGCAAAGCATAGCTGAGTGCTGGGACGCCTCTGAGCACACACCTGCGCTTGCACTCGCAGCACTCCCCCTTTCCCACCTCCAGCTCCTGCCCTTTGGAGCTGAGCTGAGCTCATCACCAGCTGCCCCAGTCCGATGCTCTTGTGTCCGTTTCTCCCCCAGGACCCTCATTCAGGTTGCCCCAGCAGGAGCAGCTCTTCCCTGTCCTTCCACAGCACTCCTCCACCCCTGCCCATGCTGCAGCAGAGTCCTGCCTCGCTACCCTTGCCCGGGGTGCAGCAGGTGAATGGCCTGGCCAGGGTGGCAGGCAGCGGGCTGGGGGGTGGCCCCACTGCCAGCCACAGCCTCTCCACGGTGCCCATGGTGGACGGCCTGATGGGGACCCTGGCAGGAGGTCAGCAGATGCCCATCAACGGGATCCTGGGGAACCTGAACGGAGCTCAGGCTGCCCAGCCTCCGAGCGCGCTGCCGCAGGCCAGCGGGCCACCGACCCTGCAGCTCTCCACCAGCCTGAGCAGGTGAGGATGGAGCTCGAGGGGACAGCCCTGCCCTCTCCAGCCCATGCTTAGCACTGGGAGGGAGGGATGGAGGGATGGAGGGAGGGAATCCCTATGGATGCAGGACCAAGGCGGGCGGCACTGACCTGCCCTGCCCTGCTCCCCTTGCAGCGTGAGCCCCCTGACCGAGCAGCAGCGGCACGTCCTGCACCAACACGAGCAGCAGCTCCAGCAGCTTCAGCAGCTCCTGACTTCGCAGCCACTTAACCCCGTAAGTGTGCCTTTGCATGCACCTTCTGATGAGCTGCTTGATGGGAAAGCCTCAAAGCAGAGAGCCAAACTGGGAGCTCCCTCTTTGCATGGCACCCATGCCCACAGGGCTGCAGCATCCCCAACCCAGGAGGGAGGAGAGCAGCTTTAGGCAGGAAGATGCAGCACCTCCCGAAGGAATGGGGATGAGCGTCTGAACTCGCTTTGTACCAAGGCAAAACTCCAGTCTGGGTTTCCCACATCCCACGTGGTAACCCCAAGCAGCCATAAACCCAGGAGCGCTGTTGGCTCCTCCAGCACCTTTGAATGCAAATCGTGCCTGTTCCTGTGCTGCCAGCACGCAGGTCTCTGGGCTTGCAGATGTGCTGGGGCCCACAGGAGAAGAAGAACTCGCTTGAGGACACTACTTGAGATTAAAACGTGATAAGCACGTGATAAGCTCAGTCCTGAGGCAGGTGAGCTCTGTCTGGGCACATTGATGTGGAGATGCCAAGGGGAATGTGTAGGTGGCTGAACGCTGGGGTCACAACAAGGATCAAGGAGGCTGCTCTGGGGATCTTGGCTCTCTGCCTGCATCCTCTTGGGTGGAACAGCAGCCCCATCCCTGGCTGTTGTGGGAATGGCTGCGTGGATCCATGGTAAACAAGCCCACATTCACTTGGCCTGCAGAAGCCTCTGTGTTGTCCCTGCCCTGCGGTGGAGCTGCCTGGGAGTGCCAACAGCTCCTGTCAGTGAAGCAGGGCTCATTCAGACATCCCATCAACTTGGCCCGTTGCTTTGGATAGGTTTCTGGGTCAGGCTATTTATAACCCAAGGCAAAACAGATTTGAAAGGGCTTCTCTTTAGAGCAGCTGATGTCACCGTGTCATCAGCTGCATCCCTGCGGGTACAGGAACAATGTCGGCTCTCAGCCCGCAGCATCGGTCGATGGTTGCTATGGTGATTGCACGGTTGGGTTGGATTCGAGGGCATCCCTCGGGGTGCAGGTGAGCCCTTGTCCCCCCACCCGAGCCCAGCTCACCTACACTGAGCCTGTGTGTCAGGGTTGAGGCGTGCAGCAGGACAGGCTGGGGAAGGAGACTGAGGACAGTGGATGCCACAAGCCATGGGTTGGTTGATGGGAAGGAGGGAGCAGATCTGTGTGCCTGCAGGTGTCCCAGTGAGGGTCAGCTAATCCTATGCTTCAGGAAGTAATGGGGTTGGAAGGGTCATAAGCACAGGCTGTTAATGAACACAAGACACTGGTCCTCTCTCTACCTATAGAGGTGTGATCAAGGGGACTTCCTCCCTATCCCCAGTAGCATCGCCTAGGATGGAGCGTGCCCCATGTGGCTCCTGGTTCCTTTGTGTTCGGTGTCACCTCTCTCCCTGAGCCCTTGGTCGCTCCCATTTACTTCTGTTCCTCACCCTTCCCTGCAGGAGCAGCAGGCCCTGGTGTTCCAGATGATGCAGCAAATCCAGCAGAAGAGGGAGCTGCAGCGGCTGCAGATGAGCAGCTCATCCCAGCTGTCCATGACCAGCCTCCTGGCCGCCACCTCTGCCCCCCTGCACTCCAGCACCAGCGCCCTGATGACCTCAGCCCCACAGCCACCCCACAGCAGCTCTCTCATGGCCTCCCTCTCCCCACAACAGCTCAACCCTAGCAATGCCCTCCTGGCCCCTCAGGCCACCCCACCGCTCAGCACTCCTGGGAGCAGCCTCCTGGCTTCGGGAACGGGCATCCCACCGGTCCTTACAGCACAGACTAACCCGTTTCTCAACCTGCAGGCTGATGGCAACACCCCGAAAGGAACGGTGCGTATGCTGCTAGCACTACCCTAACCCCACTGAGCTCGTGGTGCTGGGCGCTGTACAGAGCCAGTCTGCACTTGGGGGAGCAAGGGCACCACGTAGGCACAGAGCCAGGATGCTCCACTAGCTTTGCTGCGGCACTGCCTAGCCTATGTCACGTCCTGATCCTACCTCCAAGGACTTTTGTAGGGCCCAGGCAGGGTCATGGGTAGGCACAGAGGCTCCCGAGGTGCCCTTCCATGTGTGTGTGTGCCGATGCGCGCCAGATGTGCCGCAGGGATGGGACAGATGTGCCATCTGACACAGGGATGGGGCAGATGTGCCATAAGACCTGGATGGGACAATGTGCCCCTGGCCCTATTGGAGCCTCGTGATGAAAGACGAAGGTGACTGCATGTTGAAAGCCAGGGTTTAGGAGGAATCTTGCACCCAAGAGGAGAGGTGGTGACGAGGTTTACGGCCTCTCTGTAAAGCAGCCTTGTACTGGAACACCAGTGCCTAGGGACTGATGGCGTGATGCTGTCATCCCCATCCCTCCCTTGGCCTCTGCCTGTACCCAGAAGGTCCAGCCCTGGTTGGAGATGTTCAGGAGCCAAAGGCCAGGGTTAAGGGGCCGGTTTGGTCTGAAGTGGGCAGAGGGGGAACCCACATCTCCATTGGTGTCAGAGGAGCCCGAGAGGTCGCGGTGAGCAGGGCCAGGGTTGCTGCCCCTCCGGTACTGATACCTGTCTCCTCTGCGTCTCTTTTCTGTTTGTTTTTCAAGAGCATGAATGAAAAGGGAGCTCCTCTTACCCAGGACAAGGGCTAAGCTCCCCCCCTCACCCCGAACAAACCAGCAGCCAACTCCTCTCAGCCAGGGGAATGTGGCTTTCCACTGTCAACCTTGATACTGTTAGAGCAATGAGCACAAGGCTTCCAAGAAGCGTTTCCTGCCGCTGGGCAATGCCAAGAGGTGCTTTGGAAGACAGAACATCTCTGACCGAGCCCTGGCGTCACAAGGAGGGAAGGTCCCTGGGCTCAAGGTGAAGCTGTGTTCCCATGCAGAGTGGAGGAGGGAGTTAACACCAGATCCCTGCTGAGCACGAGCGTGTGTTCATGTGTGTAACCCCCCCCTCAAACCCAGGCCAAGGCGTTAGAGACCATGGAGCATCCTTGGCCAGAGACCATGGAGCATCCTTGGCCAAAGACGATGGTGGAAGGAGGCTCCTATCTGCAATGCCCTCGGAAGCAGCACTGGGGATGTGGTGGCAGTGCCCACATGCTCTGCTTCACCCCAATGGGGATGTTAAGGAGTCCTCTAGCTGAGATTTCATCCGCCGGGCTCTGAAGATGCTCTTCTCTCTGTAGCCATCACATGGAGTCCCAACACCTCAGCTGGATCCAGCAAAGACACGAGTGGTGGAGCGATGGGTAAGGACCAGTGCTTGGGGAGGTGAAAGCCACCTAATTCCTTAAAGGATGATGCCACATCTACTCTGGGTTCCATGCTGTTCCATACCACGTGAAAAGCACACTCCTGCTCCTTGTGCTGGCCTCCAACATGTCCAAAGGTTAAAACCCAGCTGCAAAGGGGCTCGTAGCCAGTGTTACCCCTCTCATAGCCAACTCCAGGAGGTGCATTTGAACCCGGCGGTTGTTCCCCAGCCTGAAGTTGGGAGGTAGAAACGTGTGCAAAGAAGAGAGAGTCCCCAGTCCGGTCCCTGCTCTTTCTTGCCCACCACAAACCATTCCAGGCTGGCAAACCCACGTTCTTCCACTGGTCCTGGGCACGTGAAGAGGGATCTCCAAGCAATGGGACAAACAGGTCCCAGCCTCCTGAGCTAGGCCAGCAAAGCCTTCGTTGTTCTCCACCTTTTGACCTTAACTCCCCTCTTGCAGCCTGGAAACCTCAGCAAAGAAATGGGCTCCCTCTGAGCTTGGATGCGATGGATTCATGGAAGGATGGAGCAGGGCGGCTCTGGAGGAAGGGGAGCATCAGCGTCAAACGTCCAAGCACCCCTTCTCCTCCTCCTCATCCCCTGCTTCCATCCAGAGCTCCTGGGGGCAGGCAGGAAGATTCCAGATCATAGAAAATGGATATGGATATTTCTCAGCACATTCCCACTGCCTCTTCACTTAGTTTGCACTATTCACACTTGTCAGCAGTGGGGCTGTGCTGATAGGATGGGAAAAGCTTGTTCTAGGCAAAAAAAAACCCCATCTGCTGAATAGCTTCCTTTTACTTCTTCTTTTTGTGTTTCCTTGGAAGATTGTCACCGTGATGGCTTAGAGGAGAGCAAATCCCTTTCTGATCTCAGCCTCCAGTTCTGTGAACTGGGCAGAACGCTGCTGTCTGCTCAGAAATATATATATATTATATATATATTATCTTTTTTTTTTTTATATCTATAAAGAAAAGCTAATGTTTTAACAAGGTTAAGAAGCTATTGGAAAGATGGAGATGGCAGCTAAAAGTGGAAATGCCCAGCACTGAGAAACCACCATCTTTCAGCTGCAAATGGTTCAACTCTTTGGCTCCTTGTCCCTGGAATTGCTCCAGCACAACTGTGTCCTTGCACTTATATTCTCTCTTTTTCTCCCCTCACTGTGGTGTTCCCCATCCCCTCTGCAAGCAGAGGTGCCCCCAAACCCCCCAACACAAGGACCCTCTGCTCTATATGGGATCTCTCCCACCTTGGGGCTCCTTCCTTGCTGCCCCCTCCATGTGGGGAGTCTTGGGCTTGAAAGCAACAAGCAGAGCATCCCTGGTTGTGTGTGGGATGGCTGCATCCATGCGAAGGCTGCACCAGGCAAACTTTGGCAAGGAACGGGTCCTTGGGATTTGGGAACAGACATTCCTTAATGCTGAATGGGGTCAGCAAGGTGATGGATTCCTCACCCTGGAATCGGTACCAGGAAGAGAGGGGATGGGAAGGTGGGAAGGCTGAGGAGCATCCATCCCTTGTGGAGCGAGTCATGGTACAACGTGTGTTGCCTCCCAGGATGAGCAAAACCAGTGTTCAGATCAGTGCTTTGGTGCCCAAATCCTTGGGGGACAAGAGCAAACTCAATGGCAGGTACTTAGCAGTGAGTTTGGAGTCAAGGAAACTCGCTGCACAGGGAAAATAATGGAGAAGGTTGGGAACCAAGGGCTGAATTCCAGGAATTTCACTGTAAGCAGGGAGGGCTGAGCTGCCTCGTGTCCCGCATCCCTGCTTTGTGCTCCCTGTGCCAGGGATGTGCTGGTGGTGGCAGGAGTTTGAGGATGAAGTCACTCATGGAGCAGGGAGGGATGAGGATGGAGAGGAAGAGACATCCATAGAGCACTTATTCCCTGGCAGCTTCCAAAGGCGCCCGGTCCCTTTGGCACATCCTCCTCACCTCAGCCCCTCAACCTGCCCTAATCCCTTTCCAAGACAGAGGAAGGAGGAGGTCAACATCAACCATTATCTCTGTGAAAGAGGGCGAGCAGGGGAAAGAGAAACTAAAAGCTAAAGATTATCTGTGTTTCAGTTGCACTGGGGTATGTTTCTTTACCCGTTTTGATGCTAATGTCTCATTTAGTATGTTGCATGTGTCCTTTTTTGTTTTGATTTGGGTTTTTTTATTGAATAAAAGAGAAAAAATGTGTATATTTTTGGCAATTTAAGGTAATGTAGCTAAGATATATTTTTTTCACGCTGCTTGACTGTTCTTTATTATAATAAATAATATTAATATTAATGCCAAAGACTCTTTGAATACAGCTTCAAAATGGATGGGATCTGTGTGGTTTGAGGTCCTGGTGCTGGGCTGAGGTCGTGCTGCCTGCACTGATGGGATGCTCAGGGAAGCTGCCTGGCTCCTGCATCGATTTGGCCGTGGGGAGGGGATGGAGACACGAACAAGGTGGTTGTTCATTAGCAAAAAGCCTGTCGTCGTCGTCCCCCCAATACCATTTCCTTGTGCTCAGCAGCTGAGATGCCCCAAACACTGGCCCAGAGAAGCTGGGGCTGCCCCATCCCTGGGGCAGGTTGGGGACAGGGGCTTGGTGCAAGCTGCTCCAGTGGAAGGGGTCCCTGCTCCGTTGGAGCTGGAGGAGCTTTAAGGTCCTTTCCCAGCCGAGCCCCCCAACCCGCGGACGGGAATTAGGGGGGGAAATGGGGCGGCACCAACAGGCCAGGACCGCGCTTCTCATGATGGGGAACAGACCGGGAGCTGCGGCACCCCAAGGGCCACGGAGGAACCTTCCTCCGAGCCCGCCCCGTCTCTTCCGGCGGCACCGGGAGGAGGAGGAGCCGCTGCGGATGGAGGTGACCGGAGCCATGCGGCTGCTGACGCTGGTGAGAGCGGCGGAGGGGGGGCTCCGGCGGTACCGGGACCCGTTTCGCATCCGTTCGGTGCGGCGGAGCTCGGGCTCTCCGCAAGCGGTGATCGCCGCTAAGGAGCCGTTCGCGGTGGAGCTGAAGGCGGGCAGGACGTACGCGTGGTGCTCCTGCGGCCACAGCAAGCGCCAGGTCCGGGATGGGGACCCAGGGAGGCGGGTTTGGGGGGGGGTGTAACCAGTGAGGGCAAACCCCCCTGCTCTGATACCCCCCCATCCCCGGTTCGCTTTGCAGCCTTTCTGCGACGGCGCCCACAAAACGGCAGCGCCGGGGCTGTCCCCGCTGCGCTTCACCCCGGAGGAGGATGCGCGGGTCCGGCTCTGCGGCTGCAAACGCACCCGGACCCCCCCGTACTGCGACGGCACCCACAAAGGGGAGGAGGTGCAAGGGGCCTCGCTGCCCCCCCGACCCTGACCCCTGCACCGCCGGGATGCTCGGTGTGGATAAACGGGAGGAGATGCTGAGCTCCCACCGCAACCAACGGCTGAGAGGGGGCAGCAGCTTTGCCTTCGGGCCCCACTGAGGATAACGGGACTTATCCCGGCGTGGTTTCCATTGAGTCAGCCCGGTTGGAAAAGACCTTTAAAACCCATCACATCCAGCCATTGCCCAGCACTGAGCCTTATTGAACCTCATACAATCAGCCCTATTGATCCAGATCCCTGCACAGAGCCTTCCTCCCCTCCAGCATGTCAATGCTCCCACCCGAGTGTGCACTTGATCCCCCCATCATTAAACAAGCCTGGCCCCAACACCAAGCCCTGCAGGATGCAGGATGCAGGATGCAGGGCAGAGGAACGGGGTGCCTGCAGTTGTGCAGGCAGATGGAGGGATCGACAGTTCTGCAGCATTTATTACATTTACAAAGCTGTATAGTTATACAAATGTTTAACCAATAACAATATATGAATATATTACAAGACATTAAAACGTCATACAGGATGCAGACATACAGAGCAGTTTGGTTTGTACCATATAGGAAAGAACAGAAAACAAAACACCCCCCCCCCGGCCCCGAGCCCCCCACAGACCCCGACCGAGGCACCTCAGCTGCCTCCCTCGGCCCATTCTGACCTATTTACAAGGAGAAAAGGGGTGTTAAAGTCAAGACAAACAGAGCCCCCCAACACGCTTCGAGCCCCTCATCCAGCCCCAGCTTGGGGATGGGGGAGAGGAACAGAAGAGGCCCCATTGGGGACCCTTCCCAAACCCATTCCCGGAGCCGATGGTGCTGCTGTCCCAGCCGTGCTGGGGGTGCAGTGCTTCCAACAAATGAATTAAAAGGATAACACTAAGAAACACACTGACAACATCCCACATTTCCTGACCTTTGGAATGGGGCTGTTCAGACAATTCCCGTGCCGCTTTGCCTTTGGTCCTCACTGTGCCGCTGTGGGGGTGCTGGCTGGGTGCTGCAGGCACTTGCTTGGTTTATGTCCCCCTTCCCCAGCAAGGGCAGGAATAACACCCCCCCACCTCGGCTCTGTGCTCCTGGGGCTCGTGTGCTTTATATGGTCCATGTAGAACGTTGGTCCATTGCGGGGCTGCCACCCAATGCACGGCAGCACCTTCCCACCATCGCCCCTCACCGAAGCCTCCTGGCTAAAGGCACTGTACTCTAGAGTTTCTCTATTTAAAAACCCAATGGGGGTGTGGGGGGGTGTGGGAAGGACGAGGGGGAGAATGCAAAGAAAATGCAGCATTGAAGCTGTTGTGGGGTGCTTTGAAGCCCCTGGGTCCCACAAAGACTCATCCAGCGCTGCCAAAACAGCCCCCAATGGTTTAGAGCAGAGTCAGTGCTGGCACCAAGGAGACACCAGTATCTAGTGGGCCTTGTGCTCCTGCCCTCCACCACCCACCCTACTTACTGTGCATGAAGGGGAGCGTCTGCATGGGGCTTCACGAGGGCAGAGCCTGAACCTTCATCCAGAGACCACATGGGAAGAGCAGATAAAGGAACAGGGAGGCGCTGGGCAAGGCAAAGCCTGCAAGCGATGCTCGATGCCAACCAATGGACCCTGGTTATCAAACCTGGGGCTCAAAACAGAAATGAACACAAACATAGCAATAAACCACAGGGCACGGGGGGGATGGAGGGGCAGTTTTTGGCTTCTGTGCTTGGCCTTTACCTGTGCTTCACCCTTACCTGTGCAGCTGCCAGTGTCCCCCTGCCCCATTGAGGGGAGAGGGATGGGGAGGAGAGGGAAAAGTGGTAGAGAAACTGAGCAAGGAAGGCAGCAGCGGCTCCCAGCTCTGGCATGCAGCTACATCAGTTAAACCCAAAGGGAAACGAAAGGGAAAAAGAGGGGGCGGAGGAAGAAAAAAAGATCATTTAAAAATATTCCACCACCTTTATGCATCTTATTTGCACTTTAAATTAATCTGGTCGATCGATAGAAAATAAGTATGTATAATTTGTCTTGTTTTGCTTTCGTTCTTTGCTCTCCCTCTGTACACGTATATACGTATATATATAATATATAGAGATCTAGAAAAGCCAGCCAGGAGTCCCTCTTCCTTTAGGTCAAGGCTGAGGCCGTGCTGCCGTTGACAGTCGCTTTGCGGCACCGGGCGGCGGGCAGCGGGTGGCAGTTCGAGGAGCCATTGAGCACGGGGCCGGTACCGGTACCAGTACCGGTGGAGCTGGGTGAGCCATGGGATGGGGTACACGGGCTGGGGAGGGAGGAGGAGGTGGCCGGCAGCGTGGCCGGGCTGTGAGCTTTGTCGCTGACCGATTCACACTCGGAGGCGCCGCTGGTGTTGGTACCCTCGGGGGTGATGGGTTGGGAGAGCTTGAGCCGCTTGCAGGCCGGTTGGACGCGGTACTTCAGGGGCAAAGGCCCGTTCTGCAGGGGGGGAAAGGGGGGAGATGTGGTACCCGGCACCCTGCGGATGGGCACCAGCGCTCCAGCCTGCCCTGGAGATACAGGGAGAGAAGAACAAGCAGCATCCCCCCCACCCAGCCTCCTACAAAGCCCATCAGGAGCAAACACGGTTGCAAGGAAAAGCTCGTGGGGTTTATCCATGGAAGTGCCCCAATTTTTGAGCTCTGATTCTTAAGCTTTTCAATTCCAAAGTTCTCCAGTTTTAAAGCTCTCCAATTTTAAAGTTTTTTCAGTTTTAAAGTTCCTCAATTTTAAAGTTCTTCAATTTTAAAGTTCTTCAATTTTAAAGTTCTTCAATTTTAAAGTTCTTCAATTTTAAAGCTTTTCAATTTTAAACTTCTTCAATTTTAAAGTTCTTCAGTTTTGAAGCTTTTCCATTTTGAAGTTCTTCAGTTTCTAACTCCTTCCATTTTGATGCTTCCCAATGCCCTCAGCCCTCCCCTCAAGGACTGCTTTCCCAAGCTTTCCTCCAAGACAAGCCCCCCAGTGCCCATACCCATAGCAGGGAAAGAGGCAACTGCACTTACCCTCCTCCAGGGATAGATGTAGGCGATGTCCATCAGGGTGTAATACTCCTTCAGGGGCTCATCTTCATAGAGCACTTCAACCTGGTGCAGGGAACAGGGTCAATCCTTCAGCATGGGGACAGAGGCACCACCATTTCCCCCCACCAGAGCAGCTCATTGGGATTTGCCATCCCCAATGGTGCTGCTGGAGCTCCATCACTGCTTTTGCTGGAGCAACCTCCCCATTGACACGGAACACGCCGTAAAGGCTGGATCCATCTGGGATGCGGGGATGCAAAGCCTGGGATGCACAAAGCGAAGCAAGGCGAACGTGCAGCAGAGGATGCAGCCAAATGGCATCGCCCTCCTCCGAGCCCAGAGGAGCGCATCCCAAGCCCGAGCTCACCTTGTACTTGCTGGGAACATCCATCTTATTGCGGAGGAACTTGGCCAAGTGCATGACGGTCATGGCAGCCGGGCAGCGCAGGAACCGCAGCCCGTTCTTCTGGGGACCGAGAGGCGTTGCTGAGTCCATGTGCAAGGAAAGGGGCAGCTCCCATCTCCCTGTTCCCACCCCATCCCAAAAGCCCTGCAGGCAGGCGCACACGGAGCTCTCCATGCCGTGGTCCCATCACGCTCACCTTCTCCTTCTCCAGGTCCCCGTTCTCAACGCTCCCTTTCTTCTCTTCTCTGGATGGGGAAGGAAAGAGAACTCAGGATGAGGTTTATGGAAGGGATTAAAAGGCAGGGAGAAACAATAACCCATCAGAAGGGCTGTCCCTGAAGGGGGAACATCCAGTGACCTTCAACCAAGCTCTGGCTTCCCCCATGCAATTGCTTCATTTCCAACCCCTATGCACTGCAACTGCTGCCCAGGCACCCACATTCCCTGAATCCCTCTGCCCTGGATGCTGCTGGCATCCTTGGAGGCCACCGCTGGAACAGGGGATGTGGCAGCCCTTGGGCTCTGCTGCCTGGGGATACAGGGATGCCGCTGCCATAGCAACCACCCACAGAGGATGCAGGATGCGGGACCAGGGCAGATGGGGTTTGGGTGCTCCTCTGGCCACTCAAGCATCCCGGGATACTTGGCCCCAAGCAGGACCATGTCAACTACCACCAGTTCACCTCTCAGAGGTGCCCAGAGAAGCTGTGGCTGCCCCATCCCAAGTTCAAGGCCAGGTTGGACACCGGGGCTTGGAGCACCCAAACCATTCAGTGATGCCATGACCTCAGCTCCATGTCCGGAGCAGGAAGAAAAGGTGAGAGCTCATTCCCAACCCCAAAACCCAAGGCAGCATCTTGGGAGTAACCAGAAAATGGTACCTTGACCCTTCATAGAACTCTATGGAGAGGCTGACAATCTCATCATCTGTCAGGTTCCCTTTGTCCTGCTCGGAGACTTCCCCACGATCCTCATTGGACCCATTGGGAACTGCAGGAGGCAGAGGGAAGGAGAGGCTGAGGCATGGAGGGGGGCACAGCAGAGGTGATGGGGGGTCCCTGGGGCTGACACTCACCCTCTGCCACGGGGTAGGCTGCATAGAAGTCGCGCCTCCTCTTCATCTCATCTACAGGAGGAGGAAGGTGAGGGGGAAACCATCACGCCAAGGGGATGCTGTCCCAACCAGCAGCCCCATCACAAGCTGCCCATAGGACCCCATAGGAGGGCAATGGCTGCCAGCATCGCTTCGTGTAGCTCCCCCCAGCAGCGGATGGAGCCATCCCTGTCCGTTCCCACCAAGCATTATCCTCCTGTCCCAGCCCCAAGGATAGGGGGGTGCATGGGGACCAGCCTCACTGGTGGGGGGGAGCGAGTTACAACCAACCCCAAACCCACACAATGATAACTGTGCATGGCGGTACCTTTGAAAAGCCCCGGGACCAGTTTGTACACGATGTCCTGAAGGGTTTTGTCTGACCTGAGGTGGGCAAAGAAACAGGAAAAGAGGGGGAAATCAGCTGGAATAGGGAGCAGTTTGCTTCCAGGGCTGTCCTGGTTGCCATTCCCACCCATCTCCCAACCCATGGTGATCCCAGAGCAAACCCATCCAGCCTCATGCTCACTGCAAAGGGTTCAATCTGGGAAAAGAGACAAAACCAGCTCCAAACTCCTTGTAATTGCTTGGGATTTAGGGGCCAGGATCCATTCCAGCAGTCAAAACAATCACACCAGCACATGGAGAACGTAACAGGGATTACACCCCTGACATCAGCAAATGGCCCTGAATTTGCATCCCATTTTACTTCCAGAGGCAGCTGCGGTTCAGGCTCAGGCTTTGACTGTTGCAAGGGTGATGCAGGGCAGCATCCAAAGGCAGGGAGAGCACAAAGTGGGCTCTAAAACGCAACCATCTCAAGGCAGGAGGTTGCAAAGCACTCAAGGAACAGTGGAACTCAAGGCATGGAGATGGGAGCAGGGCTTTACTCAAGGCTTGGGCTCAGGATGCTGCAGGAAGAGGATGCAGCGCAAGTGAAGCCCAGCAGCTCATCCAAATCAGACAGGAAATCACCTTCTACCCCAAGCAGGAGCCATGGGGATGATGGAAGGTAAATGACATCTGCAATTACTCCCATTGGAATAAGCAGGCCTTTAAAGAAACCCAAATGACCAGACCCTGTAGTGTTTTTAGCCCAGCAATGTCTTTCATCCCTCGTTGCTGGGTGATGCCAATGCAGCGCACGAGGCCCCCGCTGTGATTTGAGCTCCAGCACATACCCAGGGCATTCACTTTATGGTTTACAGCCAGCTGATGGAAAAGCAGCATCGGCTGGTTTTGGAGTCAAACCCATTCAGCATCATCGTGGGGCTGGAGGACATGGGGGGAATGGGGGGCAGCATCCACAGCACCGGTTTGGGAAGTAAAGGGGAAAGCAAGGCCCTGATGGGCACAGAGACTTCTCTATGGCATCGCATCTGGACCAGGCCTACATGTGCCCCACATTGCCCCCCACCAGGACACGGCATAGCACCACGGTGGGATCCATCTCTGCATGCAGACAGGGGTGGTTCCGTGAGGGAGCCACAGTGTAAATATTTCATAGTGAAGCAGGAAAAAATAGAAAGGAAAAGGCATAAAAAGTGTTACTACAGAAACGGATTTACACGGAAAAGGCTAAAAAAAACCACCCCAGTGATGCACTGCAGCCTTTTGTGGTTTCTATGCCAACCACCTGCAGAGCCAACTCCACAACTGAGGCAGGATGTGTCTGGCTTTTCCCAGCCAGGGCAGACTGGTGTGAAGGCAGCTGCACTGGGGCACTGCAGGCTGGTACCCCCCGAGGGACACAGAACCCATGGGGGATAGAAAAGGGAGTTAGAAAGCACAGGAAGGTCTCAGGTTAAACTGTGCATGGTGGGACTGTGGGATGGAGGGATGGATGAATGGATGGATGGATGGATGGAGGGAGGGAGGGAGGGACGGATGGATAGATAGAGGGATGGATGGATGGATGGATGGATGGATGGATGGATGGATGGATGGATGGATGGATGGATGGATGGATGGATGGATGGAGGGAGGGATGGATGGATGGATGGATGGATGGATAGAGGGATGGATGGATGGATGGATGGATGGATAGAGGGATGGATGGTGGGTGTGGGTGGTGGTGGTGGGGGGGGGGTGTGGTGGTGGTGGTTGGATGGAGAGACGATGGATGAAGGATGATGAGGATGGATGATGATGATGGATGGAGAGGGAGGAGGATGGAGGATGGATGAGGATGATGGATGGAGGGATGGAGGGAGGGAGGGACGGATGGATAGATAGAAGGATGGACGGATGGATGGATGGAGGGATGGATGGATAGAGGGATGGATGGATGGATGGATGGATGGATGGATGGATGGATGGACAGATGGATGGAAGGATGCACTCTGGGATGTGCAGGCATGGGCACAGGGCAACCACCTGGCTCCTGCCCCAACCACCTCCTGCTGCCACAGAGCTGTCCCTGAGCCCTATCCCCTCCACGGTGCCATTCCCCACCATCCCCATTCCCCTTCCACTTGGAGAGCACCCCGAATCCCCACTGCTGCGGGGCGCACGGCCAGGAGCAGAGAGGTTTCACACTGTCAGAGATGCAACTGGTCCCTGCATGGCCACACCACCATGCCCCTGGGTTGGCCTCTGAGCCCCTAGAGCTCACCTGATGCTGAGGAGGGGTCTGGTTTTGTGCACTTGGACATCACACATGGGGCAGTACTTGTTCGTCTCCAGGTACCGAACGATGCAGGTTTTACAGACTGTGGGGAGAGATTCACTGTGAGGGGATGGACAAACACACAGAGCCCCTGTGCCCCCCATAACCAGCACCCCTGCCCCGCTCCGGCCCCATCCATCACCCCACAGCTCCATGCAGCATCAGCACGGGTTCGGGCACTGTCTCACAACCGCCCCTCGTGGGGCTTGGGGTGCAGCAGGGCACTCACAGGAGTGCAGGCACTCCACGATGGTGGTGGCGTCGATGAAGTAGCCGCCGCACAAGGCGCACATGAGGTGTGGGTTGAGCTCGGTGATCTTTATCCTGGTGGTCCTGTGCATTTTGGAGCAGCTCCGCGAGGGGTCCTCCCTGCAGGGAAACAGCCGGGGAGGCCCTCAATGGGCAGGATGGGACCGGCGGGGCCCACCCTGTGTGGCTCAGCTCCCTCTGCCCCATGGCTCCAGCTCCCTGGGGGTCCCCCCAAGTGGGTCCCCCTCTTGCTAAGAGACCTTTGAGTGGGGATAAGTCACCCGTTAGCAGGCCCACACACACACACACACACGTGCACACACACACATGTGCATGCACACACACACATGCACACACACATGCACACACACGTGCGCATGCACACACGTGTGCACACACGCACACACACGTGTGCAAACACACATGCACACACACACGTGCACACACACATGTACACACATATGCACACACACGTGCACACACACATGCACTCACACACACATTCACGCATACACACGTGCATACACACACATGGACACACACACACACACGTGTGCACACACACATGCACACACATACACACACGTGTGCACACACACATGCACGCACACACACATGCGCACACACACATACACACGTGCGCACACACATACACACACACATACACACACATGTGCACACACATACACACACATACACACGTGCACGCACACATACACACACACACACGTGTGCACACACATACACACACATACACACGTGCACGCACACACATGCACACACACACGTGCACACACACACATACACACACACGTGCACACACGCACACACACACACACGCAACACACGTGTGCACACATGCACACACACATGAACACACACACACACACCCCCAGTGCAGTTCCGTTTCCCCTCCTGCGCGCTCGGGCACTTCCATGTTTACACCGGGAGACAGCGGGGCCGGCGCCTCAAATCACTGCAGTTTTCCCGTTTCCATGGCAACCGTGACACTTGGCGCGGGGCCCCAGCACCGTTACACCCATGGGGGGAGAGGGGACAGGAGCCCCCCGGTCTGTGCACGGCTGCGATGGCACAGGCAGGGTGCGCTGACAGCAACACCCACACGTGTGGCGTGTGGACACACGTGATGTATGTACACACTCCCCCCACACACACATGTACATGTACATGTACACCCGCACACAGGCGCTCGCACGGGGTCTGCTATGAGGCACGGTCACCGGTTGCTTGACACCCAACGGCCAACAATCAGACAACAGCCAAGACAAGCACTGAGGGATGGGGGGACCGGTGGGGTGCACGTGTGTGTAAGGGGGTGCAGGGTGCGCAAGGCTGTGGGTCTAGGGGTGTGTGTTCATGGAGTGGTGTGTACAGGTCCATGCCAGGCTGAGGAAGTTGCCCCAGTGCTCCCAGTGCTTCCCCAGGGCTCCAGACTGGGTCTCTCATCTCATTTGGCCACCATGAAGTGCCCCGAAGCAGCTGCGCAAGGATGGGGACCCGAGCGACCAGGATGGGGATTCCATAGGGACCGGGATGGAGATGCTGCAGGGATGGGGATGCCACAGCGTCTGGGATGGGGATGCTGCAGGGATGGGGACACCATGGCGATTGGGATGGAAAAGCCACAGGGTCCAGGATGGAGATGTTGCAGGGATGGGGATGTTGCAGGGATGGGATGCCATGGGGACCGGGATGGAGGTGCTGCAGGGATGGGATGCCATGGGGACCGGGATGGAGGTGCTGCAGGGATGGGATGCCATGGGGACCGGGATGGAGAATCCACAGGCTCCCTTGTGCTGAGGGACAGGGAACAAGCCAAGCCCTATGGTCCCCTTGCCCTGTGCCCGGCTTCACATCGACCCCCAACAGGGGACCGGGCACCGGCTGCGTTTTGGGTGGGTTTTGCCGCTCCCGGTACCCGCAATGGCCGCCCGGGTTTGGGCGGTTGAGGAGGGGGGGGGAACCCGAGCCACCGGCGCAAACCGGTTCTAATGAACCGGGCGATAACAACCGCGATTTCCTGCCGCGGGGGTGAACAAAGCCCCGGTTCCACCCCCCCAACACACCCCCCCCACGTCCTCCTCCAAGCACCGGGACCGGCCGCTGCACCGGAGCCCCTCGGGGCCGCCCCGTCCCGGCACCGGTCCCCCTTGATCCCGGCTTTTGGGGTCTTTTGTCTCCGTGGGCGGTGGCCCGGGCCCCCTCCCTTAGGCACGGGTGGGGAAGGACGTTCCAAAGTCACCGGTAACTTGGACCCCACCGGCCGCCCCCTCCCCGCTGCACCCACCGGCGGCGAGCACGGGAAATGAACCGGGACCGTCCCACCGGGCACTGCCCGCACCGGGAACACCATGGGAAGGCACCGGAGCGTGAACCGGAGCCCCCCGACAGCACCCGAGCCCCACCGGGACATTCCCCCCCCCCCGCAATCGCGGGACCCGCTCGGTGCGTGACACCCGCCCTGCACGGACACGCGTGGCCACGGGGGGTCCCCGGTTGCAGCCCGGTCCTCCCTGGTACCGCGGCTCCGCTTTACCGGGTCGGGGGAACGGGGATGGGGATGGGGACACCCACGCACAGACCCCACTGTTTGGGACCGGGGCTGGGGCGCTCCCGGTGCCCCGCAGCCCTTTGTACCCCGGGGCCGCCTGACAGCCCGCCCCGGGACACGGCCCGGCCCCTCCGCCCACCCCGGGGGGGGGTCCCGCCGCTTCACACCCCCCCCATGCCCCCGGTTTGGGCCCGGCATTGGGGGTGTGTGAAGGGGGGGGGATGCAAAGGACGGAGCCGGGGCTGTCCGGTCCCCGCAGCCCCTCTCCGGTGCCCGCTGCGGGGTGGGGGGGTCCCGGTGCCCCCCCCTACGGGCAGCGGCGGGGCCGTGGCACAAAGCGGGGGGCGGCGGCGGCCATCGGCCATCTTGAACGCGGAGAGAAAAGGACACGGGGGGGGGGGGGGAAAAGGGGGGGGGAACCCGGCGGCGGCGGGGGGGGGGGGACGGGACGGACCGGACCGGGGCCGTGTCCCTACCTGGTGGCGGCGGCAGCGGCGGCCCCGCGGCCGCCCCCCCGCTCCCGGCTCGGTTCGGCTCCGCGCTGCGGACGGGGCCTTTTTTTTTTTTTTCCTCGCTCGTTTTCTTTTTTTTTTTCTTTTTTTTTTTTCTTTTTTTTCCCCCTCCTTCCTCCTCCTTTTTTTTTAAAAAAAAAATTTCCTCCTTTTTTTATTTTTTTTTATTTTTTTATTTTTTTCCTTCCTCCAGCCGCCGCCAGGCCCCGCCCCGCCCCACGTGACCTCATTCCTTCGGGGTGTTGCGGAGGAAGCGAGTGAGGGGCCGAGATTGGGGCTCCCCCCGCCGCCGCTCCGCCCCCCCCCATCCCTTCACCGCCCCCCCCCCAAAAAACCCTTGCGCCCTAAAAGCCGCTGGAATGGGCCCAAGGCCGAACTGGGGGGGGGGGGGTCCCCGGTCTCCACGTTCGCTGTCACCCCAGCACCCAAGACCCCCTCCCCGGGTCGGTTTTGTCCCTCGGGAGCATCCTAAGGGCGAGGGCCGGTGCGTGCCGGTGCTCGGTAGGGCCGGCGGCAGTGGGGGGAAGCAAAGGGAAGGGGGAAAAGGGATGGAAGGAAAAATAGATGGGAATGAGAGGAAGAAATAGGGGAATGGGAAAGGAGGGGAAAAGGGGGACGGGGGAAAAGGGATGGAAGGAAAAATAGAGGGAAAGAGGAAAAAAGGGGAATGGGAAAGGAGGCAAAAAGGGGAAGGGGAAAAGGGATGGAAGGAAAAATAGAGGGGAATGAGAGGAAAAAAGGGGAATGGGAAAAGAGGGGAAAAGGGGGAAGGGGCGAGGGGGGGGGAATAAGAGGGGATTAAAAAGAGGAAGGAAAACAAAAAGGAAAGGATGGAGGAGCAGGAAGCGCCACAGTGCCCGCGGCTGCCGCGGGGTCTTGCCCGCTCTCGGTGCGACCGAGGCGGTTCCGGACACCCGCTGTACCGGCTGCTCTGCGGGGCCCAGCGCCCACGGGTGTCTCCCCCGCTCCACACAGCTGCGGTCGGGATCAGTTCCCCCCTTGCCCTGATGCCGGTACCGGTAGGGTTGACTACAGCGGTCGCGGGTGCACTTCGCAGCGCGGTCTCTGTGGCGCAATCGGTTAGCGCGTTCGGCTGTTAACCGAAAGGTTGGTGGTTCGAGCCCACCCAGGGACGAGGCCACCTTTTTCTTTCCCCCTATTTCCTTTTTACCGGGCCTGTCCGAGAATGGACACGGAGCAGCGGAGGTGCCGGGTGGCGGGCACCGGTAGGATGTAGGTGCTCCCGGTGGGCTCATGGCTTCCTTCAAGGTGCAAGGAAACCAGCCCCTTGGTGTGAGCAAAGCCATTGCTGCTCAGCCTGCGGTCCCCTCTGCGTCACAGCATCGCCCATCAGCAAAAGGAGATGCTGGGACATTAAAACTGGAGCAGATTTGGAAGCCTGTTTCAACCCAGACTTTGGTTTTTTTTGCCTTAAAAATAAGCTGAAAAGGGTCCAGAAGCTGCACTGATGAATTCCCCCTCTCTTCCAAAGTCTTGTAACAATTATTTATGTTCCCTGCTTGCCCTGATTTGATTTGCATGCCAGAAATCATGAAGTTAGTGGTTTAATCCAGGGAATAAAGCCATGGCAGCAAGATCCCTGTTGTTCCAAATTGCTCCTGTAACCGAGGCAGCACTGGGCCTTCCCGATCCAAAAGCATGAGCCTGCTGGGGAAGGGAAGAGAGAAGAGGGGGTCACCTCCATGCTACTGCGGAGGGACCAGGATCCCCATCAGGATGTGCTGCTCCTTCTCCCCATAGCACAAACGCGGCCTCTGGCTTCATCCCTGCTGGAAACCTTTGACAATGGAAAACTCCTTAAGAATACAAGTGCCACGGGACGGGTTGTGCCTCCGGGCTCGGTCCCGGCGTGGATAAACGGCCCCTGCACAGGCTGTGATGCTCATTGGAACCAGGCAGCCTCCTCTGTTGTGCGTTTGGGAGCGTTTCCAAACACATGGATCTCTTTCCCTTTGGCACAACATCACTCCCATAAATTAAAGGTTTAATCCGGGCTTCCTCCCGGAGAGGGGAGAGAGAGGCCGAGTGGGGATGGGGAAGGAAATCCAATCCTCCACAGAGCACAAATCCCCCTTCCCATTGACCTGGGAGTAAAAAATACCCCGCAGCCACTTGCCAGGCTCCTTTTCCTCCCCGGGATGGGCCAGGATTCCCTTCTTCAGGGGCACTTCACAGAGCCAGCACTATCCAAAGGGGGTTTTGCTCCCTCAGAGCCCCACTGCCCCTGGCTCAATTCAGCTGGGCTTGGCCAACTTGTCCCAGTGCCCAGCAGAAGGTGCCAAGGCTGTGTAGGGCTGAGCTGGTGGGAGGGCACCCTGCAGCGATCCCAGCCTTGCCACAGGTATATTGGGGACAGGCACGGGGGTGCTCAACCCTAACCCTAACCCCCCAGCACCACCCTGTAATGCGCTGGTCACAACCACAGGCCACCTTGACAGTGTTCATCCAGCTGTGCCATGCTCCCATGGGCACATCCAGCTGTGCCACCACCTTGAATGCCCATCCAACTGCTGCATGCCCCCGCATGTACATGCAACTGTTGTCCTTGGATGTACATCCAGCTGTTGCATGACCCTTGAAGTCCCATCCAGCTGTACCACCCCCTGCATGCCCATCCAGCTCTTGCTCTTGTGTGCACATCCAGCTGTGCCCTGCACCTTTATGTGCACCCAGCTGTGCCATGCCTCTGTATGCACATCCAGTGCCTGCACGACCCTTTTGTGCACATCCAGCTGTTGCCCCTATGTGCACATCCAGCTGTTGCCCCTGTATGCACATCCAGATGTTGCCCCATGTGCACATCCAGATGTTTCCCCTGTGTGCACATCCAGCTGTTGCCCGTGTGTGCGCATCCAGCTGTTGCCCCTGTGTGCGCATCCAACTGCTGCCCCTGTGTGCACATCCAGCTGTTGCCCCTGTGTGCAAATCCAGCTGTTACCCCTGTATGCACATCCAGCTGTTGCCCCTGTGTGCAAATCCAGCTGTTACCCCTGTATGCACATCCAGATGTTGCCCCTGTGTGCACATCCAGCTGTTCCCCCTGTATGCACATCCAGATGTTGCCCCTGTGTGCACATCCAGCTGTTGCCCCTGTGTGCAAATCCAGCTGTTACCCCTGTATGCACATCCAGCTGTTGCCCCTGTGTGCAAATCCAGCTGTTACCCCTGTATGCACATCCAGATGTTGCCCCTGTGTGCACATCCAGATGTTGCCCCTGTGTGCGTATCCAGCTGCTGCCCCTGTGTGCGCATCCAGCTGTTGCCCCTGTGTGCGCATCCAGCTGTTGTCCCTGTGTGCACATCCAGCTGTTGCCCCTATGTGCACATCCAGCTGTTGCCCCTATGTGCACATCCAGATATTGTCCCTATGTGCACATCCAGCTGTTGCCCCTGTGTGCACATCCAGATGTTGCCCCTATGTGCACATCCAGATGTTGCCCCTTCACGCCCACCCAGCTGCGGCTCCAGCTGTGCGCACCCTCCCTCCATCGCCCCCCGCCCGCCCAGTCCTCCACCGTCCCGGCATGCCCCGCTCACAATGACTCCTCATTTTCCCCCCCTCCTTCCCTCACCGCCGCCGCAACCAACCAATCAGCTGCGCCCCGCCGCACGACGAACCACCAATAGCGAGGAGCGTATCTCCGGGAAGCCGCGGCGGCAGCCAATGGGAAGGAGCGGGAGGCGGGAGTCAGCGGCACGGTGCGGAGCGGAGCGGAGCGGGGCCTGGTGGTGTCTCTGGAGCCGGCACCATGGTGAGCACCGGGACCGGGGAGCGGCGGGGCGAGGCGGGTGGGATGGGGCCGTCCATCCGCGTGGGCTTCCCTCAGGCCGGGTAGCAACGGCTTAAAGAGAGCGGTGCCGGTGCCCCACCGGCGGTGAGGGCCAGGCCGGGTGGCCCCGAGGCCTCCGCAGGGCCCCGCCCGTAGCGGCCCGTTCTGCTCTGTTCCAGTCTATTATGTCCTATAACGGCGGGGCCGTCATGGCCATGAAGGGGAAGAACTGCGTGGCCATCGCGGCGGACCGGCGGTTCGGGATTCAGGCGCAGATGGTGACCACAGACTTCCAGAAGATCTTCCCGATGGGAGAAAGGCTGTACATCGGGTTGGCAGGGCTGGCCACGGACGTGCAGACGGTGTAAGTGTGGCTGGCTCCCCATCCCGAGCCCCAAGAGGCATGTTGACAAGGAAGTACGAAGCGGCAGCTTATGCTGAGCATCAATGGCTTTGGGTATTGGTGGGGGATGTACCGTAGGTGGGGTCAGTTCTGCACTGCTTGGTCTCCCTTCGGTGGGGGTTACTGTGATTTAAGATCCCATCCCATGAAGACTTAAAGGGGGTGACAAGAAACCTGGAGAGGGGCTTTGGACAAGGGATGTAGGGACAGGCCAAGGGGAATGGCTTGAACCTGCCCGAGGGGAGACTGAGCTGAGCTCTTAGGCAGAAGCTCTTCCCTGTGAGGGTGCTGAGGCGCTGGCACAGGGTGCCCAGAGAAGCTGTGGCTGCCCCATCCCTGGCAGTGCTCAAGGCCAGGTTGGACACAGGGGCTTGGAGCAAGCTGCTCCAGTGGAAGGGGTCCCTGCCCGTGGCAGGGGTTGGAGCTGGATGAGCTTAAAGTCCCTTCAACACAAACCACTATGGAATAGGTACTGGTCTCAGGCAGGTGTCAGGAGCTGGCATCCATCAATGTGCAGCAGAGCAGTTCTTGCCTGGGTGAAGGCAAAAGAAAAGGAATCTTCTTCTGCTGTAATGCTGATTCTCATCTCTCGCAGTGCCCAGAGACTGAAGTTCAGGCTGAATCTCTACGAGTTGAAGGAGGGCAGGCAGATCAAACCTCAGACTTTTATGAGCATGGTTTCCAATCTGCTCTACGAGAGACGGTGAGTGTCAAACAACAGTTGCTGTTTACTTGTCAGTGAAGGCTGTGGTGGCTGGAGCTGATGTGATTCTAGAGAGGCAGGATGCTGAGGAACACCCCTGCAATGACAGCTCGTGGTCCAACAGAAGGAGACTTCAATCTAGTGACAATGTCATCTTCAATTTCCTTGCAAAACAACACCCTATAGCAGTACCACTTTGCTCTCTTTGCTGTGCTGAAGCCATGGTATGGTGCTTCTAGGTTGCCCTCACCAAAAGCACCTGGGGGATGTTTTCCTTGCCTGGGTATTCACATGGGATGCAGAGCTGGAGCTGCATCAAGGTGGTTTCACTGCTGTGTTTGTCCTTCACAGGTTTGGGCCATACTACACAGAACCGGTCATTGCAGGGCTGGACCCTGTAACACATGAACCCTTTATCTGCTCCCTGGACCTCATCGGCTGCCCCATGATCACCGATGACTTTGTGGTCAGTGGGACCTGCTCGGAGCAGATGTATGGCATGTGTGAGTCCCTCTGGGAGCCCAACATGGTGAGTGGGGCTCCTCTTCTTGGATTCAGGCTCCTGCTGTTCACTGGAGAACTGGGGATCCAGTGCTTTGGGTGAAAAGCTCTGTCCATTGGTGCTTCCCAAGGAGCATGGGGAACAAAGAGGCTGGAGCTTGTAACTGCAGCATCTTGGATGATAACTTTGGGGGTTGAACAAAATCCAGTGCACCAACATTGCTGGATGGGGCTTGGAGCAAGCTGCTCCAGTGGGAGATGTCCCTGCCCGTGGCAGGGGATTGGAACTGGATGAGCTTTAAGGTCCCTTCCAACCCACATCATTCTGTGATTCCATTTTTACACTGACTAAAAGAGCTTCTGTTCCTCAGGAGCCCGACCACCTCTTCGAAACAATCTCACAGGCCATGCTGAATGCAGTGGACAGAGATGCCATTTCTGGAATGGGAGTGGTGGTGCACATCATGTAAGTGCTGCTCTCCTTCCCCTGCAGAACAGAGGTAGAATTCAACAAGCTGTGTGTTAAAGGAGTTTGGTGCCACGTTATCCCTGTCCTGCTCCTTCCAGCAGTATCATTAACAACATTCTGTCCATTCTAAATGGTTTACTTCCGTGCTGCAGCTTGTGGCTGTGTCTCCAACTGCAGGAGCCACACTGGAAACCAGTCCTAGACACAGGGATTCCCTGGCTCCATTCCTGCTGGTATTTAGGAGTGCAGCTCCTCAGACAAATAGCACTGCCCAAAGGGATGCTGTTTGCCACAGGCAGATGCAGTGTTACCTCCCCAGGCCTGCAGTCAGACTTCTGAAGCAGTTCATTTTGCTGATGGGGCTCATTGCCTGGAGCATCCCTGGCACTGCTCTTGCTGGAGGGCAAAGCAGGACAAGGATGAGCTTTACTTGGCTGAAACAAGCACCTTCGAGCCCCGATGATCCTGCCTGTGCCAGCAAACCCGTGCACACTGCAGAGGGGACTATCTGTATGTAGGTATTAAATGTGGGTTTACCAATAGGTGTTTCCTCTTTTCCCCTCTAGTGAGAAAGACAAGATCACCACCAGGACCCTGAAGGCTCGCATGGACTAACCCAGCACCAATCCTGTGCTTCACAGCCCACTCTGCTTGGAACTTTTTTAAATAAAACCCTCTATCATAGTGAGCTTTCCTTTTCTTAAGTCTCAACGCTAGGATCGAGTTCTCTAAAGCTGTCAGGAGGAGCTTGGTTTTACACAGCAGCAGCGCTACCTTTGTTTGAGCCACCCATCAGCCCCCTACATGTGCTTCCAGGAGTCAACCCCATCTCCTTGAGACAGCACAGCAGCGTTGGCTTTTCCTATCATATTCATTTGTTCTTACATCCAGGACTTGGTTAAACCAGTTCTTACTTAAACCCCCCATTGTACAGACACATATCAAATGACTTTTCCAGTTCAGGGAGGACTGAAACCAACCACATACCTCGGTGAGGACACTTGAAAGAGGAGGGCAGGAAGGAGCAGACGTACACAAAGTTTTACTTTTATTTTTCTCTGGTTGGAGACTCATCTTGTAACATGCATGCATTTCAAAACAGTAACAGTGTCTCAAACTGCTCCTAGCAAACAGACAAGCACAGAGGACTTCAACTTCCTAGTTAAAAAACAGCAGTGAAAAAACCCTAGAATGCTTTTTGTTGTTTTCTTGACTTTTAACTTCATTTATTCACATTGGTTTCAGTGGCACTGATCAGCCCTGCCCACCCTTACAACCTGCGTGTAACACGCTGGGGTGCAGCTGAACAAAGACCAGTACAACAGCCGAGTAGGGGAAAACTCCACCACTCAACCTGATGGATGCCCAGCGGCTGCTTCTGAGCTTTGCCAGCACTGTTACACAGGATACTCACACCAAAAGAGCAAGGAAAATCAGTAGTGGCTAATCTGGATACTGGAGAATGGCTCTGCAGGAGTAGGGAAGCCAACAGGCATTAGGACACATGGGGAGAGGAGAGGGGTTTCGTTTTGGAGCTGTTGGAACCCCGATCTGTCTCGGGTCGGTTCCTCAGCATCACAAACCAAGTTGAGGACACACACACACACTGACTTCAGAAAGGTTTGGACCACCTCAAGGTTCAACGCTTGGAGCTCTGCAGCTGGGAGGAAGGTGGCTGTAAGGACTGTGTAGGACAGCACACAACCCCTACACCAAACACAGCCCCTAACTCCAACACAACCCTGCTCTGGGCCTTTCCTGGGCTAAGAGGCTACTGAAGGTGACTGTGGTGGTGCTCCCGAGGGGAGAGCAGGAAATAAGACTCCAATGTGTTCTTCCTGGTTATGATAATCGGATTCAAACTTAGGATGCTTGGAGGTGAGAGTACAGCCTCATTGCCGCAGGCATCTGGAGTTCTGAAGTTCTCCCTGTGATGAACTGCATGGCTTTTAAGAATTAAAAGCAGGTCAACCAAAGGCATGTACCAGACCAGAGGAAGGAGCCCTTGCTGTGACAACTCCTGCTGGCATTCCCTTTCCATAAGCAAACCCAGGCCCTCTTCCTGGCACTGAAGCTGCCCCACAGGGCGGGTGTTGGCCTGGTACCTCCAGAACATGGTGCTCTATCACAGGGTGACCCAACACGTCCTCGAGTGGGTTTTATTGCACTATTGGAGCAGAACAGCACCCACAGTCACAACCTGTGACTCTGCACTCAGCCTTCCCTCTCCCGCTATCTCAGACAGGGAAGATGTCAAGTTCTAGGTGAAAAACACTTTTTAGGTCTTCCAATTTGACAGATCCCTGTTCAGAACAAGACCCTCAGTACAAGCAGGACTGTGGAGCAGGCAGCTTCCCACTAATCCTTTCTGAACCTCCAGCTGCCCAAAGAATTGCACCTAATTCCTGGCAGCATCCTCAGAGGGATGTGGTACCCACTGCGACTCTTTCAGCCAGGGGGGTTTGCAGTCAAATGCACTTCAGTGTAAAGTGTTCTGCAGGGTACATGCTACAGACAGAAATATCTACATTCAGCAACCTAGAACTAAATTCACACCAGAAACAGACAACAAACTAGCACAAGCAGTTGGGAAAACCAAGAGTTAATTGAAAGGGTTTTTGCATTTAAATACTTCGAGTTAAAAAAGTGACCTAAAACAAGATTAAAAGGAAAAAAAAAAAACAAACCCAACTCAAAACAACCAAAAAACCCAAGAAAAAAAGTCCCTTTTAAAAAGAAATCAAATATTTGCAGCTTCACTTCTTATTCTGGTAAGAAAAATACTGTCTGGAACCAAAACTGAGCATTTTTTCAACGCAATGCTACCTCTCCCAATGTAAACAATATACAAAATGCTTCTGTTAAACAGAGTTCCATACCTGGGGAATACATCAGGAAGTGAGGAAATCGCATGTCCTTACTTTAATACACAAATATGGCAACTTGGCAGAATTGGGGAAGTGCTAAAGTGAATGGAGTTCATGGGGCTTTTGGTGTCACCCGAGCCAGCGACAGCCAATTTGATCCTCAAAGGAGGTTGGTTGGAGTGGAATAATACAGTTAACTGCTCTTAAGCCCTTTAGCATCAGCCTTCCAGAAAGATTGCTGCAGGAACTAACTGCATTTTCATGTCAGCCCTGGTGATGAATGAAACTCTTGCTATGCAAGCTTCATCTGCTGACTTTCTTTGGGTTGTTTGCTTTGTAGGATGTCTGCAGTTCACTCATCCCCTTCTCTCTTCCTCCCCCCCATTTCTCTGTTTTTCCTCTATAAATGCATGATTTCAAGCCTTTCAAAGGTCCCAGCTAGTTTCCCCAAAGGAGAATACAAACTTACCAGGCCAAAGTTGCAGATTCAATGCAGAGTTTTATAACTGTCAAGAATAAAAAGTGATTGGTATTTAATTTCCGGTAGTAAACTTAAGTGCTTATTGTTTTAAGAGAAAAGCAACCAATATAATGCCCACAAAACCAAGCTGATGATACCCTCCAAGTCCTCCCTTTTTCAAAGCATTCTCATAGCTGCATTTGTTTTGTGGCTTTTCCAGCTACACACCTTAAGACATGAGACTCTCAGGCCTCCCAGACAACGGTGTGTTAACCCCACCTCACACGGAACAGGGAGATCTGTCCCGTGTCAAAGGGAATGACCCATGAATGAAGGAAAAGATTCAGATCCCGTTATGACCCCTAATGTGAATTCTTGTTTTCTTAAAGACTTCTATTTACAGTGCACTCTCATGGGCTGAGACTTCAGCCCCTTTTTGTCCCCTTCGAAGTTGAGACCTGTGGGATTCACATCACAAAGGTGAGTGTGAACATCTACGAGAACCCCAAGCCCACGTTCAGAATCCAGACCAGAGCTAGGTTAGTCTAGGGAAATTACCAGGATGTGATGAGCACCAGTTATCTCTCAAAAGGACCAAATTCCACACAGCAAACTGTAGCACGTGTTACAGCACAGGACAGACATTCGAAACAGCTTATTCCCGAAACAAAGGCATATGTGAGAACAGTTTCAAGGCAGAGAAGCAACATGTTTCAACTGCAAGAGGTTTGTTCAAAACACTAAATCCTGCTTCGAAAAAAGAGAAAGACAATTAAAAAATAGGAACCAAGAGATCTGTAAGTGGTGTGCAGCAGAGCTAACGAAACCCAAAGCGAGTCTGACAAGCTTGGCTGTGAGAAATAGTACAAGCGTTCTGGAGACAAAACAGGACGTTATTCAGTCACTCCAATCAGTTCCAATTCCTTAAAGGGGAGGAAGGGGGGGATAATCTGGCGCAAGTGTTCAAACGTTTCCACTCCTTGACTGTTGCTCTAGAGAGGGGTATGGAGCAGAGAAGAGTAAAACCAACCACAGCTCAAGTCCTGAGTCCTTTGGAGCTGGGAGACTCGCTCCACAGTCCCAGCTCCCAGCACTCGCCACTGGTAGCGAAGTCCAGTTCCTTCGTGTGCAAGTCACATTGCCATGTGAACAATGAACCACCTAAGCAAAGAACCTCGGTCAGGAAACAAGTTCAAGTACCTGTTGCAATTGGGGCTAGTAAGGAAGACTGAACATTAGCTAGATTAACACTGGCGGAAGGGCGATGTTAAGCTCTCACCTAAGAGACATGGTAATTCCTGCCTGAGGTGCGACAGGGAAACACTTGGGATAGTCCAATCTATCCCATATCTACAGGTACAAAACACCTTGTTTTAGTTTTTCCTTTTATGAAATCATCACAGCTGGCCAATTTAAAGCACAATGGGTCCGAGCACGTTATTATCTGAGGTCATTCAATGCCTCTACCACTTCTCATACCTGTTTCTTTCCGCTCTAGGAGTTACACCTCTTTAAGTGATCATCTTTGGTAGATGTTCATTTCCCTCATCTTTCTTGGAAACCAAGTGCAGTTACAAAAGTTTGTCTTACTTAAATTAACCCAAAAGCATAAAGTGTCCCAGTCTGAATTTACCTAAAGTTCAGCGACTCCTCCTTATCAAGAGTAGTATTTTCTGTCCTTGAAATGGTGAGCTAGTTTCCTTCCACTTCCTACCAAGAGGGAAATAAAAGGGTTGGTGTGTCTTTCGGGTAAAGACAGTCCAATAATAAAAAACCCCCTAAAATAGTTTGTGGAACCAGGCACTGCTTCACTCCCACTGAACATGATCTAGAGCGACCCCTTCTAGACAGTGCCATGTATCGTATCCCTATGGGCTTCTCTTGATCGGAGAGGAGAAAACGTCATTAGAAAGAGCAGTGCTGAAACAATGCACTTTGCTTGTTTTAAAAAGCCCTCAAATCTGTGTCTGGGCACTTCTGTAACATAAAAACCCCACTTTTCCACCTGGGTCAAGTGGACTGTTGGAGGGTGCACCTAGAATGAGTTTTTCTCTTTAAGTCACACAGCGCCACGCACTCGCTCTTGCACACTCACACGCGCACACACACGCACACCCCACATGCTGCTACAGTGTCTGTTTTAGTGTCACAGGCTGCGTTCTCTGTTTGGAAGTAGCCCCCTCTTCCTCTTCATGTCTCGCTGAAGGCTGAAGACGACTATGTCAGGATGTTGGAGATAAATTCATTGAAGCGTTTCGAGTACTGCTCTGGATTCACGGTGGAGATCTCTGCCCCAGCCTGCAAGGCAGAGAGGAGACAGGAGTCACAACACCCTCCTCCAAGGGCACCAGTGCCAAGGGGAGAGGAGGGAGGATGGAAGGGAGATGTCAGCACAGCATGGGACAGAGCCATAACAAACTGCAAGTTCTAAGGGGGAAAAAGCCCATCAAGAGGTCAAGAGACATCCCCAAGGAACTGATTTTAGGTCCAGTTGGACCTTCTGCAGACCACAGAGTCAAAGCACTGGATTTGTTCTCATATGGTTTACAAGGGATTCGGAAGGAGCATGGAAAACTCCACGTCCTCCTAAACCAGGCTCTTTCCAAGCCCTTTTGGGAAGCTTGGGATTGCTACTAGGGAGCAGGACTGGCCCCAGGAGAGGGATAGGGTATCACGCCTCCCTGCAAGCCAGTCTATTCTGCTCTGTGAGGCAATTTGGTGCCACACCAGGGAAATCAAGCACCTCCCAAACTGGGAAAACCTTTGCAAGACAGTCTGAGAAGATGCTAAATGAGGGAAGAGCCGTTCTTGGCCACGGAATCACTGGAGAACTTCCATCCTGATAGAAAAATCAGAGTCAGGAGGCATCACCCATGCGCAACGCAGGCAAAGCAGAAGCCCCAAAGCCCATCTTCCCTGCAGTGGGTGGCTGCTTACCCCATGTTTCACTGTTTTGGCAGCATGTGCAGCTTTCTTCTTCGCATCATATGGCGTAAGAATGTCTATAATGGCCATGAAGTACACTTCCTTCTTGGGGGCACCTAGCAAGGCAAGAGAGTCGCTAGCACACCCTGAGCTGTGAGCAAAGCCCCCCCTCCTCTAGAAATAGGTGGCTGCTTTGCTGCATACAGCAGAGAAAGCAAGGAGCTGGAGGCTGTAAAGGGGTAGAGAAGAAGGACTGGAAACAGCACACTAGAGGCCCACATGCTCTCTGACCGTGCCACTGCTCTCCAAGCATCACTTCTACCCATTCCAACTCACACCATCCACAACCAGGCACAGCAAAGGAGAGACACTTGGCAGAATCCCTCTCTCTGTGTGCACAGTCCTCCCATTCCATTCAGCCCAGCCAGACCACAGGACACCCCCTCCGCCCTCCGGAGCTTCCCAGCATCCCAGAATACTCACTTTCATGGCTTTTCATGGCGTAGACGTCGACAGAGGGATCGAACTCCCCAGGCCCAAAGAAACGTGGGTAGTTGAGGAGGTTGCCAGGGCTGTCCGGGGGGGTGCCATAGGAGGAGATGGGGTTGCCTCCCAGCCCATCATTCTCACACTCCTCGTCCTCTGCCCGATCCTCCACTTCCATCTCTTCCTGCTCTGCTCGGTCAACATCGTGGATCCCAACCAGCAAGCTGTAGTCCATAATCTTCAGCTGAGCTAAAAACTGGGAGAAAGAGATGAGTGAGAACAGCAGCATCCATGTGGGATCAGAGATTATCAGTCCTACCCTGCCAGTATCCCCCTAAGGATGGGCTGTAGCGAGAGCTAAACCCTTATTAGACTCCAGAGAATCTAAGCAGATTCTATGGCATCAGCATATCCTTGACTGCACTTGCTTGACTGATCCAGGAATGGCATCCTTTGCAGCTACTACTGAGGCCACAATGAGGACCCGGTTATGGGAGACAGTTACAAGCCACCCCCCAAGGAAACTCTACCTCCACGTCCCTCTTCAGCTTCTCCAGGAAATTCTTTTTACTCTCTTCTCCAACGTGCAGCTTCTGGCCCTCATTCAAGAAGTCGTTGTCCTTGAACGTTGGGAGATCCTTGGCCTGCAACAAGAAGCCTGTGTCAGACCCTCCAAAGCCCTGCTTCCTGTGGGAGGGCTGGTACATGGAGGGCACAGAGACCCTGATCAAGTGTGCCCTTGCACCAGGGTGTTTTGGCTGTTTATAAGGTGAAGTGGCTTATCCTGTCCACTAAGTATGACAACAGCATTAGGCAGAGCACATTACTTGTCAGTGAATCCATGTGCTGAGCTGGACCTAAGGGGAAACTGAAAGGAGACACAGAGAACAACCCAACTTCAAAGACATCTGCAGGCTGAAAGCTCCAAAGCTGGGCTCCAGCCAAAGGTGGCCCAACCAGCTCCCAGAATCGGAAAGAAACCCATTTTGTTGGCTCCTGGCTGGGGGAAGGCTTGGGGAAAACATGCTTCTCTTCCAGAAGACTTGAGGAAAGGCTTAAACCCACTGCTCTTGTGAGGAATGTGCTTGCAGCAGGCCCTGACAGGGCTATGGAAGAACATGAAACCCCTTTGTACAACTGGGAATGCAATGATTGTGTTCTTAGAATGACATATGAGCATCTGGTGGCTTTATACAGACCCAGTATGAATGGTCTGAGACAAAGCAGAGCAGCAAAGGCTGGGGGGTAAAGAGCCAGCAAGCTGGGCCTTGACACCAGAGCATTCAGTATAAATGGGAGCTCCTTGGCTCACACCAGAGATCTAATTTTAGGCCAGGCTCAAGTAGACTTACCCTGTGGTCCCAAACCTGAAAATCCTATGTGCAACACATGTAGTACTGTGAGTTACTACTGCGATTTCAACAGGACTTCTCTCAGCAGCATCACAGCCAAAGTTTTGCAGAGGCAGATTCTTAGGCACAAGTTCCCCTAATGGCACCAGAACCCAAACTGAAAAACACACTGAGATACGCCAAGAACCTGAGAGGAGCTGCTCTGGTTTATAAAGCATCTGCTGCAAAAGCTAACTGCTGACCTGACTCAGTGTGGTACTCAGGGAGAGCTATGATGAAATCCTTCTGTAAAGACACCATTGCACTAATGTGGGCTTTGGTACATGGGGGATTGTCCCCCAGTAAGCTCCCCCCACTCCTGGTAGCATCAATATAACAGAGCAGGGGAGGGCAGCATCAGATCTGGTGGGACAGAAACAGGTTATCACTCAAGGCCCATTTAATATCCCATGCTCAATACCCCTTTGGAAAAGGGAAGTCATTTGGATCCATGTGCTCCCAACCACCTGGAGGAAGGAAAGGCTAGCCAGGGATGGTCCATACCTTCTCTTTATCGCTTGCTTCCCTGGATACTGTTGAGCCCTGATAAAAGAATAAAGAAAAGAGCATTGCTGCACTATGTGTTATGTTCCCAAAGAATTCCTCAACACCATTTAATTCCTCCATGCAGAAAAATAACAGGGGTAGCTTTAACATCAGTTCTCAGCCCCTTTTTCATGCCTGGGGTACACTTATGGGTTTCCCTGGTGTAGCAAAGGCCACTTGTACTGTGGGAATGGAACATTTGAGCTCCAGGAGCAGCTCCATCCACAGCCCCCAAAACCTGCTTCCCTGAACAAAACCCAAAGCCCAGGACCTGGTCAAATGGGTGTCACAAAGATCCACTCCCCCCCCTCTGGAAAAGGAGCTCAGCTCCACGACTGCCCTCCAAACCCTCACCTTCAGGTCGTATTTCCTGTGCACAGTCAGCCTGTGACTAAACACGTTTCTGGTCACCACCATGTAGGTTTCCACTCCATCCACGGTGAGGCGGTACATGCCGAGGAACTGAGGCAGGAGGGTGTTCCCATGACACTCCACTATGAACTGGAGGAGGGTGGGGAAGGGAAGGGCAGAGGAAGACAGCACTGTCACACAAACCCATCTCCGATGCTGACAGCAAAGCCTCCAGTTCCAGCCATCTGACACCGATGGGAAAGGAAAGAGGCTTGCAAATGGCTCCAAGGGTCTCAAGAAGAGCAAGTTAGGGCACTGTAAGAACCTTCCAGCCTTGAGCTGAGACCCACAGCAGAGCGAGCGTGCTGTTGGCACTGGCTGGACTTCACTCCTTGTGATTGTGTGAGTGAAGAGAAAGCGAAGACAAGGTCCACTGGCAGATAATGTGGACAAGGGTAGAGCATTTCCAGCTGTCCCAGTTTGCCCTCCCTTCCCTGCTGCATGTAACTGTCTCCTCCATGGTTCCTATGGAAAGTCTAATTCAAAGGATCACAGTATCACAGTATGTTAGAGATTGGAAGGGACCTCAAAAGCTCATCTAGTCCAATCCCCCTGCCGGAGCAGGAACACCTAGATAAGGTTACACAGGAACGTGTCCAGGCGGGTTTTGAGTGTCTCCAGAGAAGCAGACTCCACAACCTCCCTGGGCAGCCTGGTCCAGTGTTCCGTCACCCTCACTGAGAAGAAGTTTCTTCTCAAGTTTAAGTGGAACCTCTCGTGTTCCAGTTTGTACCCATTGCCCCTTGTCCTTTCATTGTTTGCCACTGAGAAGAGCCTGGCTCCATCCTCGTGACACTCCCCCTTTATATATTTATATACACTAATAAGTTCTCCCCTCAATCTCCTCCAAACTAGAGACCCAGCTCCCTCAGTCTTTCCTCATAAGGGAGATGCTCCACTCTCTTCATCATCTTAGTTGCCCTGATGAAATTAGGAGCATGTTTACAGATCTCAGGTACCAGTGATCCATTATTCATTGATACAAGGAATAGGGTGAGCTTGGAAGGGGCTCAGCACTGAGAAGAGCAAGGCAGCTGTGCCATAACTGGCTCTCCAATGGTAAGTGACACCATTTTCTCCTGCAAATCTCTTTGGAAGCACACTGCAGATGCAAGCTCCAGTTCCCCCATCACCGGATGCTCCCCAAGGTGTTTGCCACCTCCCCGCCAGGCTTCCAGACTCACCGTACCTGATGGTACTTCTTTAAGATGTTGTGCATCTCTGCTACATCCTCGCTCGACACCGCCTTGATGACGAACCTCCTGTCGTAGGTGGTGAGGAACCGGGCCCCGCACCGGCCCTGGCTGTCGCTGTTCACCGGCGCGCTGCGCGTCACCGAGTTCTGAGGGAACCAGAACAGGGCAAAGTGAGGAGGAGAAGCCGAAGCTGCCACCTCCATGGAGAACACAAGCAGATGAGACAGCTCTGGAACAACAGACACCCTAAGGATGTTGTGGTCCACTGTAAGCGTGATGGTGGCCAAGCTTCGGAGAACATCACACTCATGACCATTGGAAGCATCCTTGAGTGCTCAGGATAACCCAGCTGTTTTACCTGGTTCACTCCACCACCTGGTGTGTATTTTGGATGAGGTTTCTTACTAAGAGCTTTTCATACACAGGCCAAGACTCCTTTTCCTCCTGGAAGCTTAAGAACAGTCAGGGTATTTCTAAAGGCTTAAAGAAAACCAGAACACAATGAAGGAAATGGCCTGACTTCTTTTCCCTCAAGCAGCCTAAACTGGTGAAAACCTCATTGTCTGGGAATTCTTTACAGGTCCCACTGAAAGCAAAAAGCCACCCTCAGCTTCTGCTCTTCCTACAATGGGATGAAAAAGATTGGGAGTATAAATAGCTTGGTTGTTCTTCCGACAACCAGCAGCATCTGTCTTTATATCCCTGTCTCCACCCTTAGCAACGAACCATTGCAGCTTCTTTTCCTCCTTGCAGCACGACTGGAAAATCCCAGTTAGACTGCAGAGTATCCACTACATTCCCTGAACCCCAAGGCGTTCTGAAGCCTCTCCCCAGGTAAGGAGCCTCATCCTACTGCTGGAGGCCCTGCTCTTCACACCTTCCACACCGAGTCAAACAGGACCCCAGTCTCCTGCTTGTCTCCTTTGTCACTCCCCAGCAGCTGCCTTCCAGCTCCATGAGCCCAGTCACCAGTGCTGGTTTAGAAGCCATTCTGTCAGCCAACAGTGGTGGCTCTCACTGCTATTTCCTTGCCACTGGTGCAGGCAGATGGGGAGAGTTGAGTTGAGCTCTGAAACAGTGATACTCGGTAGTGGTCTTCAGTGTCTTTTAGGACCTCAGGGCTGGACAATGCATTTCATGCTGTGTGTTTTAGCTGCTGGTTGCTGTTCTCTTCTCCCCTTAGCTTTCTGAGGAGCAGGCAGCAGAGGGAGCCTGCTCTTCTGCAGACAGACACAGGCAAGCAGAGCCTGCTATGAAAGAGGGATTTACCATGTCACGCTGCAAGTGAGCTCAGAGGTTTCCTTTCAGAATGAAGCATTTAAAGCTTTTAAAACTTTAATGAAGCAGGGGAAAAACTCAGCTCCTTCCAATGGCTTTAGAAACCATCAGGAAAAGAAAGGCAAACAAAAAAAAAAGCCCCTTTGCTTCTTACTGACATTTGCAAATGAGTCCGTGCTCCACAATTTAATCACCCCTCACCTCAAAACCACAGAGCTTTTCTTGTAGAGGAGCTGGGAAGCAGAAATCATGACCACATATGGACATGACCAAATTTACAGCCCTTCGGTTTACTTCGTTCCCTTCCTGTCACTCCCACCTCTTCCCCACTTGGGGTGTTATATTTAGCATTCTGGCTCCGTTCCCACTGAAGCCATCACATTTTACCCACCTGCATTTAGCTCAATAAATGTTTTCTGCTTTCTGTTCTAGCTGCTGGCTTCTAAAGAGGCAAACATGGGAGAAGTAATGCTTCAGACCAACAGCTAAAGTGGCAATGAGAGAAACCAGGTAGTGAGAACCAACAACCACCCCAGGGGCAGGGTGCTGCTGGCCAAGCAGCCCCCTCAAGAGCCACACACAGCCTGGCATGAGCCACTGCCAACAGCCCAGAAGGTGCTGGTGCTGCTTCTCTCTGGCACCATCGAACAAGCCTGAAGGGAGGAGGGAAGAAATGAAACCAATAATCTCATAGGCATGTGCTCAAGAAAAGCATGGGCTGAGCAGCCGTGTCCTGAAAATAGAAGAGCTCTTCCATCACAAGCAGGAGAGAGCTGCGTGCACAGCTCGCAGGTAAGGACAGGCACAAAGAACCTGGGCTCAGCTCTGTCTCTGTCAGCACACAGAACCATAGAATAGTTCAGGTTGGAAAGGACCTTAAGATCATCAAGCTCCAACCCCCCTGCCATGGGCAGGGACACCTTGCTCTAAACCATGGCACCCAAGGCCTCATCCAACCTGGCCTTGAACACAGCCAGGGATGGAGCATTCACAACCTCCCTGGGCAACCCATTCCAGTGCCTCACCACCCTCACAGGAAAGAATTTCCTCCTTAGATCCAACCTAAACTTCCCCTGTTTCAGTTTTAACCCATCACCTCTTGTCCTATCACTACAGTCCCTAATGAAGAGTCCATCCCCAGCATCCCTATAGGCCCCCTTCAGATAGGGCACTCACCCAGCCCTGAGCTGCAGCAGGCAGCATTTGCCATTCCTCCTGGGGATGGCTGGCCCCTTGCAGAAGAAAAGCAAAGCTGACTGTCAGTTCTGCTTGAAAAACACGTCTCCATTTGAGCAAACAGCCTCTGAGTGCCCTGAGAACAGGCAGCAGAGTGGGATGAGCCCTGGCAGGCAGGAGAGAGGCAGCTGAGACAGTGAAACTAAGCAGCAAAAAGCCCCAGCATCGAGCCTGGTACCCTCAGAGGTCACTCCTTCTCACAGGTCTGGACCAGGAGGCAGAGGATGGGATGCAGGTGCTCCACAGCTGCTCTTTGCCCCATACATGAGACTGCATCGAGCAGGTGAAGCATCTTCCCAATGCAGCAAGCCATGGGCTAAGAAGACAGATCTCTTCATGATACTAACCTTGAAACAGAGTGAGATCAGGCGTAATCTAGATACAATCCGGGAGAATTCTGACATGCTTGGGATGGGTATATGGAGATGTATGTGGACATGGGAGCACACACACGCTCCCAGAAGGAAGCAGTTTGGTGGGATCAGCAGGAACAGCCCTGCTCCTCTCTCCTCTCCTCACAACACAGGCAGCAGTGAAGCAAAGAAGGGAGAGAGCAAGCAGCTTGTGCTGCTCACCCACTGCTCCAATGCTGTGGTGCCTCTCTGGGCTGGTGGATTCCAGGGAGGATTTGAGTTGAAGCCCTCAAGCAGCCAGTGCTGGAGCTCTGCCAGCCCTTATCAACTGCAGCCATGCCAAAGACACCGGGTTTAATTACCTAACCCCAGGCTGCTAAAGGCCATGCAGCTATCAAAGCCACCCTCTTCTTCTGCACTGGCTTTTCCCCCAGTTAAGAGGTCTCCAAGCAGCCTGCTACTACGCAGCTCCTGCTGTGTGTGGAAGGACAGCCCTGCTGCAAGCAGCAAGAGTTGTGCCACCTCTTTCACTGGGTTTAAGCTCAGTGGTATTAACACAAGACAATCTCCCCTCCAAGGCAAATCTGAGCCTTTGGCCTTTGGGGTCAAAGCAACAGCCACCTTGATAAACCCCAATTCAACAGCACCAATCCTTGGCACACACTTGGTGAAAGCAGCACCCGAACCTGTGAAGCCACGACAGACTCATTTGCCTTGCAGATGTTCTGCACTAGATCACTGTTATCCTCCAGCCCCTGCCTGTCTGCAGCCATCTGCTGCCTCTTCTTTCCTGCCTAGACTGCACGCTCTCTGCAGCAGGGACCATCTTTTCATCCTGCTTGACACAGCAAGATCTACTCCACTGCTGTGAGCCCTTAGGGTTATGGGAAACCCATTCCAACTGTGACAATAAACCCCTAAAAACTGGCCCCACAAGGATGCTGTATCACAGTTTCTCTGCCAGTTTGGTTCTTGTATCCCAAGGAAAGGTGTTTGGAGGGCAGGGAGAGAAGAGACCGTACCTGGTAGTCTTGGTCATCAATCCCAAATCTCTCCCGGAGGTTTCGGAACACCAGTGGACAATATTCCTTAAATTTAAAGCGACTTGGCAGGTTTTCCCTAGGGCAAAGCAGAAAAGAGATTTTTGTGCAATGATCAGCTTGGGAAATCACACTCAATTCTTCTCCCACCTCACTGCTAACCCCCCCCCCCCCGATATCCAAGCCCCCTCCTATCTGCAAGGGCCCTATTCCACACATATTTACCCTCATGAGGGTAGCTTGTTTCTTTGGATGCCTACAAGAGTCATCTCTTCACAGAACCATTTGCAGGCCTAAAAGGCTTTTTTGCATGGGGATGTCTGTCTGAACAGAACAATCTCCCCTGTCACAAGCACAGATGTGACAGAACCATTTCTCTCTTTCCCCTTCCTTTGTTGCTTTGTTCCCTTCAGTAACACAGCTGCCCCCTGCAACACACTGCTACTGTTCAAGAGGAAAAGCTGCAGGAAAGGAAGGGGGGCAGCTCTGATTTCAGATCAGATCAGATCACTGGTGCATCAAAAGAAAGGTCAACACGAGACAAACTGTCTGACCCAGAACCCAAAGGAGAGGACGGGGATCAGCTCCAGCCAGGCATGTTCCAGACCCCAGCATTCCACAGCCAGCTCTGCTGCCAGGCCTCCCCAGAGCAGAGTGGACACCACACAGCATTCCCCATGGCTAAGGGATGCTGCATCTCCTCCCTAGCAGAGCTCTTCTTCTGCCCAGTGGGAAGAAGCAGAGAGGATGGTCCTGCTTGGACCCAGTGGGAGATGTTGTCAGCTCATTCTCAATGAGAATCCTTTGCATTAATATGTGGGAAACCAAACTCTCTGTAGGAGAAGAGGGAAGAGCAGATACTGCAAATCGTAAGCGCCAGGGAAGACAAACTTTTGAATCACACTCCCACTCCTAAACGCTGATCCCTGTAAAATTGAGTGAAACTAAAGCATTAATCAGGGAGCACCACACACACACAGAGCCAGGGTGGAGAACACAGCGCTCAGCACCAGTCACAACTGTGGCTTCCCCAGGGATTCCCAACCTCCATCTCTAGGAAAAGGAAAAGGGGGTAACTCCATACAAAACCCCTGGGCCAGAGGTTTAATACAGCCTCACAGCTGTCTCCTGTGAACAGTCCCAAAGAGACAGGGAAAACTCAGGAGGCCACAGAGAGAAAACTCCTGCCCTCTGCTCCGTGGTCCATGGGATTTGGGGAATACCCAGACAGGATGCTGCAAGAGTCACTGTCCTCCATCAGTTTTGTGCATCATCAAGATTCCAAGGCCCTAGGGCTGGAGTCTGCTGCACAAGTTACACCTTGTGGACTCTAAACTGCCCACTCCAGTTACCCACATGTAACTTGCTTTGTAGTGGTGCCACTTCTGAGCCTGGTCTTACCAGACTTCTTATCCCTCAAAGGTTATAAACCAAACCATGAGACAGCATCTCAGTGACAGACTGACCCTCACCATGGCCTCTTGAGGGGTCTGGGCAGGGTAGGGACTTGGGGCATGTGTGCAGCCATGCCATATCCTCTTGCCATTGCAACAGGGAACAAACCAAAAGGCCTTCACTGTGCCACAGCAAAGGGACAAACAAACCTACTTACTTGTTGAATAGATGATTGTCCACCTTAATCTTACTGTAGGCTTTAAAGTCATCCGGCATTAACATGACGGGGACAGGAACATTGCTGAGCTCGTTGATCTAAAAGAGAAAGGAAACAGAGACTCAAACCCCAAGTTCCACTGCTCTGCAATTACTGTCAATGGACTTCAGGGATGCCAAACACCCCAGAAGCTGGTTTGGAAGCAATAAAACCCATTAGATGCTTAGAGGAACTTGCTGTGCTGAAGCAACCTGGAGAACACTGTGGTTACAAGCGGGAGAAGCATCTCATTCAGTCATGTGCTGAGTAATCTTGAGCCAACCTCGGCTCTTCCATCTCTTCACCTTCTGCTGATCATCCAAGACACAGCTTAGAACTGACACAAACCGACAGAAATAGCAGATCTCCTGTTTTAAATAAATCCCCATGGCTTTTATTTAGGGAATGTTGCATCAGCCAATCTCTTAACCAGTTCTCACCACCACAAATCATGGATGACCAAAGCCTTCAGCGTGGCCAGAGCAGACTGGGGGTAGCAACACAGCACATCTCCCCTGTGGCTGCTCTTCCTATGCTTTTGCTGTCTCTTGTTGCTCTTATCCCACCTTCTCGAAAGGGATGAGTCACTCCACTAGATTGTTTTTGCTCCTTAGTCATGTGTGTGCCAAACACAGGAATAAGGGAAGCAAAAGAATGAACCTGCAGCTACTATTGTACATCAGGCTCATGCTACAGCACCAGTAAAAACCTAATGCATAAGAACAGAACCCACCTCCGGGCTGGATGTGGCCACTCTGCTCCAGCCAAGCCCAGGCACTGACAAGGCTGTGCCAGACTCAAGAGCAGGTCAAGAGGCAGCAGTGTCTGAGGACAGCCCCAGTGTCATCCATTCACATGGACTTCCCAGGAACCGCACGAGTCCCATCCCTCTGTACTGATATTAACCCACTGGATTGAGGAAGTCATTCCATTCCAGCTCCATTCCCATCATTCTTGTGCCAAGCAGGTAACGCTGGAGAGGAGCAGCCAACACTGGCAAGAGTGGGGTTTGGACAGGAGTCAGGCCTGGAGTCTGTTCCCAATCTTGGGCAGGGCAAGTGACTTCCAATAGGCTTGGAAACACCAGCACTTCCCTGCTGCCTGGGAAGAGGGTCCAAGCCATCAGCCTAAGGACATGGACTCCAGCTCCAGGACTCCCTGCATGCAACATTACACACAATACTGTCCAAAGAGCGGCTGCCACATCACCTCTGGAGGCAGAAACAAAAGGAGGCACAAAGGGAGCTGGTCTGCAGCAACACAGAATCACACAGGTTGGGTTGGAAGGGAGCTTAAAGCTCATCCAGCTCCAACCCCTGCCATGGGCAGGGACCCCTTCCACTGGAGCAGCTTGCTCCAAGCCCCTGTGCCTTGAGCACTGCCAGGGATGGGGCAGCCACAGCTTCTCTGGGCACCCTGTGCCAGCGCCTCAGCACCCCCACAGGGAAGAGCCTCTTTAATGTCTAATCTGAACCTAAGGAGGCCAAGGGAGGCCGAAGCTCCAGAGACGTGTGATGAGCTGTCTGATGCTATGAGCAAGCCTTTGACAGGGTATGGATTTGGCCCATCCTTTCTCCATCATTCCCAATGATAAAACCAGAGCAGATTTAACAAATGTCAGACTGGAGAGAACGACACACACACACACGCTGCAATGAGAAAAGATGACTATTTTCAGAGCCTGCCATCCCACACAACAGATAAGCGGGAAGTAAACCGGGAACGGCTCCGTGAAGAGCAGAGATGGTGCTCATTAAAGCTCTGCCTTGGATTTACTTTACAGCAGCACCGAGGAGCATTGAGCACCCCCATAAAGTGCTTTGGGATGTATGGAGAATGCTGCACAAATGAATGAATAATGCCACAGGCTTCTCATTTGTAATCACAATGGAGCAGGGAGGAAAATACCCCCTGACTTCAGCTAAAGGCTCAATCCTGCCCAGGGCTGCTCGTTGAGATGCAGGTAGGAGAAAGGGATGTCCCGGATGCTGATGTCCAGCTCCCAGCTCGTTCTGTAGCAAGAAAGAGGTGCTGCCTCCAGCCACTATTTCTTGCTGTCTAACAGGAGGGGAAGCTCCTTCCACACGCCTGTTCTCAGCCTCTTCCCAGCTATTAGCAGCTTGTTCCCGAGCAAGCGGAGGAAGGATGCTGAGAGGGAACAGCCATTTGGAGACTGTCTCCTCCCTGCCAGGAACTGAGACACAAACGTTAGCAAAGTGAGATGTCAAGGCGTCTCTGGATGTCCTCGTTTCTGCCAAAGCACAAAGCTCAAAGCGAATGTTGTACCTGTTGCAACCCTCCTGACTGGCAGAAATGGTGCGCCAGGATTCCTCGGCTCCTTTAGAAGATGCCCCCACTCTTCCCAAGATAAACCAGCCTGACACCAGTGAAAGAATCCCCCCCTGAGGAAGCCTCTCCCCCCTTTCAGCTGCAGTCAGCAGAGCTCTCTGGATGCTTTGGGATTCCCGGAGGAGATAAGGAGGAGGAAGAAGGGGTCTGTGCCAGGATCAGCATCACTGACTGGTCTGTTCACCACGCAAGGCAGCTCCTGGTCACTGCACCTTTGCTCCTGACACCAGTCTGAAAGCAAACATGAATGGTTGAGGGGTGGTTTTGTCCCAGCAAAAGGATATGCACTGTGTGCTCCCACATTGACTCCCGTGCTTGATGCTTTCCTCAGGATGTCAAAGGGATTGGAATGGGAAGCCCCCACACTGCCTTGGAAAAGGGATATCCCAACCCCTCCCACCTCACAGCATAAGGCTCAGCATCCAGCTCCCCTTCCTAAGGCTTATCAGGCCAGGTCCTGCAGCACGGTGCCAAGTGAAACCCTAGGAGAGCAGCAGCAGACAGGACAGGGATCCTTTCCTGTGGCTCAGCATCACATCACGCTGGAATGTGAGCAGCCTCCGAGCGCAACGTGACTAACGCCTGGCACATGTTTGCTCTCTCGCCTTCTCCCCAGGGAGAGGCGTGGAGCAGGGATTATATATAGCAGAGGCTGTGTCTCGGAGTATTTCTGCTACAGAAGGCAAGGTCACAGCAAGGTGTAAAGTGATGAGGTGCCCAGCAAGCCCCTAGGGAGCCCTGTCCCATGGGGCTGACCCACCTGGTGCCCACTAAGAGATGTCACCGTCACCCAGCTGCAGGAGGTCTGCCTTTGCCAGGACCTGGGGAGAGCTCTGGATACAAGCTGCACAGTGAGGGCTTGGACTTGGGTCTTTGGAAGAGGCAGCAGGCAACAGCAGAGGTGCAGCAGACACAGACAGGCAGCAGACACAGCACCACATCACACACCTCCGTCCCTCACCACATGGGTTGCTGTAGGAAGCTGCAAGGAGCAGGTCCTGCTGCACCGCTGCACCTCCCCATCAAATGCTTTAAGAGGTCCCCAAGGGACCAGAATTAAGAGCAGCTGATGCAGAGCAGGAGCTCTTCAGCCCTGAGCTCTGTCTCCAGCCCCTGCAGGTTTCCTGTAACACATCCAGCTTTTCAGACCTCATCATCCACCTTTGAATCCTATGGAAAATAAGCACCTGGTTTTGCACAGTCCTCCTATAGCAGTTTTCTATTCCTGTGGGTAGGAAACACACACACAACCTGACAGGGACCAGTCCAGGCTGGAAGCACCACGAAGAAGAGCATTTGCCACTGCTGCCCTTCCTCAGGATGGCACATGCTCCTCCTAAAAGGCTCAGATGCGCCAAGCTCTGAGGCTCTCAGTGGAGCTCAGAGGCTTTAAAACCAAGCCACATTTTAACCAAACCAACTGACATCTTCCCAAGGCACCAGCAGGGGAGGGAGGAGAAGAGATGCTTCACATTTCTCTGCTGGTTTCCCCCTATTGTGAGAACAAAGGAGCCACTTCCCAAGCAAGGCAAGGAGTCCGCTGCATCCCAAGGTCAACCTGGCTAGGAGAGAGGTGAAGCAGCCCATTGCCTGCTGTGAACAGCCACTGGAGAGGGAAAGGCAACCAGAGGCCAGTGCAGCAGGGACCAGAGCTTGGGGCAACAGTGGGTTGGGAAATGCCCCTTCCCCTTTGTCTGATCAGCTTTTACTCCCTGGTGGCTGGAACTGCAGAGCAAGAGCAGTCAGCAGGATGCTGGGTTTATCTATAGCTGATAATTTGTCTTCCCCACCAAAGCCAAGTCCTTTTTCACTCCGAGACACATCAATAGCGTGTGTCATTCAGGGACAAATGGGCCAGGCAGGATTTGGTTTCAAAACCTGACTGTAGCCTCAGAGTAGCAATTACCATTAGTAAATTGATGGGAAAATGCGAGCTGTTTACTAACAAGAGCCAGATGATGGAGTGTGTGAGTCTCCTCTCCAGGATTCTTTACACCAGGAATTTGCTCAGGGAAGGAGAACCACTTTGCTCCTCTCCAAGTCTTTCAAGCAGACATTCCAAGTGCTTTGTGAGGAGTAGTTAAACTTCAGAATCCTCCGGGGAAGCAGGTAAAAGACACATAGAAAAATCACCTTAGCATGGAGACAGACTCACATCTGCAGCAAAACTTGGCCTCTGCTGGGCTCTCTGTGCAGGAGTTTGAGGAAAAAAGAGTTTTCCATGAATTAAAGCATATTTAAGCAGTATCCAAGCTAATAACCCCCCCATGCAGTGCTATGGAAGCATGAATCTTGATTTCTCTCAGTGCTCTGGGGACACTTTAGGCTTTAAGAGGGAAAAGAAGCATCACCCAGTGACAGCAAACCCACCTCTGTCCCGAAGTACTTTGAAGCCTGCTGCAAAGGATTCCTGCATCCCGATGGAGCTGCAGCACAGGCTGAATTGGTCAGTGCTACCCTGCTGATGTGGGGCAGGCTGTGTGCCAGCACCTAAGGACCACTGGAGAGCATCCGTCCTCCCCATCCATGCACAGGCAGACAGAGCTAGTGCTTCCCTTGCTTCAACCACCCTCAGCCACACGAGTCAGGGGCAGAGCAGGCAACTGAGTCCCATTTTCCCTATTGAACTACCCAGGAAAACCTCTTCTCTCCATGCCCCAAGAAGGAAAAAGCCTCCTGGAATCTATTTTAACAGGAGGTCCCTGGATAAGAAGGTTCAGAGCAAGGGCCTCGATCATCCATCACCATATGCTGCACTCCCCAGAGGTCAATCAGAGCCACAGCAGACAGCAAGCGCTGGAAAGCACTAATCCACACTCTTTACCCTGTGCCAACACCAACTGATGGGATTTAAATGCTTGCTATGTGGCAGATGCTGCGCTGGCAACACCAAGAGAAGGGAGAAGCGTGCTGCAAATCCCAGTTCTTCCACTGGAATACTCCACAGAGCTGCGTTCTGCACCAGCACCACTCTGAAGGGTCCTAAATGTGCTGGTGCCTCAGCCAGTGATCCAGGGAGAGCAGGAGCATGATCCATAGAGCAACAGGAAGAGATCTACCCATTTCCCTACACATGGGGTACGTTTATACCCACCTTTCCCTACCAACACCCACAGAGCACCAAACAGAGTCACCTCTCCACCAAGTCCCTGGGATCCCAGTGCCTGGTAGAATCAGCACCTTACAACCGTTTCTATGGTTTCCAGAGCATCACACAACGCTGCTGTGCTCATCTCGCTCTTCTTGCGAGATGGCTTCTCCCTTCCAGAACCATCCCAACGTTCCCCCCTGCGCACATCCAGCCAGGATATGGATGGAGAACACGCATGGAACCCATCCCCAGGAGCTGCATCTCCTCTTGCAATGCCATGACAACAGCAGAGCTTCCCCAAGAACCATGGCCATGGATTCCACAGCGCCTGACAGCGAACTCATGCATCAAGAGTGAGCCTCTGGGACTCCACTTTTCCCTCCTATCTGCACAAGTTCTCCTCTCTCTGGTTTCCTAGCCCCAAACTGAGCTCTTGGACTAATCCCACCCACATTTGGCTTTGCTTAAACTAGCTCCATCCCACCCTAATCCCAATCCAGGCAGTTTAAACACTGGCTGGGGAGCACCAGGACAGCCAAGACCAAGAAAGGCTCCAAACTGGTGCTCCAGAAACCAGTTCCTGCTCTTGGTGTGCCAGCATCCTTGCTCCTGATCCTCTCCAGAGCCAGCACTGTCTGCATGCACACCAGCTGCTCACAGCCTTGTTTAAACACAAGGCAGGGCCGAGCTGTTGCCAGACTCAGTTAATGGACCCAAGGGAATGCCTTCAGTCAACAGAAATGGTGGATTGGAGAATGTGGGTGTTCTGTTTGCTTTGCCCATGAAAAGGTTCATCCCAAATGGACAGGATCTCCCTGGCACAGCCTCGTGGTTGTGCCAACAGCCATGCATCTCCTCCTGCTATAGGGACCCCAGGGGAGGGCTCCACAGGCACAGCAAGAGATTCACCTCTCCTTGTAAAGCTGTGGCCCAGGAGCCAAATACTAAAGACCCCCCCCCAAAAAGAGCTATTGAATGAAGTTCAATGGTACCCCTGAGAGCAGGTCCTGCCCAGCCCCACTTCCCATAAAGCACCCACATCATCTCCCAGCCGCACACTGGGATGAGCAGCATCCCAAGTGCTGCCAAAGCCACCTCAACACGGCTCGGGTACTCACAGGACTTACCCAAACCCAGACTGAGATTGATGGAGGAAAAGCAGCAGGAATTTGTTAGGGAATCCTGGATTTCCAAGGGTCACAGCTGAAACGTTCTCACCCCCTCGGGTCCTCCTTTCTGGCAGCAGCTTCTTCAGAACACCCATTGGAGACAGCCTCAGTACCAGCCCTGTGCTCAGCACCACTGCAGCTTCCTCCCTTTCCCTAAGTATTCCATAGCCAAGCACTCCAGAAATCCCATTGCCCTGATCCAGTGCCTAAAAAAGCTCCCAGATCCCTTCTGCTACAAGCAGCTCACCCCAGAAAGGGAGATTGCCACCAAGCAACAACCGTCCCTAAGGGCCCGCAGATGAAACTCCAAAGAATCCCACCCATTTCCATTTCTTCAGGGCTCCACTGATCAAAGCCTCATTAAAACTCATTACCCTGCTTCCTGGGAAGGCTCTGAGCAAGCAAGCACTGGAACATCCTTTGACTCAGAAAGGCAGCTGCGTTGAACTACATTTGGAAGCTTCACTCCAGCATGAGGCGGGCTGGAAATGCAGTTCCCATTATTGTGTATGTGTGTTACTGGTATCTGCAAAAATTAAAGCCTAAATCCCTTTCACTCTCTAGGAAACAGCCACTAATCCACTACAGGAATAGGTGTCTTTGAGCATATGAACTTAGGAAGGGATGAGGTTTCTGGGTTCTTTGACCACCTGCATCCATTACCCACATCCCGGAGAGAGCAGTGGTAAATCAATCCTCCTTCCCAGCACGAGATCTGCGCCTGGCATCGCAGACGAGGGAGAAGTTTCCAGAGCCAAAACATGAAAGCTGGCTCTGGGAACCTCCAAAGGAGAGGGATGAAAGCACTAAACCATCACAGGCATTCCCAAGGGAGCCCCCTCCTGATTGAGACCTGGACCAAGCCATCACCCACAGAAACCAAGAGGCCAAAGAAGTCAAAGGGACACGAGGTTGGGCAGAAGGGAGCCGGGATGTCCTTTGGGATGGAGATGAAGGCATCACTGTGAGGACCGGGACTGTCACTGTGTGCGTGGTACCCCGACCCCACGCTGGAACGGGGCCGTAGGGATGGGACAGGGGACAGCGGGTGTTAAAGGGATGCGCTCAGGGCACCAGCACCCCCTGCACAAAGGGGCATTAACCAAAAGGGCATCGCTCCCCTTCCCCAATCCCGGGATAAAGACCCAGGAGCGCTGGGGAAGAAGGGATGGAAAAGGGGTTGGGAAGAGGCCGCAGGCAGACGGGTGGGTGTGCGGGGGCTGCGTGCTCCGGCACAGGGACGTGTCTGGCAGCAGCGAGGAACACAGGGACACCCCGATCCATAGGGAGAGGGAACACACCCTGATCCGGGGGGGAGGGGGGGGGCACCCCATCTTGATCCATAGCGGTTCCCAAACCGCCTGGACACTGGGGAAGGAGCCCCAGCCCCGCAAGAAAGGCACCACAGGGACACAGGCGGGAAGCAGCGGAGCCGGGGAAGGGGGGAACGGTCCCGACCCGGGAGCGCGCTGGGAGCAGGGATCCAGGGAGGGACCAGGATGAGGGATCGGCTGCGATAAAGGGATATGGGGGGGGCGAGGGGCCTGGGCTGAGCGGGCAAAGGCCCTGCCTGAGGGAGGGAGGGAAGGGGCGAGGGATGAGGGGGATGAAGGCTCTGTCCCTTGGGTCTGGGGGTCCCGGGATGGAGGGAGAGGATGGCCGCGGCGGAGGGGCCCCGCGCTCACCGTGTGGTTGGCCCCCCACATGAGGACGCTGAGCAGCGGCTCCGAGGCCCGGAACAGCTTCACCTTCTGGCACACGAAGTGCTTCTTCTTGGTCTTGGTTTTACTGGCGCTCAGCACCGCGCCCAGCGCCGTTCCTCCGCCGCCCCCCGCCGCCGAGCCCCCCGCGCAGTTCGAGGCCATGGCAGCGGCACCGGGAACCGGACCGAGCCCCCTCCCCCGGGATCCCCCCTACCAGCGCCTCCGCATGGTTCCGCCCGGGCCGGCACACGCCCCCCGCCCCTACCCCGGTGGTACCGCCCGCTCCTGTCAGCCCTTGCCCGTTGGTCCGATCCGGCCCGTTAGCTTCCCCCCCCCCCGGGCGTCCCCGCAGTGGTTCCGTCCCCGCCTCCCCCTGTCCCCCCCCCCCCCGCCCCCGCGGTGGTTCGCTCCACCGCTGAGGCCGGCCGAGCCCGCTCCGGCCCCGCGCTGAGGAGGCGCCAAGATGGCGGCGGGCTGAGGAGGTGGGGAGCGGGAGGCACCATGTCCTCCCCGAGGAGGGGGAGCCCGGGATGCTGAGGAACGGGAGCGCTGCGCTGGCCGCTGGCTCGCCCCGCCTGGAGCTGAGGTAGAAACGGGGAGAACCGCTGCAGGGCTCGGGCTGGGACAGAGAGCAACGGAAAGGGTTGGACATTGGGAGAGGGAAAGGGGAAAGAAAACGCCCTTCCCTCCTCCTCTTCCCGGCGATGGTCTCGCCCAGTTGGCGTGACGACCCCGCCCAGGACACGCCCCGCTACGCACGAACCAATAAGCAGCGAGGTGCCTGGAATTATGAATGGACTGCTGCACACGTCACAGGCCGCCGTTCCCAGGGTGAGGACGGGGATCGGCGCTGCGCGGGGTCCCCCCCCCCAGCTCCCGCAGCACCGGCGCCGGGTCCTGCGGGCCCGGAGCTCGGATAAAGCCGAGAAGGGGCCACCACTGCCGGTTAGAGCCGTCCTGGGCCCTCACAAAGGCTTCCCCGCCCCTTCTGCCTCCAAACACCACGAAGAGCGTTTAAATACGAGAGGGAAGTTTCTTACGTTTCCAAAAAGGAAAAGGCAGATGTACAGAGCTGTACATATACACACTACATACAAAATCCCAGAGAACCGTCCGTGGGCCAGCTCTGCTCCTTGCCTTGCCCTCCGGAGCAATGACTCCTTTTGGACCAAGCATCATTCACATCTGCGAGCAACTAAATAACGGCTACAGGGCTTTGGGAGATGTCACATTCCAAACCCACGCCCCACACAGCCACAGGACTGAATGGGATTTTGTCTGTTACTCACATAGCTTCATCAGATTCCATCAAATTAACTCACGTGTGAACTGGTACCAGTTTGGGGTTTAAGGACTAACAAAAACAGGGCTTTTGATCCGTCAGGTGGAGAGCTTGGACCATCTGCCCCAAGCAGTCGCCACCCGGCAGGATTTGGTAATAACAATATACAAAAGTGATCCTGGTCAAGGTGGGGAGAGAAGGAAAAGACGTGGCCATAGGTTAAAAACGGGATACAAAAGCTCACGAGTTCTCCGGCAGAGGATTTCCTGCAAGGTCACATCACTATACACGTTCACAATGTCCTGAGCACGCAGCAATCCAACACCTCTTGGGGAGATGGGAAGTGTTCCTGTAGAGAGCAGGGATCTGTGCTGGAGGCCTCTCACCTTTGGGAGCAAGTGTCCGTTTCAATTCTGCACAGTGGCAGAGGGAGTTGTTGTTTCATCTCTGCATAAAGTTCCTTTCCAAGGCAGCAGGAGTCCTCTGGAGGGAGTGGATATTGCGCTTCACCCGATCTTCCAGGCTGGAAGTGGATGCACTCTCCAGTTTTAAGCGACTGCAGGGAATTGAGCCAGAAAGAGAGAACTCAGCATTGAGCCAAGAGATAAATCTCTTTTAAACACGACATGATTTCCAGCAGGACTCTTCATCCCGAGTCATCTACCTCAATCTAACAGAGAAACCAGCGAATGAGTTCCTATTAAAGTCTGCACTAAACTGAACACCTTTCAGTCTGGCTTGTAACAGCTCCAAGGCCTGATTTAAGGTCAGGAATACACCTGCAGCAGCTCTCCAGCCTCCTCCATTTAATTACAAGCAGAGTGGGGACTCAGTTGCTTTCTATGAAGCAAGCAAGGGAAAAGCAACGTGTTCCTGAAGGGGGGGCAGTGATCCCCAGGGACCAGAGCTTGTGTTGTACTATGTCAGTAACAGGAGAGAGGAGGGATCCTTGCGGCCACTGACTTGACTTTCCTACTTCAGATCCCAGTGCTGTGCTTTGCTGAACGATCCCTTCCTGCCCATCTCTCTTAATGTGCAATAAACACCACGTCTGTCAGCTCAGCCCCTTGCTGCTGCACAAGGAACCACACAAAAATCATTGAACCCCAGACTGGTTTGGGTTGAAGGGAGCTTAAAGCTCATCCAGCTCCAACCGCTGCCACAGGCTGGGACCCCTTCCACTGGAGCAGCTTGCTCCAAGCCCCTGTGTCCAACCTGGCCTTGAGCACTGCCAGGGATGGGGCAGCCACAGCTTCTCTGGGCACCCTGTGCCAGCGCCTCAGCACCCTCACAGGGAAGAGCTTCTGCCTAAGAGCTCAGCTCAGTCTCCCCTCGGGCAGGTTCAAGCCATTCCCCTTGCCCTGTCCCTACAGGCCCTGGTAAAAAATTCCTCTCCATGACAGTTGTGATTAAGCCACCTTTACGTGATCCCAGCTCTGGGCAGCTTTGGAAATCAGAGTTCTCCTCTAATTTATAGAGCCTGAAAAACACTACTCCAAACCACCTAACACTGCCCTGGGACCTTTATTACACACCACTGCCTGTTCTGGAAGGCAATTTCCTTCACTTGCCGTGTGCACAAAGGACTGTAAGTTACCACCCATGTTTAGAAATGGTCTTATTTCTCGTGGGTCTGAAAGCCGTACCCAACAAGCTCTTGGCACACAGTGGGTTTGCAGGCCAAAAACTGCTGAAAGCTCCTAAAACCAGAGAGCTTTTTAATATCTATGTATTAAATATGTAAAGCACTACTAGGTATTATTGGCAAAAAAATAACTGATGGCTGGTTTCCAAGCCTGACTGCCAAAGCCATGACAGAAATAACTATCTTTTGGGTTCAGAAGTGAGTCTGGCAACAGCAGATGTTAAGTCCTACTGTAAAACACAGTAGAGATGGATCTTACACCATTATCTGAAGCACCTCAAGCGCTGAGGCCATCACTCTCTCCCCAGACGCTATGGCTTGTATTTCCCTTGAGTGCAAAAGCAGATCCTAAAAGACACTCACTTGAAGAACTTCCCATCTCTGGAGTCGAGCTTCTCCAGCTCCCGCTCCTGCTCCTCCTCCTTTTGGTGCTTCCTGAGGTTGGTTGCTCTCTCCTCTTCCCTCCACTTGGCATTTTCCATCATTTCTTGCCGTTTACGCTCTAGTTCCTCCGGAGAGATCTTCCTGTTGTGTTGAAGGCATCACTGCTGTGAACCAATAGCACGCCAGGCACCACCCCTCACCCCCCCCTTTGTTTTCCATTCTTTATGATATACAACCCCCGAAACCAAGGTGTTTAACATGGTTTTTCCTTTGGTGGCCAGTCTGTCAGTACAGGTCTAAGTGTTCTGCTTTACCACACCCCTAAACCAACAGGAGGCTGGTTTCTCCCCCTTTGCAGCCTTCTTGGTTTCAAGATGATGCTGTCAAGGTCCTATTTTCCTGTTAGCAGTGAAACAGAACCTTTCTAATTAACAATCCATGGCACTTAGACTGATTTCATGTCACTGCCTTGCATGGAGAACCAACAACCACATGCATTGGTTCAGGAAGCTGGCCGAGGTGGCAACTAACAATCAAGCTCCAGAGCACAAAACAGGGCACTTTAGGACTCCCTGTCTGACTTTCTGGGCATTCAATCCAATCTATTTTAGTTAACAGAGGAAATCTTGGTTCACAGATTACACCTGCAATCATCAGGGCAGCTTCCATCCAAAAGCACAAGGACAAGACCTCACCTTGTGTAACTCTGAGTCTGCTGTCGTCGGTAGCTCTTTTTAGGGGAAGGGCTTCTGGCTCTCCCTTTCTCCTCCCGATTGCTGTGCCTGTAACCCAGAACTACCCTTAGTAGGACAGACAAACAAACATGATCACACCTCTAAGCTTGCCCTGGGTTGTTTCTATGCAGTTGGAAACTGAGATCTCTCTCACAACTGCAGGACTGTTACCTGTCCACTCTCAAACCCAATTCTAGTGAGCATACTGTGAATTCCCATCTATTCTACCCAGTTTTAATTACTTTAGCAAACAATAAATACCATTTAGCATTTAGTCAAGATAATTCAACAATTCTAAATACCTTTGAAAAGGTATCAGTAGCCCAAATGCAGCACAGCTACAGGCAATACCTTAGACAGAGGCTGCTCCAAATGAAGAGTGCAAAGAGAGCACGTCCTCACTGGGGACTGCCCTGTGTCCTCCTGCTCCCTTCAACAGCAGCACAGCTCTGGCCTTTACACCCTGAACCCAGCAATAACATGGACAGGAAGCAGTAGGAGACTGAGTAAGAGGGATTTTGACTCTGGAGAACTCTCCCCCCACAAGCAGCCTGTGGTTTACAGCACCCCCGGGTCAGCCACACTCACTGTTTGTGTCTAAGAGGAGATCTTGAGCTCTTGCATCCAGACTGCTCCGAGTTCTTCTTGCTCGAGCGGGACCGGCTCCTTGACCTGGAGCGATCCCGGTGCCTGTGGGACCCCCTCTCCTGGGTGGCAACTGGAGAGCTCCGAGCCCTGTGGCTCTGCTCAGAGTCCCTAACCTGGAATTGAAAGGTGTTATCAGGAGAGATGCCCTGAAGGAGCACAACAACAACGGAAGGCCACAGAGGAGACCTCTGCCAAGGCAGTCCAGCAGAGGATTTGAATAGATGGGTAGTGATGTGAAGAGAAACTAAATCAAGCTTAACTCAAATTGAGAGCAGACAGAAGTCCTACCAGGATGTGAACAACTTGAGCTTCAAGGTCTAGATGGCTCCAAAATGAATCTAAACTTTATTATACCATGTCCCCCTCAAAAGCCTCTTGCAGTTGGTGAAGGAGCCTCACAACAAACTGCCAAAACTCCTTTTCTTCCCTAACTGAGGACTGCTGCTACTGAAAGAGTTGTGCAAAACACATGGACTTACTTGTAAGCCATACCCTGGGACACTGGGAGGAGCAGATTTCCAAGAGGAACTGTTCATCCTCTTCTGAGACCTAAAGAGAAAACAGAGCAGGGCTTCTGAAGCAGAGGAAATTCAAGAATACCACTGGGGTTTTTGTCCACATTAAAATGTCATAAGAATAATTTAATGATGCAAACCCAATGAAGTAACAACACAAAAACACTGAGGCAAATAAAGAGCAGTCATTAGGAAGATAAGACTCAAAGAGAGGATGCGTGAAAACCAAGTAACCAACAAACAAGGTACTTTTAGTATGAAGCCTCCAAACATACTTGCTTTTGCTTCGCTCCTCCTCACTGCTGTCACTTCCACTGCTGGAGCTGCGATGTCGATGTTTCTTGTGCTTCTTCTTCTTCTCTTTCTTCTTCTTTTTCTCCTTTTTGTCTAAACTGCTTTGCAGCTACAAAGCAAGAGACCGGTTCCTCAGTCAGAACTACTGGGACCACACTCAAGTCAGCATCACAAGGTAAGGAACAGAGCTCTCTGTGGAAAGGCTCCTGAAACAAAACCTAAAGCATTAAACAAGGTCCTCTCAGAACTAAGGAGCTTAAGGGAGTCTTCCCTAGTGACCCTATGCCTGCAATCACCTTGTAGTACTAAAGCATTAACCACCAGCTAACAAAACCCAAAGCACATCAGAAGAGTTAAAACAAAACTGAACTTGAAAGGAGGAGAAACTGATTCCTGCAGACAGAAGACTGAGACCCTTGTTCTATGCTACGAGGATTACAGGAAGCTGAATTTATTCTGTTTTTTGTGAAGTGTCAGGAAACAAAACTCAGCTCCTTATCCTAAAAGGAGACTGATTTTGACCTATGATCCTCTCCTTGGTTCAGTGCATTCTATGCTTTGAGTCTGTAAGAGGGCACCGAGATACACCTACCAGTGCCTTGATTTTCTTCATTTTCACAGGATTATTTAACACTTCCCTCTTCTTTTCCTCCTCCTTCTTCCTAAAGCAGAACAAAAATAACCAGGATTTTCAAACAATTGAAAATATCAGCTTTTCATAAAGGATACCAATCAAGTGCAAGCTCTACAAACACATAAAGCAGGAAAGTTGTGTCCAATCAAAGCAGATCCAGCTAAGGAGGTGTCTGCCCTTTCCTCCTCCAGTTAAGAGTGCAACCAGTAGGGAAAACAAAAAGCTATCCTTTTACCATCAGTGTGCCCACAACACTAAGAAAAGCCTAATAATCACAGCAGAGCACATATATTCATACACATACAAGGGTGAGCTAAGCTGGGAGAGGGGAATCAATGTGACGTAATAATCTTTGCATGTCTCTTCATTTACCAACTTTCAGCTCGATGATCATCGGCTCATTCAGGTCACAAAGCCTTAGATTTGAAACCGACTCAGCAAAGTTACCCCAAAGCAGCAAACTGCCTCAAATATGTTACCTGATGTCACGTTAATAAGGCAAATAAGATGTTTCTTAGGGGGTTCCTACTCCTGATGCTTTGCCTCAGCTACTGCTGCTTTCAAGGCTTCATTTAGTACCTTATCATGAAAAGCGGATCCTCCCGGATCTTGTTTGCCATATCCAGGACAGAATTGGCACCTGACTTGGCAAAAATGGAGCCTGGGAGAAGTCCTGTCTCACTGGAACAGCCTGCTTCCTTGTCTTCCATCTTCTCAAAGATGTATTTGTCCACAGGGCGACCCATAAGGTACTCCTCTCTGTTCACCATGCCGCCAGGACCCTGGTACATCCACTCCAGCTTCTCTTCTTTTTTCCTGTTGCAAACACAACCACGTTATTTCCCTTCTCAAGCTTCTGAAGTTACATTTTAAGCCAGCAGCTTATGGAGGAGAGCAGAAACGTCTTTTCGACCTAAAGAACCCTCTCACCATGGAATGGTTGGGGTTGGAAAGGGCCATAAGATCCGGTTCCAACCCCCAACCATCATCAGAGACATTAAACCCACTGACGGGGGTACACACAGCACCTCATCAGGCAGCCCTGTCTGCACCCCTCACCTCACGGTGCCCATGTCCTCAGCGTAGCGCTGCATCTCCTCCCGCGCCCGCTCCTCCTGCAGCTCCCGCTGCAGCTCCTCGATCTTCTTCCTCTCGGCCTCATGTTTCTGCTCGGCTTTCCACACCTTCTCCACATTGCGCAGGGTCTGCGGGTGCCAGCTCTTCTTCAGGTTCTGCGGGAGGGGAGACACCGCGCTGACACGTTAACAACGAGACGCCTGGCCGCCGACAAGGGCCCGCTCCGAGCCCTCCCGCCCCGGACAACGGTAACGGCGCCTTCCCATCACCCCGCTGCCAAGACCGGGGAAGGCCCCAGGCCCAAGCCGGTGCCCGGAGCCCCTCCGGTGCCTCTCGTCCCCCCTTACCAGGTCGCCTCCCCCCATGGCGGCGGCCGCTCGGGCGCTCTCGTCTCCCCGGATACCGGGCAGGGATGTGCGTCACCAACACTCGCCGCCGGCGCGACTGTTCTGCGCAGCGCAGGCGCAAATGCGTCACTTCCGGCCTCTGCCCCTCTGAGGGGAGGCGGGGACATGGCGGTGGAGCGGAGCGCGGCCGGGCCCGGGCGCCTCCCGGTGCCGTTCGGTAGGGAACAAACACCCTAAACCCGAGCGAAAGAACCGCAATAGAAACACTGAACAGTAGTGAAAGCCCTCCCCCACGTAAAGGAGCTCAAAGCCAGCTGCCCCCGAGCCGGAGCTCTCCACATTGCCACATACAAAGGTGGTTTCGGGGTCGCGTTACTTGCGGCAGCGGCCCTGGGTGGGTTAGAACCGGCGACCTCCCGGTTCCCGGCCCGACGCGTTCCCCCCTGAGCCACCTCACCCCGGCAGACCCCCCGCTCCCGCGAGCCCTCCGGCGGGGGCGCGGCGCAGGGGCAGGGCGTCGGGCTGCGGGGCTGAAGGAGCCGAGTTCGAGCCCCGCGAGGGGCGCAGGCAGCGATTCCTTGTCAGTTCAGCACCCAGTAACCCGCTGAGGGGCACAGCAGTCCCCAGGTGCCCCTTGAACAGAGATCCCGCTTCTAGAAAAAGGGTTAAGCGCTGTGGTTAGTGGTTAAATTAATGGCAATTACTCAAAACAGGAAAAACTGGAGCAGTAGCACCTCTCTTAGGCAGCGTATGCATGTACGTGCAGAATTCAGGGGAGGTTGAAACGTGGCAAACTCTGATTTCACGCTCAGCAAAAAGATCATCAAGTGATTTCCAGGAGTGCAGAAGGGTAAGGAAGTCTCTGCTGTCTGTGAGCAGATTCTGGAAGAGAAAAGGGACTAAAAGCAGCTAAAGAGGGGGCACCTGGAGTTGAACCAGGGACCTCTTGATCTGCAGTCAAATGCTCTACCACTGAGCTATACCCCCTTGGCAATGCACCTTCAAAAAGAGACATTTGAAACATTCATATAGAGACAAGTTTTTCCTGTCTGTTTAGGGGATTCCTTTACTTGACAGCCCCCCTCTGCCTCTTCATGCACCTGACAGAACCTCTACAGGCAGTTAAATATGATGCATTATCATAAATGTCATTACTGCAGAGAATTAAGAACAGAGAGGAGTGCACACACAGGCAGGGAGCAGTTACACAGCGCACTCCAGTTTCCTAAGAGTCAGGGCTTCAGCTCCTTGAGCACTGGAGCTCAGAAACCAATGTTCAGTGCACAGCACATCCTCACAAGGCCCAGGGAAAGCTCTCAGTCTCCTTTCTGGATCATATTTTGGCAAAAGAAAGGCTGAAGGAGGAGAAAAAGAGGGGGCACCTGGAGTTGAACCAGGGACCTCTTGATCTGCAGTCAAATGCTCTACCACTGAGCTATACCCCCTGACAACACACATAAATAGGGTTTTACAGAGAGCCAAGCTTTTCTCTCCATGGTTAGACTGACCCAACACCCCCTGTGCCTCTGGATGTGCCTACCAAGGGCCATACAGAGAATACTACTGAGAATCAAAACCAGGGAGAAGTCTATAGACAGAGCGTAGTTACTCACACAGCAGTTTTCTTTAGAGTCAGAGCCTCAGATCCTTGAACAATGGAGCTCAGAAAGCAGTGAAGAGCACAAGATCCAAGGGGAGTTCTCCATCTTCTTTGGGATCAGTTTTGGCAAGAAAGCTGAAGGAACAGAAAAAGAGGGGGCACCTGGAGTTGAACCAGGGACCTCTTGATCTGCAGTCAAATGCTCTACCACTGAGCTATACCCCCTGTGTGATGGTTCCTACAAGGAACAGCACAAAACTTCATGTACAGTTCTGTGTCCACTGGTTAGGTCATGCTATAGAATTACAGAATGGTTTGGGTTGGAAAGGACCTTAAAAACATCCACTTCCAACCCCCTGCCACTGGCAGGGACACATTCCACTAGGACAGCACCCTTGTCTGCATGCTAATGTGCAGGCAAAATTGTCTCTAACATTCTCTGCACAATCTGGAGACAAACACACACAGACAGGGCCTAATTACACACACAGATTGGATCCCCAGCAGGTTCCCCTTCTATCAAAACAATCTTTATGTCTTTGCTTCATCACTGTCACTCTTCCCATAGGAAGTGTTCAGCTAAGTATCTTCAATCTTGGCCTTTGGAGATGCCTTCATGGGTAGGACAAGGACAGCAGAGCTGAAAGGGAAGAATGCTCACTTCTTCCTGAAGAAAAAAGGACAACCCAAAGGGAGCACCTGGAGTTGAACCAGGGACCTCTTGATCTGCAGTCAAATGCTCTACCACTGAGCTATACCCCCTTGGCAATGCACCTTCAAAAAGAGACATCTGAAACATTCATATAGAGACAAGTTTTTCTGTCTGCTTAAGGGATTCCTTTATTTGACAACCCCCTTTGCCTCTTCAAGTGCCTCACAGGGGCTCTACAAGCAGTTAAATATGCTGCATTATCATAAATGTCATTACTGCAGAGAATTAAGGACAAAAGTACACACAGAGACAGGGAGTAGTTACTCAGTGCACAACCCCTGCACTTTCCCTATTCAGGGCTTCATCTCCTTGAACAACAGAGCTCAGCAACCACTGTTCAGCACAAAGCACATCCTCATAAGGTCCAAGGAAAGCTCTTGGGTGTTTCTGTAACCCCTTTTGGCAAAAAGGTGGCTAAAGGTGAAGAAAAAGAGGGGGCACCTGGAGTTGAACCAGGGACCTCTTGATCTGCAGTCAAATGCTCTACCACTGAGCTATACCCCCATGGCAACACTCCTTCACAGAGAGGTTCTAAAAGCATTTCTATAGAGAGCCAACCTTTTCTGTTCACTGGTTACTCTTTTATCTGACAGCCCCTTCTGCCTCTTATATGTTGCTCCCAAAAGGCTGTACAGAGAATTACAAAGGAGGATTGAGAACAGAGAAGAGTACATAAGACAAGGAATAATTACACAGTGCACAATCCCTCCAGCTTCCTTAGAGTCGGAGCCTCAGCTCCTTGAGCACTGGAGCTCAGAAACCAAGGTTCAGTGCACAGCACATCCTCACAAGGCCCAGGGAAAGCTCTCAGTCTCCTTTCTGGATCATATTTTGGCAAAAGAAAGGCTGAAGGAGAAGAAAAAGAGGGGGCACCTGGAGTTGAACCAGGGACCTCTTGATCTGCAGTCAAATGCTCTACCACTGAGCTATACCCCCATGCACAACTGCTCCCCACAAATCTCCCCATAAATAACCAGCCCAACAAACCCCCTACAAATTAATCCCAAGCCAAAAACCAGCTTCTCAAGAAATGCTCATTTCTCCCCTCATAAGCATCCCACTGATACTGTTTAGGAATCAACTTCACCTCTGGCCAGCACCCTGTCTGACCCAGGATGGAGCCTGCAGACAGTTAAGGGGAAACACATGGCAATGAAGAGGCCCCCCCAACTTTTTCTGGATAAAAAGCAGGAAAAGGCGAGGGGGCACCCGGATTTGAACCGGGGACCTCTTGATCTGCAGTCAAATGCTCTACCCCTGAGCTATACCCCCCCTTGTGCAGTAAGGGCAGGAACAGTTCCTTGTGTGCAGGGATGAGGCAGCTCTGCAGCATTCCACTGCCTATTCTACACTGCAGCCCTCTCATTACCCCTCATTTTATCCTAAACCCTACCTCTCAGCATGCTTCCACCCAGCCTCCTGGCATGTAACCTAATGAATTCCCTATTAACTTTATCCAGAACACCTCAGCATACAGAAAAAAACCCAAAGAACACCTTCAAATACCAGCTTCAAACTGTGGCCAAAGCCATTCAACTGCACCTCTGCTTGGTCTTGGGGTGGGTCATTCCTCAGCCTCAGAGAGTAATGACCTGCCACAACACCTCCCATGCTGCCAACCCATCCCAAAGTGCTGCCCAGGAGCAGGGACAATCACCCACCCAAAGCATTTCATCCAGGGCCAGTCACCCAAAGCATTTCAGCCTTGTGCCCTGCCTCACAAAAGCTTCAGACATCAGAAATGCAGCACAAGCTGTGAAAATCCACCAAAGGAGAACAAGTTTATTTTAGTGATGGTTCCTTACTCAGCAGCAGGTCTCTGTTTCTCTCCCCAGGGCTGAGGAACAGCTCCTCCATCACCAGTGCATCGGAAGGATGGCACCGCTCAAAAAGACTGACTTGAGCCACGGGTTGGAGCAGTGCAATGACAGCCAAGAGCATCCCTTGTGCCCTCCTGGCACTCCATCTCTCGTGGGAAGAAGCCACAACCTTTTGCCATCTCCATGGAACGACCTGCAGAAAAGAGAGCAGCCCTCAGTCTGGGTCTTTTCCCAAGTTTCCCTCCCCAGATCCCAGTTGTCAAATGGGAATATACGAGTAAAGGCTTTCTAGGCCACTTATTTTGTGCATTCTTTTGGTCAAACAGCTGTGTCAAAACAAGGGTTTACAAAGCACTGCTTTTGTTCATCATTTCTTGTATTTTTGCTACACAACCTCTGAGGTTTTGGTGCCTGTAACCCCTTAATCCACTGTAACCTCCTTGCACTGAAAGCATCAGGAACAGCAGGAAAACATCAGGAATATTTCACAAAGCAAAGCACGCTGTGGGCTGTCCAAGGGTTGCAGCTCCTGTGGGTCACAACATGATATGGACTGGGGCCAAGCCGGGCATTACAGGGCCACAGCATCCAGGACAGTATCACCCCTATTATACCTTGCTCAGGAGAGCCAAAAAACCAGCTGGCCTCTGGTTCACATCCAAACATCCCCTTCTTGGCTTCCACCTGAGGAACATAAGGAAAACCACACAGCCCAAGCGTTTGTGTAGACATACCTCCAGCTCAGCTTGAGGGCTTCACACACGACCTCCACCAGCAGCCGTGAAGCTGTGTCCTTACCCATCTTCAGCAAGGCCCAAGAAACGTTCCTCAGAGCTGCTGTGCAGGGTGAGTTCAGCACCTCGTGGTACAGCTCACTTCCAGGTGCTGCTTCCCACCCTCCTGCACCATCAGACCAGTGTTCCCAAGCACTTCAACTGCCTGTTCTAGAAGACAATTCCAGGTCTACAGTCCCTTCAGCTCCTGTGTGGAGGCATCTCATCTCGCAGCAGAGCTTCCATAAACCCACCCCACTTCTATTCATGCAGATATCCAGTGGTCAAGTCAATCCTGATAAAGCCATTCCAGCGCAAGCCCTTTCCAGGGGTAGACTCTCCCTACAAAAAGAGACTTATCACTGGGTATTAAACCTCCAAACCCCCCATCCCTGCTCCATGCAGACAAGGAGCTCCATAAATTGGCTTCCCAGAACTACCTCCTGTGTAAGGATATGGTCCTGCTCTGCAGAGAAGGGCACTTTGGTAAGAAAGACACCACTTGTTTGGTACAAGGACTTTTATTGTGTGTATGGAATGCCATGGCTACGCGATGCTTCCCGCGTTGGAGGCTATCCTGGGCCACAGATCCGCGCACTCCTTCGCCACAGGGCCTGTGATGGCAGAGCCTGGGAAAGAGAGGAGGACAATGGTGCCTTAGAGCCCAGCATGGCTATGGAGAGGGGTCAGGGCAGCACTTTGCTCCTCTACAAGGAGCATCAGGGTCCTTCCACCCTCTAAGCAGCAACACCAACCTCCACGCTCCCCCTTCACCCGGGGTTCCCATCCATACCTTTCATTTCTCCTTTGTTATTTACTATCACTCCTGCATTGTCTTCGAAATAGAGGAATACTCCATCTTTTCTCCTGTAGGACTTCCGCTGCCGAATTACCACCGCCGGGTGGACTGCAGAGAGACAGGGGCAGCTCAGTGTCACAGCAAGCATCTCATCTGCAGGGCTTTGCTATGTGAAATTCCAGTTTATAGGCAACAGGATACTTAAACCGATAGTGCGATGCTCATAGTTACGTCTCCACTTGGACAATTTGATGTCTTTCCACCCTTCTCTCTCAACCCACAGGTCCCTCCCCACCCTGAGCAGCCCCAAACCATGGTACCACAGCACCGTGTCCCACCACTGATTGAAACGAACAGCACAAGCTGCCACTTCACCCAAAAGCAGTGCTTTTGCTCTGCCCTTCCACGACAACTCACCGAGCCACTGCCACAGACCCAGCAAGTGCTTTTCGAAGGGTGGAGGCGACGCTCCAGAGATCCAGTGCCCAGCTTCAGCACCAGTTTGGGGCAGAACCATTCCCAACTTCTCCACTCAAAGAGGGGATCCCCCCCAAACCAGCAAAGCCATTCCACACTCACCCTTCTTCCGCAGCTCTGGCTTGCCCTTCTTCACTGTGGCCATCACCATGTCACCCACACCGGCTGCTGGCAGCCTGTTCAGGCGGCCCTTGATGCCCTTCACGGAGATGATGTACAGGTTCTTGGCACCTATGGAGAGAGCTGTGTCAACGGGGCTGAACAGGACAACACTTCCAGTGTCAAATCACTGAGTGAAGCCAACAGCACAAGCGGCCTCTTCACCCAAACCGCTGCTGTTGGTGTCTCCTTCCATGAGCACAGACCCAGCAGCTTAAACAGGGGAGGTTTAGGTTGGGTATAAGGAAGGTCTTTACTGTGAGGGTGCTGAGGCACTGGAATGGATTGCCCGGGGAAGCTGTGAATGCTCCATCCCCAGCAGTGTTCAAGGCCAGGTTGGACAGAGCCTTGCGTGCCATGGTTTAGTGCGAGGTATCCCTGCCTATCGCAGGGGGTTGGAACTGGATGATCTGAAGCTTCTTCCTAATCCAAACCATTCCATGGTTCCAGGAACTTTCCAGGAAGAAAACGGGGGTTGCTCTGGAGCCTCGCAGAGGCCGGGGCACGGCGGCGGCCGCGCTCACCTGTGTTATCGGCGCAGTTGATCACAGCTCCCACCGGGAGACCGAGGGAAATGCGGAACTTGGCACCCGAGGAACCACCGCGTCCTGCAGGGCGAGAAGCGGGTTAGGATCCCGGCCATGGCGCACAGCGAGAAGCCGGCCTAGCGCCTCCCGGGGAAGCGGGGGGGGGGGATTCCCGGCACCATCCGCGGGCTCCGCGCTCCCCAGACCCGGCCCTCGCCATCCCCGGCCCTCGCGGAGATGGAGGCACCGGTAGGAGCACGGATGGAACCGGATTCCGCCGACCCCCCCCGGGACCGGGGCCCGCCTCACCTCGCTTCGACATCTTGGCGCCGGAAGAGGGAGATAGGCGCAGGGCACGCTGGGATATGGGTTTGCCCCGCCTCCTTCCCGCTCCGCCGGACGTCACATGGTCAGGCAGGCGAGGTTCACGTGGCGCTGGCGGGGAGGCCCCGCGGCGCCCTCTAGAGGTACCGGGAGCGTCTCGGTGGCCACCGCTCCCCACGTGTGGCTCGCACCGGACTCTGGGGTGCACCGCGGCCACGGGGAAAAGGTTCGGACCGGTCCGTACCGGGAATGATTCGGGGTAGAAAAACGGGGAAAAAAAAGGTGGAAAACACAAAAGAGGGGGCACCCGGATTTGAACCGGGGACCTCTTGATCTGCAGTCAAATGCTCTACCACTGAGCTATACCCCCGCCACGTTGGGTTGTTGTCCGTGCCGCCTTCCACCGTCGCCACCGGCCACCGAGCTTGGGGGGGGCGCCGGTGGCTCCTCCCGGTGCGCTCTTCCAGGACCGGCGGAACCCGGGGGACCAAGAAGCGAGCACAGGAAGGGAGGCAAAAGCGCAGCAGTTCGGTGTTTCCCAGGCACCGTTTGGTGTACCGGGAGTGCGGCGGCAGCGCCGTGCCGTTCACCCCACACCGAGGCGGGGATGCGTCGGTTATCAGAGCCAATCACCCTCGCCTCCATGTGTATTTGTCAGCCCTAATGATGCTGTAAATCCCGGTGTAATTTAACTGCAAAGTGAAAGGTTTTTGCCTGTTGGCAAGAAATGATTTTTGTGTTTCCCCAGGGAAAGCTTAAGTCTAATTTCAGGAGGAAAACACAAGTGATGCTGCTTCATCAGCCTGGTCCTCTAAGTGTTCCATGTAGAGCTTGAAAGCAAATAATCATAGAGTCCCAGCCTGGTTTGTGTTGGAAGGGACCTTAAAGCTCATCCAGTTCCAACCGCTGCCACGGGCAGAGACACCTTCCATTGGAGCAAGTTGCCCCAAGCCCCATCCAACCTGGCCAACTGAACACGATGCAGATCGTGAAGGGGTAAGAGAAAGAAAAACCAGAGCCTTGCGGTCGTTTTGCACCCAAAACATCTGTGTGATGAAGAGCCTCGCGCACTCGTCAGCATCTCCTCAGCCAAGAGAGGAAAATCCACCCACAACATCCCAAATTGCTGGATAAACTGAAAAGCTGGGTTTATTTTCAGCTGAGATGGGCCGGGAAGAGGTGGAAGGCTGTTTTAGGGGAGCTGGGAAGTGCTGGGTGAGGTGATCAGCGAGGGAAGGAGTGGGCTGTGTGACAGGCTCAGAGAAGCTGCTTTTAAACTGAAGGAAACCGATTTAAAGCTGCATCCTGAAATAAAAAAGGAGGAAAAGAGTTGAGCACAGCCTTTTTTAGTATGGGTGTGCTTCATTAAAGCCCACTTGCAAGCAGAGGGTCCTTTTCTTGCATTGGGTTCCTGGAAAGGGGAATTATCTGTTATCCCTGATAGAGATTTAGTTAACATTCTTATAGAGGGTTTTGGCATGGAAGAACCCCAATTGGGTTGATGCTGCCTATCACATTGCCTGTGCAGGAAGAACCTACACGGTTCTGCCGGCCTTGCGGAGGTCAGGGAGCTTCTCACGTTACTTTTAAGGAGGAATCATGCGCGGGGATAAAAATAAAACACAAAAGAGATAAGAAAAACAGGCAAAAAAGAACAATCAAAAAAGCTCCAACTCAAGGGGGCACCCGGATTTGAACCAGGGACCTCTTGATCTGCAGTCAAATGCTCTACCACTGAGCTATACCCCCAGCTGCCGTTGCGGCCGCGCGAGCGCTGTGCTAGCGCATCCCAACGCGTGTGCGCAGCGCCCCATGCACCGCACACGCGTGTGATGGAGGGGAGGAAGAGGAAGGGGGCGGGTGTACGTGTGCGTGCACGCGTGGGTGCGCGCCCGCAACCCCCCCCCCCCCTTGCTCCTCCCACTCTTCCCCCGTTACCCCCCCCCATCACTATTTAGGGTCGCGGCAGCGCGGGCGGCGGCCCCAGAAGCGGCGGCGGCAGCGGGAGGCAGTGGTTGGAGTCCTGGGTCCTTGCAGCCATGAACCCCAACTGCGCCCGCTGCGGCAAGATCGTGTACCCCACGGAGAAGGTGAACTGCTTGGATAAGGTGAGTGCGGCGTATGGGGAGGGGGGCGGATATAGGGGGTTGTGGCGTCTTCTGTGGGGCTGGTTCTTCCCCCCCCCACCATCCCCATCCCATGTAGGGTATTTCATGCGCTCTCTTGTAGGGTATTTAAGTCTTTTCCACTTACTGTGGGGTATCCCGTTTTCACCATGGGCTGTCTTCAAAGTGCCACCCTCCCCATATAAACCTTCTCGGGGTCCCCACACGGTGGGACCCACACTTTTTCCAGCCCCATGGGGACCGGAGGTGGCATCTTCTCATACCCCCCCGGCAGTAGCCCTGGGGGTAACCAGCAATGCCTGGAGCCTGTTCCTTTTGTATAACCAAACAGCAGGAGAGGCCGGTGGAAAGCAACAGTTAACGCTCCCCCCGAAGCCGGGAGCCTCATCTGGTTTGCATTAGCCAAGCTTCTCTTTTTTTTTACCCCCCTTTCTTTTCCTTCCATCCCAATTGATAGTTCCAGAATTCCATCTTTATAACCCCTTCTGCCTGCCATAGCATTGGGGGGAGAAGCGCTTTGAGCGTCTCTTTTTGAGTGCTTTCCCATCAAAACCCATCCTCGCTGGTGCCGAGGTCCGGTAAGGAAAGCGATGGCGGGGTCTCCATCCCCTCCGCTGCACGGCTCCCATGGGATTCGCCTGGGAACTCGCTCCTCCTGGAGAGCCGAGCCGCTCTCCTCCTCCCCCTCCTCTTCCAGGTTCTGGGACGACCAGTTTAAGGACTAAAAAAAGTAACTTGAAGAATGCGCCGCTCTCCAGCGGCATTCCTGAGCTCCGGCAGACCCTGTTGCGCGCATTTTTAACAGATGAGGTTTCTTCCTTGCGCTGGGAATGGCTCGAAGCGGAACTATCGGCCCTGTGTTCCCTGCCTGTTGGGAGCAGGGAAGTGGCTCTGGCTTAAGGAGCCTCGAGTAGCTGCGGGGCATCTGAGTTGTGGATGACTGGGAAGGAAGGCGAGGAATGACCCATCCCTTCCTCCTGCGCAGCCACTGGCTGGGGTTTGGCTGCTCTGAGCTGGCAGTTGTGCACTGCCGTGAGGACATGGATGATGTGCATCCCAACACCACGTATTCTGCCTGCAGTCACCATCTTGTACTTGTAGTGGCCTTCTTAAGCTCAAAATCATTCCATGGTCACCCTTGCCGTACAGCACAGCCCTAACCAAAGAGCTGCACCCCAACTCCCCTCACTTCCATTTGTCCTGGTGTTCCTGGCTGCAAGAGCCTTCCCATGAAAGCACGGTGTTACTGGAGAGGCTGCTCCCCTTGTTTTCCCTCTACCTGGAGCAAAGTCGAAAGGGCAGCTCTGGTGTTGTTTGCACAAGTTGAACCCCAGGCAGCAATAAGGAAGGGCTCCGGGAGGGGAAGTGTACACGTAGCTGGGTTTAAGCTTTCAGCTCTGGTGTGCTGACAAGCAGATGGGTTTGGTTCTCCTGGGAGTGCAATCAGGAAAGTCCATTTCCAAGGAGGAAAACGTGGGGCTTTGTGGGGCTCCATCAGCGTGGTGCAGTGCTGCCTGTGAGTTCTGCCCATCAGCACCTTGCCAAAGGCAAAAGGGGTTCAGGGAAATGGGTGTCGTTGCCTCCCCTGCTGCTCTCCATATAAGGTGCTGTACCCAGCTTCTGTTTGTGGAAGTGACATCTTGTCATAGGGTTTGGTGGTTGCAGCGCCTGAACCCACGTAGAGCTGATGTCAGATGACTTTCCTGAGATGAGTAGAAGTTAGGCTCGGCTGTTGCACTGCATTAAACCCGCTCAAGGCTTTGCCTCCGGCCCAAGGAGACTCCTTTATGTCTTTTAAACCTTGAGTCTCAAGTGATGCTCGCTTCCAGGTGTGGAGCAGAGTTGCACTGGTTCAGCCTGGAGAAGAGAAGGCTCCTGAAGGGGAGACCTTAGAGCAGCTCCAGTGCCTAAAGGGGCTGCAGGAAACCTGGAGAGGGGCTTGGGACAAGGGATGTAGGGACAGGGCAAGGGGAATGGCTTGAACCTGCCCGAGGGGAGACTGAGCTGAGCTCTTAGGCAGAAGCTCTTCCCTGTGAGGGTGCTGAGGCGCTGGCACAGGGTGCCCAGAGAAGCTGTGGCTGCCCCATCCCTGGCAGTGCTCAAGGCCAGGTTGGACACAGGGGCTTGGAGCAAGCTGCTCCAGTGGAAGGGGTCCCTGCCCATGGCACAAGGTGGAACTGGAGAAGCTTTAAGGTCCCTTCCAACCCAAACCAGGCTGGGATTGTGTGATTTACTTCCTAGAGGGATGCTGTGTGGCTGTAGCATGAGCTATCAATGGACACACTCCACCATGTACTGTGGCTGTGAGTCCCCAGGTCTAATCTCTTGCCATGGCAAGGTTGGCCAAAGGGCTCCATCTCTCCAGGAGCAGCATGCCTGGACCAAAGCCCATGTGCTCCTCATGGAGTCCATCCTGCTGGGACACGGGGCTGTGCTGTGCAGCTGTACCTGGGATCACCTCCAGATGTTCAGAGTGCTTCAAACTTGGGATTAGAAACCCTAATGCTCCTCCGAAAACCTATTTGGAGCTTGTCCTCTTTCTCTGCTGGAGGCTCAGCAGTAGCGGTACTGGAAGCCTACGTAATCGCTGTTCCCCTGTGTCTGGTTTTGCAGCCCTCCTTTTAGTGCTGGTTTAGATTGCTGGATCCAGCGTTAATACTGGCAGTGGTAGGAGAAAGCTTAGCATTGGCAAGACTTGGAGACAAGGGTCTTTGTGTAGCTCTCCTCAGGCTGTAGAGTCCTCTGTAAGAGGTACAGGACAGAGACAGCTCTGTTGAAAGATGCCTGGTGCAAGATGTGTTAATTCCTCTCTGTCTGGGGGTAAGGCCTGGCTAAATCACTGCTGCTGTGCTTATTGTGGAGCCTACCTTGGGCAAGGGCAGTGCTGGCCTTGCCTTGGCTCTTGGGAGCCTGGATATTCCTTGGGGAAGAGGCTCTGAAGTAATGATGGCAATCGGTTCATCTCCTATTTACAGTGGCATCCCTGGTACTTATCCGCAGCTATTGCAGCACAGGCAGAGGTGTGTTAACTGCCTCTAATGTGGCAGGAGCTCACCCAAAGGGCTGTGATGCCTGAAGGACTTGGGGTTCAGGCTGTCCTCATAGAGGCTGAACGCTGGGATGGAGGGGAAAGCCTCATGTACAGGCTGGATGGGGATGAGGGTGCTGGTAGGGAGCAAGGGGAAGCCTCCTCTCGCTGTTTGCATCAGTCTGGCTCCGGAGGAACTTGTATAACTGGAGGAAAAGAACAAATACGTTGCCCTGAGCAACTGAAAGGAGGCAAATTGTCCTCCTGGGCTGAGTCATCGTCTCCCAGTGTTTGTGCACTGGGGTGTGGTACCTGTGGGTAGGTGGCACAAGGGCTTGGCTCTCACCACCTCCACGCAGCAGTGGTGGAAAGGGCTTTTTGAAGGCTTAAGGGTGGAAGGAAATCACAGGGAGAACCTCGAGCTGCTCTCCAGGGCGCTTTGCTTGCTGCCTGTTCAGTGTGTGCTGGGTGCCACGCTGCAGGCTTGTTGACTGTCATGTGCTGGGTGTGATGGAGCCGCTGGTGTGGCTTTGGGCTGGTTCTTTCCCTGCTTCTGCGGGGTGATGCTGGGTGGTTTGGGTGCTCTGAAGAAGGGAGGCAACCCTGGGGCTGGGCTGAATTGCTCTGGGGGAGCAAAGGCTCTGCTCCAGCTCTGCTCCTTTCCTCTGTGCCTGATCTGGACCATGGGATGTCGCACCAAGCCAGAGGAAGCACCAGGTCTGGTCACTTGGAGGCTGGCATCAACTTTGGTCTGCATAGGCTTGAGCAGAATTGCTTGGGAGCAGCTCTGAGCTGTTCTCATTGGGCTCCATCCAGCCACTCAGGCCAGTTAAATGCCGAGTGGAAATCATTTCATTAAGAGTAGCCCTAAAAAACCTGTAAACCACATCCTTATAGGGTTCATCGGGTGTTGCAGCCCCAGTGTAGGGTCATGGCTTGAGTTTCCAGGGCTGTGTCTTTTGTCTTGAGTCTGAGCGTGCCTTGCTTAAGGGAGAGCTGCAGTCAGGCAACAGACCTCATCTGGGCTCAACCTGAGACTGCTGCTGCAAGCTATGGGCGAGAGGATGCCAGAATGACACCGGGATGTCAGGCCAGCAGCTCCTCTTCCCTGTTGTTGCCTGCTTCAAGCCCTTGGTAAGAGCACTCATTGGTCTGGACAGCCCCACTGGGAGAAGAAGGGGATGAGGAGTGCCTGGGGTGCTCCTGCATCCTCTGGGGATGCAGAGCTTGGGGTCAGCCACCTAAAAGGCAGGCAGAAGGGTGGCATCTGTGGTGAGGACCTTTGAGCTGCCTGCGTCGCGCTGTCTGCTTCTCATGAGAACCTTTTAGTCTCTGCCTTGGCTCGGTGTCTGTGTGCAGCCTTACCTGACCTGCTCTTCTGGCTATCTCTTGGCTAGCATCAGCAAAAAAAAACCCTAAAGCAGCATCTTTGAAGCCTGCAAACCACAGCTGGTAACTGCTGACAGCTCCCTGCTCACAGGGGTTTGTGTTGTGCTTTGCCCATCCTGTGAATTCCTGCTCTGGAGATAAGGAAGCAAGATGCTGCTATAATGCAACTCCAGTGTTGTGCCCTGGATGTGTTGGGAGGGTCTGGGGGGGTTTATGTGTGTCCTGAACCAGTCAGAACACTGGGCTGTGGGTTCGTCCTGCTGGCATCACTGGACTGGAGGAGCGTTGGAGTTGTGTGAACCTAGTGGGACGTGGCCCTGTTTTGCAAGCCACTGGTGGTAATGATTCTCTTGTCTCTGTCTGCAGTTCTGGCACAAGGCATGTTTCCACTGCGAGACCTGCAAGATGACCCTAAACATGAAAAACTACAAGGGCTACGAGAAGAAGCCGTACTGCAACGCGTAAGTGACTGGTGCCTGCTCTGGTGGGCACTGGGAGAGTGATGGGGCTGGGAAATGAGGGGTGCAGGGACCCTCTGCCTGCATAAACTCTTCCCCTGCTGCTCTGCTTTGGTTCAGGGTGTGCATGTGAAGCCCTGGGCTGGAAGGGGTCACCCAGGCCAGTTAATGGTGGTATTAGAACAAGGGTTTCCAGACTTAAAAGCCATCTATGGGTGCTCTCCAGTTCCAGCTTGGGCAGACAAAAGGTGAATGAAATCCAGAATACAGGCAGGTGTTTATATGGAGTTGACTTTGAGCTGTATCCCCTTAAAGAAGGGGAAATAAAAGGGTGTTTATTGCACCCCAACTCAGTGCAGGTGTTTGGGGAGAGGAAAAAATGCCCTTTAGTGCAGGGGGAAAGGGTGTGTGAAGCAGTGAGGGGCATGGGTGGCACTGCAGCCTGCTGATAGCCAAGTGCATTCACCCTCAGTTACTGTCACTTGCCCTTGATGTTGGGAAGGTAAATGGAGCTTAAATGCAGAATCCTTCTCTCCTGAGCAGCGTGGGGGAGATGGAGGCAGAGCTGAGTGATGCATGTTCACTGAGAGAACACACTGCTGAGTGATGCGTGCTCACTGGCCCCTATGTCTTTTCCTATCAAGAAGGATCCTTACTTATGCCCAGCTTTCTGGGCTCTGCTCAGCCCAAAGTGAAGCTCTCAGTGCCTGACATGTTTTTTAATATCTATAAAGCAGCTTTGCAGTAAGGTTTTTGTAGCTGCTGCTTATACAGGAGTGTTCTTAGAAAGAAAAGTAGATAATGTAATACCACTTGGTGTGTGTGTAGCTTGGTCCATTCACAGACTACTTTAGAATCATTAATCCTGACAGCATCCTTGTAAGATGGGTATTAATGTGTAAGATAAGCAGAAGGAAGCTGAAGACCTTCAGCCATATGGTGCCTTAGCACAACGCTCCCTCTTATGTAGCTCTTACAGGTTGGTTATTGCCCATTGAAGGTGCTGATGGTGGTTGTGACCTGCCCAAAGCCCAAAACTCCTGTTTAATTGGGATGAGCCTTGGAGCACTATTAAAGCTCCAGCTTGTGAGGTGGAAATGGGAACTTCCTGGAGTAGTGAAGTGGCATGAGGGTGAGCTGATGATTTAGAGGGCTGTGCATGCATCTCAGCCTACCATGGTGGTCCAAGCAGCCTGGGATCTGTGAGGCTGAGACCCTGATCTGTGGAAAGCAGCAGGAGATCAGACCCCTGAGCTCTTTAATGTCCTGAATCAAAGCTTCCTTTGCTGTATCATGGGCATCATCCACATCCTAGCTTTGCCTGGTCCCATGTCCAGGGCATGCTCATCCCTGGTGCTTCTGCCCCTGGCTTGGCCGTAGGGATGGGCTTGAGGTCCTGTTCTTGTGCTTTCTCCCTCCAGGCTGCTGGAAGGGAAGTGGGATAATAATGGGAAATTCCTGAGATTCCAAGGAGTCTGCGCAACCCATCTCAGTTTCTCAACCCCCTCTGCTTGAGAGCTGCCTTTGATGCTGGCTTGCTGTCTTAACCCTTTGCAGCCTCCCTGCCTTGCCTCTAGCCCAGGGATGTTCAAAGCTGTGCACAGAGCCCTGCATTAAACGCTTTGTTCTTCCTTCTTTGCCTGATCTTGCTTTAAAGGGAAGTGAGAGCAGCTGCAAACTGCTGCTGTGCCCTTTGCTTGCTGGGGTGGAGGCTGTAGGGTGCCCAGACGTGGGGTGAAGGGAACCTCCAGCCAGAGGACATGGGTTTGGTTCCTTGTCAGCTGCTGCCCACCCCCTGCAGTACCCTGGGCTGGGAGCAGTGTCCAGGGAAGGTGAGGATAGCTCAGGAAGAGCCCACCCATTCCAAATGTTGCTCACGTTGGCGTTGAGGAGCAGCATCTTTTCTCCCCCAAGAAAGGGGGTGGAAAAGCAACGTTTATCCTGGCAGGGAAGAGACTGCTTTACTGAACATGCATTAGCACAGGGTCTCCTCTGTTCGAGCCGTGGCCTTCTGCCAAATTCCTGAGTTCCTTTCTTCAAGAGAGCAGGAGGAAGAGGGCCGGGCTTCCTCCCTATCTGTGACATTACCCCAGCAATAAATCTGTGGGAAGCCTTGCAAGAAGGTGGCTGCTTAACTCTGCCCTCCCCGCGCCCAGCAGCGTTGGGAGCTGGCTTGGTGGCAGATGTGATGCTCTCCACCCTCGTCCTCACTCCCCTTTTGACTTGAGCTGGGTACCGGGGTGACTGGTTGTTCACTGGAGGCAGTGTTCAAGGCTGGGCTCATCTCTTTGAGCACTTTGAACTAAAAGAGGTAGAAGTGGAGGGAGGGCAAGGTCCAGGTGATGCTTGAGGCTTCTGCTAATGAAGGGTGGGGGAAAGCCTGGCTGTAAAGGACAGGCAGGGCTGTGTGTTCAAGGGCACCAGCTGCTCCCAGATATGCATTATATAGAGGCTTTAATGTTGTCTTGTGCTGTAGGGATAACAGAGCTCTGTGCCTCAGTGGTGGCTCAGAAGTGACTCTCTCCCAGCTAAAACCAAGATGCTGTGTGCAGCACGAACCTGGGGCCTTGGCAGTGCTGTCTGAGGGTCCAAAGCTGTGTATTTGGTCTGGGGAGCTGGATCTCCAGAGATGGAAGCACTAAGGATGGATGCCCTAAGTGCAGAGAGGAGCTTGCTTATGCCTGGGTGTGGAGCCATATGGAGGGGGGAGAAGGAGCAGTATCCCAAGCATGTATCCCTTCTGTGCCTGTCTTGGCTATAAGGAGGTTCTGCTCCTCTCCCTTGAAGAGCAAGGATGAGACCCAAGGCTTCATCTCTGAGCTGTAGGCTTGCCCAAATTCGTGCTGATGAACAAGCGATTGCTCTGTTGGATGCATCTGGTTGGAAAGCCCTGCTCTGGCTGCATGCTCCAGCCCCTGTGCTGGCATCCCGCTGCTCAGAGGGGCTGTCCCTGCTGCTGCACACCCCAGTTTGACTTCCTTACTGCTGCAGACAGTTAATGCAGGCAGGAAGTTAATGGTCTCCTTGCACCGAGAGGCAGCCTGGCCCCACTGCAGCATCCTTTGTTTGAGCCTCCAAGGGAAGATGCTGCTGCCAGCAGGGACCTTTGCTGTGGTCCCAACAGCACAGAGACGAGGCAATAGTGATGCTGCTGCCTCTCCACACACCCCCCCTTGCTAAACCCCTCCAGAAGGGGCTCGAGGCAAAGCAAGGCTGCCAGGAATATCCTGTGTAGGTGTATTGGCAGGGTCGCTCCATCTGCCACGCTGGGGTGACTGCAGTGTTCTATAAGGAGCTGACTTGCATCACATAGAAACCACTCCGGGGAATTCACATGTTGGGGCTGACATTGTTTTTGCTGAGTCAGGGCAAGCAGCTCAACCCTGTCCTCCTTACCTAAACCTAGCACTGGTGTTAACTGGGCACAGTGAGTTGTAAACCCTCCAATTCATCGTGATGACCCAAAGGACCTCCCTGGCACCCATTTCCCCACTCAGATCCTTGCCTTCCCATGCAGAGCAAGCAGCCTGGTACCTCTGGGCTAACTCTTCCCTTGGAAGAAGTTAGTGAGTGCCTCCCAAGCTTCACAAGGAGCCAGGGATCTGTTCTTGGCATTCCTCTGCGCTCCATCTGGTAGCAGCCTACTCCATTAATATAGTGATCTTCCAAGGCTGGGGGGAGGCAGGAAGGGAAAGGGGAACAACTGTGTTGCTGGGCTGGAGTCCAGGTGTTTATCCCATGCTTTATTTGTGCCGAGTTTCTGGATGAGAGGAGCTGCTTCCTCTCTCGGTGGGCACACTTTGCATGCTGTGGAGCTCAGAGCAGGCTCTGCTGTTGGTGTAAATGAAAGCTGGTCTGCCCGTATGTTGCTATGGAAGGGGGGGATACAGGGTCCTGCTGCTTCCCCCTCTGCTGTGCTGGGGGAAGGATCCTCAGAGCATCCTCAAAGACAGGAGCTGCTCAGCATTGACCTCGGTGCAGGCTGCAGATGCTAAACTTACCCATGCCCTGGGGCTGGAGAAACCTCTATTGGGATGCCCACCCTGTTCCCATAAACAGCACTGGAGGGAGGAGGTTGGGACAGGCACTGCTCTGTTTTGGGGGCTCAGGGATGGGAGAGGGGAGCAGTGGGATGAGCAGAGCCCCATCCAGAAGTGACTTCTCGCTCACAGCTTGGCAGCCCCTCTTCTGCATTCACCTGGAATCTTTCCATTATGGATTAAAGCAGGTTTATGGAAACAGGCTGGTTTTTCCTTAGGCTGCTCTGCAACACCCTCAGCAACTGCTGGCAGAGCCTTTGGGGATGGAGGCGAGATGGATGCTGCCTGTCCTCACAGACAGCAAAACCCTGCTCCCTGCCATCATCCTGCACTGGTGGTGATGGGTTTGGCTTCTCCTGCCTCCTCCAGCCCTGTGCTGGCCTGGTACCATGGCAGGGGCTTTGAGGCACCCCCAAAGGCAGAAGCTCTTCCCTGTGAGGGTGCTGAGGCGCTGGCACAGGGTGCCCAGAGGAGCTGTGGCTGCCCCATCCCTGGCAGTGCTCAAGGCACAGGGGCTTGGAGCAAGCTGCTCCAGTGGAAGGGGTCAGGATTGGAACTGGATGAGCTTTAAGCTCCCTTCCAACCCAGACCAATCCATGAAGCTGTGCTCTGGGTTATGTTATACCAAGCCAACCCTGCTGCGGGCTGGGAGCAGATGATGGGAGCAGCAGCTGGACACGTGGAGGGCTGGACCAGCCATTTTGGCAGCTTCTCCTTGGATGTGCTGGGAGGAACCAGAGCCTTCCCCTGCAGCCTGCTCTGTTACAGAAGGATCTTTGCGAGCCTTTGTGACTAACAAAAGAGCAGTTTATTTCTTTAAGCTCATCCCCAAGAACCAGCAGCTCTTTGAAAGGCAGGATGTGAACTGGGGAGCCTCCTGGCAGAGCAGCCCTTATTGCTTCCTTTGTTTAACTCTCCTTTCCCAAACCCCTGATACAACAGCCCAAAGGTGACTGTGTCCTCCTGGATGGAGCTGCAGGTTTGTGGGTGGTGTTGCTCCATCCCTTTAGGATGCTGTTGCTGGGCAAGCCTGCCAGAAACACTTGCTTTAAAGCAGCTTGCATTGAATACAAGCAACACTTTGAGCTAGAAGAGGCTCTTCTAAGCACTCAATCACCTCGTGCATGGTGTAAACCAGCACTGCTGGAGGTTTGAGTCATGCTGGAGAGGGTCCTGTTGCTAACAGAGCTCCTGTGCTGCGCTTCAGTGGGGTTTATACAGCTGTGCCCACCAGTATCTCCCATTGGAGAAGCTGAACTCCATTTCCAGCATTGTGAGAAGCTCCCAAGGCAGAAGTTCAAGTGCTGCCCTTCTTGGCAGGGCAGATCCTGGGAGCAGATGCTGCTTTCGGGGCAGGACTGGGATGTGATGGATTGCGAGTGCTTGGAGACTCCCAGTGCTCTGGAAGTGAGATCTTTACACTATTTCTCCCTGTGAGAACACTGCCTAAGTGCCATTGACATGTGGAAACTGGGACCAAGGTGCTGGAATGGTGTGTGGGGAGGAAAGGGCTGTGTTTGCTTTCTAATGTCCCTGTTAAAGCAGCTTTGGTTGTGCAGCTATTGCTCCTTGGATGGAGCAGTGAGCTCTGCCTGCCATCACTGTGCTGCTCTCCTCCTTAGGTGCATGGGGAGCCTCACATCCCTCCGGATGGGTTCAATGGCTCTGTGGAGCTGCAGATTAAAGGGGGTTTTCCAGCCTTTGCTCCATCACGTGTCCCTCTGCCCCACATATTCCTGTGCTGCTTCACTTAATCTGACAGCAGCAGGGGTCGGGCTGGGGGAGGGATCCCACGTGTCCCATTTGTTCCACTCTAAGCGGGCAGAGGATGGATGTGAAGAGAGACCCCCAAGGGCAAGGCCAATCTGGTGTCTGTGGCCCCGAGAGCAGCAGCCTCCTCTCCATCAGCTGTTAAAGTAATCCCCATCTGATGAAGCAGCCGTGGGGATGCTGAGGGCTCATCCTGCCTGCGCTCTGCACCCCTCCTCCTTCACAGCCACTGCTGCAGAGCACCAGAAGGTCCCCAAGACCCACTGAAACCTGGCTCCTTTCCTCCTGCATCCCACCGGGATGCTCCTGCCCAAACAGGAGCCAAGTGTTTGGATCCTGTTGTCCACCAGGCAGGAGCAGGACCCACAGCACCTCGACGAGCAGCTCGCACGGGTGTGTTTTACCCTGGCTCCTGTTTGCTCTCGAGAGGATGCTGCTCTTCCTTAGCAGCAGACTTTACCCAAGTGCCGCATCCCAGGCTGCGTGGGACTCGTTATTTCCTTGCAGTTTGTCAGGAGAGGGATGGTTGGGAGCAGCTTCCCCCTCTTTGTCTTCTGGAGGGTTTTAATGATGCTCCAGGGCTCCATCATCCCTGTTTGACTCCTGTTCCCTGCCTCTACCTGTTGAGCTCACTTAGGAAACAAGCGTTCCTGTGGCAGAGGGATGGAGTGAAGGGCATCTATGAGGGCAGTATAAATGAGTGATGCTGGCAGAACACCTCCACTGCCTTTGGGCTCAGTGCATGGAAGCTGCAGTGATGGGCACCAGAACTCCTGCTGGTTCCAGCTGTGGAAGCCTCCATCTCTAACCCATGCTGGTGAGGGTGGCCGATAACCACACAGGGTGGATTTGGGGTGTGTTGCTCACACTGATAGAGCAAAGCAAGGTGAGCAATAAACGCCTTCCCTGTTCCCTGCTTCCCCAGCCAAGCCCTATTGATGGTGCTGGTGGGGGCAGGACCCACAGCTCTGCTCCTGCCTTGCTTTTGGCCATGAGAAGAGGGAGAACCGGGTCCTCTCCCCCAGGCGAGGAGGGATGAGCCTGATGCTGAGCTCCCCTGCCTGCTCCCAACCCAAAGCAATTCACTCCCTGCCTGCTCACGGAGGTTTAGTTCATTGCTGACTGCTCCCGAGGCTCATTCTCATGCACAGGAGATGGGTTTCCCCTCTGCTGTGTGTGGCAGGGATGCGGGTGTCTGTGTTTGCATGGATGGGCGATGCGGGGCTCTCACTGCTCCTGCAGCAGGAACCCTTCAATTCCCTAATTTAAGGTTCCTAATTTAAGGAACAGCCTGAAGTTCCCTGGGGACTAAAATGCCTCTTCTTTATCAGGCAGATCTCGGGAGCTGGGGAGAAAAGAGATGCCTCCGCTTAGGGGAAGATGCTCAACTCATGTGCCTCATCCTACTCCTAATGCAGATGGACAGATTGCTCCTGCTTGCTAACCACAGGCTGGGGGGGTCAAGGATGTGTCAAAACCTATCTCAAATCCTTGGGAGGTTTCCTCAATCCCTATCAGAAGCAGAAACCAGTTGTAGCTCAGTCTCTGTGGTCTCTCATCCTGTCCCTCAGCAGGCTGTGGCTGCAGCAGGGCACAGCTCGCTGTGGGTCCATAATGCAGGAAGCAGGGATGCTCCTTCAGGTTATCCCTGTTTCCTCCCACTCCCACCACAGCTTCCCAGTCTCTGAGCCTCACAGGGGTGAATTTCTCCATTTCCAGCCCTCGCAGTGACTGGGGCTTCCCTCCTCCTTGCATCCGGAGGCTGCTGCTGGGGACTCGGCTTCTCCCAAGTGTTATTAGCATGCCCGGGGCATGGGATGCAGTTGCCATGGCAATGGGATGATTTCTGCTGGCAGCATCAGTTGATAGTACCGGCGCTCCTGGGCCGTGGCTGAGCTGTGAATGCAGCTCTGGCTGGTGGTGCACACAACTTACCCATTGCCTTTGCCCTTCACAGAGCCCTGGATTTGGGTTTTCCATGTGCAGCCCTTGAGCATCAGGGGATGGGGCTGTTAGAACTGGGCATCTCCATAAAAATCCTGTCTTTGCAAAGGCCCCAGCAGCAGGGATGCTGCTTGGTTATCCCCATAGGACCGGGGTGAAGCTCCATCCCCGTTCCCAGGGCACGTGTGGGGCTGGCCTGCCTGGGTTGTGGCCTTCCGGAGCTCATCTGCAACTGGAGGATGAGGGAATGCAGAATCATAGACCTGAGGGTTTGGGCTTTGTTTTCTTTGACCTTGGTGGGAGTCAGGGTAGTGACTTCTAAGAAACTCCAAAAAGGGCTCCAGGATGCAAGGGATAACGGGGCTGAACCAATAGACAAGTCCCAGGACTGCCCTCCCCTGCCCCTGTGAGTGCAGTTCTTGGGTTAGCATCACTGTGAAGGAAGCCCCAACTGCCCCAGCAGCTGTTTAATGGCATTTGGAACTAAACCTGATGCTGCTGGTGTTTGCCCAGTGGGTACCAGCATCCCCATGGCCCTAATGGAGGAGTCATCCTGAGGGCAGAACCCCTTGAGCAAGGCTGTGCAGTGCAAACTCCTTTGACCTGTGCTGCCTTTGGTCCCTGCAGCTTCACTCTTAGAGGGGGTTTTTGCCATCTCCACAATGACAAAAGGGCACACTTCCCTCTGTGCTGTCTCTTCAAGGTAGGAATGCATTAACCCAGCACCTACTGCAGCTCCAGGAGCCTTTACAGAGCAAACCGTGCTAACCAGAGGCCAAACTGGGCCAATGCCATTTGTCCTTTGCACCCCTCCAAGCTGTTCATCTCTGCTCCAGCAGACAGCAGCTGGGGTGGATTTGGTTCTAAGATGCCTTAACACTGTTTTGCTGCATCCAAAATGTCCTTCCCTATTGCTAAGCCGTTGCTCCCACCCAGACATCCCCACTCCAGTGGGTACCAGTTGCTGGGAGAGCAGGAGCTGAGGCCAGGATGTCAAGAGCAGGTAAAGAGCTGTGCCTGTGGCTCCTGCAGGACCCTTGTGGAGAAGCAGGGGTTATCCCTATTGGGGTGTTAATGCAGGAATCTCTGCAGCCTTGATGTCTCCCAGTGTGATGCTGTGACAGAGCCGTGCCTGCAGGCAGCCTGAATGCCGTATTACATCCCCTCTAATCAGGTTAATCTAAACAGGGATTAAAGTCTATCCTCCAAGCAGTCACTGAGCTCTTGTTTGGGTAAAACTGCTTCTTGTCCTTCCCAATCTCACTCCTGCTTGCTTTGGGGCTTGATTTGGGCTTATTTGATGCCTCAGGCAGCAGGGATGGGGCAGCGGGTGATGTCCTGCATGGAGCAGGCTGCTGTGTACTGGAGCTCCCCTGCTGCTTGCTGAGTTCTTTTCCTCTTTCTGCAAGCCACATCAGCCCCGTTTGGTTTCTCTCTGTGTGTGTGGGGTTCTCTTTACTCTTTCAATGGGGTTGGGGCAGCTGTTTGTACTGCGTTGCTGCTCTTGCAGGTCTGTGGTTGCCTCGTCTGTCTCATAGGGAGCAGCTCTCAACCAGACTCCTCCACATGCAGCTGGGTTTGTGCTGCTTTCCCCTCATTTGACCCCACTTTCTTTGGCCTTGGGCAGAGGTGTTAATGCTGCTGTATAAATAGATAATTGCTACTGCTCGGAGCACACAGGCTCCCAAAGCAGAGCCCAGCATCTTATTAAGACCCATTTCATGTGGTCTGGGAGGGGATGGGGATGCAGCATCCCCATAGTGTGCTGCATAGCCCTCAAGTGAGGGCTGCCAGCCCCAGCTGGGTTGCATGGAGATGTGGAGGCTGCACAGGCTGAGTTTCAGCCCTGGACCTGGAAGCAAAGCATTGAGACCCTCAGGAGTGAATGGGACCTCCCCGTTATCCTCTGCAAGGAGCTGCTGTTTCCCTGCTCAGCTCTTCCAAACCGGTTGCATTGCCTTGGATAAAAGAGGATTTATCCAAGCTCTCGGGGTAAAGGTTGGATTCGGTGACCTGGTGTTGGAAAAGGCTTTTCCAACCTGGTTAATTCTATGTATGGGAGTGAACCTGAGCTGCAGCGCGATGCGCTGCCCTGGTACCATGGGTGTGATGTGGGGCTGGGGGTGTCCCTGTGCCTCCCACCCCTCTCCTGCACCATTAACCTGCCTAAACCCCTGTGCTCTGTTCCTGCCACCCACTTGGAGTCCTGCTTTAACTCATGAAAGAGAAACCTCTGCCCCTTTCCAAAGGCAGCTTCCCCCCTCCTTGCTCTCTGCATTGTACACCTGAAGCGCTGCTGGGGATGTCTTTGGTTTCTTTGCTGTCCCATGAGAGCAGCCACCATCTGGTCAGTGTCAGATGTCTTATCCTGCAAGGAGGGGGGGGCTTTGCATCCATGGCAGCTACAGAGCAAGCTGCTCCAGTGGAAGGTGTCCGTGCCCGTGGGTTGGAACTGGATGAGCTTGAAGATCCCTTCCAACCCAAACCATTGCATGCTTCTATGACCTGGCCACAGGCAAGAGCATCCTCATAACATGAGGCTTGTGTGGCTGAAACCTTGAGTGCAACAAGCAAATAAAGCCCCCCCTGTACAGCTGGAACAGTGGAGCAGGCACAGGCACTGTAAAGCAGAGCAGAGGCAGCGCTTACTCAGGCTAATGTTACCCTGAGGGGTGTTTAAGGGGAGATTGAAGATGTGTTTAATGTCTCTCCAGGAATCAGCCAGGCACAATGGACTGGCTCCATCCCTTGGGAAGAAAACTGCCCCTGCTTTGATAAACCTGAACTTAATATATTGAGGGTGGGAGAGAATCAATGCCTCAGCTGGGGAAGGCATCGGGCACAGGGAGAGATCCCAACACCCCCAATGGCTCCTGCTCACCCTGCAGCGCATGGAAGAGCTGCTGCTTGCCATGGGGCTGGGCCACTGGGATGGGATGGGGGGGCTGCTGGTTGTGGGGTGGTTGGGATGGGACGGGGAGCATGGGTATGACTGATGTGACTGATGACATCCGTTCTCCCTGCAGACACTACCCGAAGCAGACCTTCACCATGGTGGCAGACACTCCGGAGAACCTGCGCCTAAAGTACCAGACTGAGCTGCAGAGCCCGGTGAGTGCCCCATGGCCCCACGTTATCCCTGTGCCCTGGCATAGGAAGAGGCAGGTCTGGGCTCTGGGTCCTTTCTCTTGCATCTCTGAGTCCTTTCTCTTGCATCTGAGTCCTTTCTCTTGCATCTGAATCCTTTCTCTTGCATCTGAGCCCTTTCTCTTGCATCTGAGTCCTTTCTCTTGCATCTGAGTCCTTTCTCTTGCATCTCTGAGTCCTTTCTCTTGCATCTCTGAGTCCTTTCTCTTGCATCTGAGTCCTTTCTCTTGCATCTGAGTCCTTTCTCTTGCATCTGAGTCCTTTCTCTTGCATCTGAGTCCTTTCTCTTGCATCTGAGTCCTTTCTCTTGCATCTGAGTCCTTTCTCTTGCATCTGAGTCCTTTCTCTTGCATCTGAGTCCTTTCTCTTGCATCTGAGTCCTTTCTCTTGCATCTCTGAGTCCTTTCTCTTGCATCTCTGAGTCCTTTCTCTTGCATCTCTGAGTCCTTTCTCTTGCATCTCTGAGTCCTTTCTCTTGCATCTGAGTCCTTTCTCTTGCATCTCTGAGTCCTTTCTCTTGCATCTCTGAGTCCTTTCTCTTGCATCTGAGTCCTTTCTCTTGCATCTCTGAGTCCTTTCTCTTACATCTCTGAGTCCTTTCTCTTGCATCTGAGTCCTTTCTCTTGCATCTGAGTCCTTTCTCTTGCATCTGAGTCCTTTCTCTTGCATCTGAGTCCTTTCTCTTCCATCTCTGAGTCCTTTCTCTTGCATCTGAGTCCTTTCTCTTGCATCTCTGAGTCCTTTCTCTTGCATCTGAGTCCTTTCTCTTGCGTCTCACCCATCTCAGCTGCATTTGCTCTTCCCTTTATCCATGGCTCCCTGGAGCTGCTGCAGGTGGGAAGGGTCCAGGATGCAGCCATAGAACAGACAGTGTTTTAGGTGGGAAGGCACCATAAAGCTCACCCATTTCCAACCCCCTGCCACAATCAGATGGTTTCATGTGGCCAGGCCTTGACTCTCCAGGCAAGTATTTCAGGTCAACCCAAACCCTGTAGGGCTTGAAAGCAGAAACAAACAGATAAACAGGATAAGGACTGGCATGGAGGAAGGCTTGCTTTCCCCAGAGCCTGTTTGAGGAGGGTGTTGTCCAGACATGTCCTGTTTCATACCCTGAAGGCGTCCCTGCATCAGCAAAAGTCCCCATCCTCGACGCATGGGCGATAACTCCTGATGGGGCAGTGGGAACTGGTCCCTTTGCGATCCCTGGTTTCCTTTAGTTACTCCGGGATGCTGGGAGCAGAAAGATGAGGATCAATTTTGCATAGAAACCCTTGGAAGGGCCAGGTTGGCCATGGAATGGGCAGCTTTGAGGGGGTGACACTTCCTTATGGCACTTGGCTCTGCTGAAGCATCTGAGATGATGCCCTGAGCCCTTGCATCACGCATCTGCAGACGTGGGCTCAGAGGATGCTGTGCTGGGAGGAACCGCATCCAGCGGCACTTTTGGCTTGAGTCAGCGTCTGAGCAGAGCAGGGGATGTTGCAACCGTTGGGGGAACCTATTCAATGCCTGTTTTCCTTTGAAAAGGGGCAAAAAGCCTGCCCGGAGGGGACGCACTGCCTCGGCTCAGTGCGGGAGCACTGGGGCACAGCACAGGGTTTGCTGGGGTGTTTGTATGGGGAACAATCCCTCCTCTGGATCAGTGCATCCCTCTCCCTGCTGCGCTGTGAAGGATGCAGTGACCTTCCTGCCTTCCTGCCCGTTAGCCTGAGGGGGTCAGGAGCTGAAAGGATGGGCATGCATCCCAATGGAGGAGGAGGATGGGGAACCTCAGGACCTCACCTGATCGGAGCTGCTGGTGCCCAGTGTTGAAACCTCTGCTTTTGTAAGGTCCCTTCCTCCCAGCGGGTTGCCCAACAGCTCCCTGGCTTGCACAAGGGCAGCTTGGCTCCAGCTTAGAGCCTGGGGCTGGCTTTGTGCTTGATGCGCTGAGGAAGGGGACAGCGGCTGCTTCTCCATGGTAACAGGAGAGATGCTGCTGTAAAGTGAATCCAGGCTCTTTGGTAGTTGTTGGTTATTAAAGCAGGCCCTTGGGAAGGAGGGAGGCAGGGATGTGCTCTGCTCCCTGGGCCTTGCTTCCAGGGGCTGGAGCTGGGGTAGCACAGGGCTCTCAGAGCCTTCTACAACACTGGGTTATGTGGCAAATAGGGGCTGGGGTGCAGGCAGCATCCTCCAGCACCCCCCTTTGCAGTGCTGGTTTCACATTAGGGTGGATTGGTTTGAATGGGAGGGAATAGGGGCTGCTGGTGGTTTGGGTGCTGGGGAGGGTGAGGAGCAGTGGGAGGAGGTGGCAAAGCTGAACCTGCCAAGAGCCCTGGGGAGGATGGATCCTGAACGCTCCAGATAAGATCTTAATTCCTCCCTGCCTTTGTTGTGCCTACAAAGGGGAGTCTCCTGCTTTCCAAAGGCCTCACATTTGTAGCTCTGCTTTATTGCCCATCCCTTCTTTACTAATTACAGGAGCTGAGCACATCCCTGGGGACAGGAATGGGTCCCTTCAACCCTTCCAGAGCAGGCAGTCGGGTTCATTCTTGCAGATGAGCTGCATGTTGACCTGGAGCTGTTGGAAAGGCTTGAGGAGGAGCAGTGCAGTGATGACAGCCCTGTGGGTTCAAGTGGCACATCCTGGTTGATGTTGTGAACATGGGGCTGGGAGTAAGGTCAGGGTTATGCGGACAGTTATGTCCTGTTGGTGCTTACAGCCAAACTCAGGTCCTTGGTGGGAGGCTTCCCTGAGGCTCTTCCTAAGGAGAAGGGAGATTGCTGGGTCCGTGCCTTCTGCAAGGGTCGTTCCCTGGCTGTGAGTGATGCTCCCATTCCTCTGGGTGTGTGTGGGGCTGGAGAGATGCCATAGGCATCCATGCCTATGGAGGACCCTGAGGATGCTCATCCTCTGCCTGCCCCCATCACACCCACCCATCCCAAGCACATCCCTCCCAATGCTGCTGCTGTTTGTGGCTGCTGAGGAGGCGGCTCCTGTTCCGGTCCCTGGTAACAACCGTGCCTTGTGTCACTAAAGGAGGCTCCAAAGGGGCAGCTTTGGCACCTGCGGCCTCCTCCCGCAGCCCACGGGTGGTGAGAAGATTGCAGGTTCCTGTTCCTTGGGTCCTGTTTTGAGCTCCAAACGGGGGGGTTTGGGTGCAGCCCTTCCTGCCCTGCCTGTGGGAGGCTGGAAGCGGGCCCTGGCCCTCCTGTGGGTGACCTCAGGGACCTGCTGGTGGTGGCATCAAGGATGCGGGCATGAGGAGGGGTCAGTGCTCTCGAGATGAGACCTGCGAGGTGTTATACCCTCAGTTATAACAGTGAAGGGGTTATAACATGTGAATTATAACAGTGAAGGGGTTATAACCTCAGTTATAACAGTGAAGGGGTTATAACATGTGAATTATAACAGTGAAGGGGTTATAACCTCAGTTATAACATGTGAAGGGGTTATAACATGTGAATTATAACAGTGAAGGGGTTATAACCTCAGTTATAACAGTGAAGGGGTTATAACATGTGAATTATAACAGTGAAGGGGTTATAACCTCAGTTATAACATGTGAGGGGGTTATAACATGTGAATTATAACAGTGAAGGGGTTATAACCTCAGTTAGAACAGTGATGGGGTTATAACGTGAATTATAACAATGAAGGGGTTATAACCTCAGTTATAACAGTGAAGGGGTTATAACATGTGAGTTATAACAGTGATGGGTTTATAACCTCAGTTATAACATGTGAGGGAGTTATAACATGTGATTTTGGGGGTTTTTTTGTGGGGGTTTTGTTGTGGGGTTTTTGTTTGTGAGGGGTTATAACATGTGAGTTATAACAGTGAAGGGGTTATAATGTGAATTATAACAGTGAAGGGGTTATAATCTAGTTTAATGCTCTCATGTTCCTCTGTGCTTTGGCTGTGTGCTTGTATTGACATCCTCCCAGGGTGGATGCTGCAGCCTGGTTCCTTAACCCTTTGCTTTCTAATATCTAAATGTGGGTACGACCCAGAGATGACAGCATCCCCCTAAGGGTTTCTGTGATACTGGATTGGGATGGGGGGTCCGATGTTCTTCCAAAGCTTGGATTTCCCCTGCCTTCCAGGTTAGGAAGAGGGACCAGGTTTGCAGTCGAGCTCCTGCTGGTGCCCATCACACACCAGTGCAGTGCCCAGGGTGAGCTTTCCCTGCACACATGGAGGCTGCCTCTGCACAGAGCCCTTTTAAGGCTCTTCCCAACCCACATAAGCAGAGGCAGCTCCTGATCCCAGCACAGAGCCAGATCCCTGCAGAGAGGATGGAGGAGGTCAGGGGGTCTCTGTGCACATCTGTTTCCCCCCCTGGCCATGGGGGAAGAGCAGCGCTATGGGGGCAGCCAGGCCCTGGCTCCTTTCCTGCTGGAGCCATTGGGTTCCAGCCTGTGCTGAGTGAGCTGGGTGTGAGCAGAGCTCGGGGCTGGGAGCTCCAGGCTTTGGGCTGTATAGATTTATACTGGTAAATGGCTTTGGGCTGTGTAGATTTATACTGGTAAATGGCTTTGGGCTGTATGGATTTATACTGGTAAATGGCTTTGGGCTGTATAGATTTATACTGGTAAATGGCTTTGGGCTGTATAGATTTATACTGGTAAATGGCTTTGGGCTGTATGGATTTATACTGGTAAATGGCTTTGGGCTGTATAGATTTATACTGGTAAATGGCTTTGGGCTGTATAGATTTATACTGGTAAATGGCTTTGGGCTGTATAGATTTATACTGGTAAATGGCTTTGGGCTGTATAGATTTATACTGGTAAATAAAGGCACAGAGAACTTGGGCCTTTTGAGCTGCTGGGAAGCGATGCTGAGGTCAGTGTGTGGCAAAGAGCAATAAGGAGGCTTGTGTATTGCCAGCCTCCACGCTCCCGTTGCCCTATGGCCATCTGGGTGTATTCCTTCTCCATGGGGCTAAAGGTCCCCTGATGTGTGATGCTTTTGTCTGCCTCATAAACCCCCAGGGCTGTGGGGCAGGCAGCTTGCTCCATGGGATGTGACTTGGGGGTATTGGTAGCCCAGAAAGGAAATGTGAGTTATCCCAAGCCTTGCAATAGAGAAAGCAGCTCAGCAGATGCAAAGGGAGCTGTTGGTGTGCTCCAGCCCTTGGCAATCCCCTGTTTCACCCATGCTGGATACACTGGGGGGGGGTCTCCTTAGCAAGGCAGAGGTTGGGTTAGAAGCTGCTGCAGTGCTCACCAGCGTTGCCCTGCTTGTTTCTTCTTGGTTGCATCCAGATCCGCTACAAGGAGGAGTTTGAGAAGAACAAGGGGAAAGGTTTCTGCGTGGTCACTGACACCCCGGAGCTGCAGAGGATCAAAAAGATCCAGGATCAGATCAGCGACGTGAGTAGCTCCCGATCCCTGTGGATGATGCTACCCAAGGAGAGGGGAGGGAGGGTTCTGCTGGCAGAGCCACACTGATGGATGTGAATGAACACATGAGGAAAGCCGACCTGGATGCGCTTCTGGATCCATCCTGGTCCTTATCCCGTGGTGCTCCTGATCCTCATCCCCCCTGGTCCTCATCCTGGTCCTCATCCCTCGGGCCCCTCTGTGCTGGCCGATGGATCCAGAGGTGCATCCTGGTCCTCATCCCACGGTGCTCCTGGTCCTCATCCCCCCCTGGTCCTCATCCCTCGGGCCCCTCTGTGCTGACCAATGGATCCAGACGTGCATCCTGGTCCTCATCCCCCCTGGTCCTCATCCTGGTCCTCATCCCATGGTGCTCAAGATCCCATTGCTATGAGCAGCAAGCAGGGGGGGTATTTGACTGGAGCAGAGCAGTGGCAGCACCTCCAATGGTCCAGCTCTCCCCCCTCTCCTCCCTGCTTGTGTCTGTGTGTGGCATCCCCAAAGGCACCTCCTTCTCCTATCCCTGTGCAGGCTCCCCTTGCCTGGACCCCTTCCTGGCTCCAGCAAAGCCTTTTCACCCATCCAGGAGCTGCTGCTGTTGGTTTGTCCCCAGGGTCCCCCCATTTGCTCTCAGCAGCCCCAAGGGGAGGACAGGGATTGTCACCCCTTTTCCTAACAACATCCCACATCTTGCAGTGCTGCAGCCTTGCAGGGAGCTCCTCAGTGTCCCTCCTACCTCTGCTGGCATGGAGGTGATCCTGGAGGCTGCTCCCATCTCCATCCTGCCTTGTCCTTTGGGAAGGGAGGCTCTGACCTGTGTCTGCAGGAGACCCAGCTCTTCCATTTGGGAACAAGAGGTTAAAGCCATGGCCAGTGGAGCGGCAGCTTCACCCTGCAGCCCCTGGCTGTTGGTACCCAGACGGGGATGTATGCGTGTTGCCATGGTGATGAGGAGGATGCTCACTCGCACATAGAGCTACATGGGCTTTATCCATCCCCTAACCAAAGCGGACCCCGTGCTCCTGCAGCAGGGCACAGAGAGTTAATGAACCTTGGCCTAATGAAACTCATGGGTGCTCCTCATCCAACACCAGGAGCTGGTGCTGAACCTTGGCAGAAGGCTGGGGTCTCCTTGACCGGTAAACCCAGGCCTGGAGCACAGCTTGGCACAGGAACCGCTGCTGTGAGCTGCGATCCCACATGGAATTCCGCAGTGCCCTGAGCTGCTCCTGCTTTTCCACCCCTCAGCATCCCTGTCTGGGGTGGGAGCTGCTCTCTGCTGTGCCCAGGGAGAGGGAGGATGGTGCAAGTGGAAGCTTGAACCCCTCCAGGAGCTCACACACGTACACAAAAAAGGGGATGCGCTGGTTTATTCCCTTCTCTTCTGATCCCATTGTGGACTCTGGCAAGCCCCTGGGGACCTGCAGGGTGTTACCTGTGCACCAAGGCCTTGGGAAACAGCCCTGGCTGCAGGATAGTCCCTAGGGACAGGTTCTCAGTGGGCTCTGGTGCAGCAGATGGGTGCAGTGTGGAGCAGGGCTCAATGTTCCGTTCCAGAGATGCTGTGGAGGTTTGGGGTGCACTAAATCACACAGCAGAGAGCAGACACCGGCCCCCCCCTTCCCTCCTCTCCCAACCACAGCAGCAGCTTCCCTGCGGGCATCTGGCTGCCAGCCTGGGCTTGCAGTGACCCACTTAGTGCAGACACAGGCACGAACCCGCTCCCTGCACCCAGCCCGGCTCAGCCTGCGGGGTTTCACTGCCACAGGGGGTGCAAAGGGGTTCAGTGGGGCAGGAAGCTGGCACTGCATGGGGATTTAACCAGCAAATGGGCTCGGGGGGTCCCCCATTCGTTAACACAAGAGGCGGTTGGCTCTGACACACAGGCAGGTGGGTGAGCCCTTCCCCTCTGTGCTGGATGCGGGAAGCCTTATTCTGATGCAGTCGGTGTGGTTGGAGATACCTGCTCTGAGAGCGGTCCAGAGGCCATGGGGATGCTGTGAGGGCTGGAGCAGCTCTGCTCTGGAGCCAGGCTGAGAGAGCTGGGCTGGGGCAGCCTGGAGAAGAGAAGGCTCCTGAAGGGGAGACCTTAGAGCAGCTCCAGTGCCTAAAGGGGCTGCAGGAAACCTGGAGAGGGGCTTGGGACAAGGGATGTAGGGACAGGACAAGGGGAATGGCTTGAACCTGCCCGAGGGGAGACTGAGCTGAGCTCTTAGGCAGAAGCTCTTCCCTGTGAGGGTGCTGAGGCGCTGGCACAGGGTGCCCAGAGAAGCTGTGGCTGCCCCATCCCTGGCAGTGCTCAAGGCCCGGTTGGACACAGGGGCTTGGAGCAAGCTGCTCCAGTGGAAGGGGTCCCTGCCCGTGGCAGTGGTTGGAGCTTTAAGGTCCCTTCAACCCAAACCAGGCTGTGGGTCTGTGATCCTCCTTCAACACGCCCTCTCATGGTGCAGTTAAGAGCAATCTGGGGTTAGGTGTTGGAGTGGTTTCTCCCCAGTGCTCCTGCAGACTGGGCACCTCACCTTGCATCTCACCCCCATGGCCCATCCCAGCCATGGGACGCTCAAACCTCCTCCTTCCTGTGCCACAGGAGCACATTTCCCCATGGCCTGGGGAGATGTGGGGGAAGAACCCCCTTGGTACTGCCGGGGACAGCAGGAGAGGAGCTGAAGGATGCTGCTGGTGCTGACCCTGCCCTCTCCATCCCCTCCTGTCCCTGCAGATCAAATACCACGAGGAGTTCGAGAAGAGCCGGATGAGGCTGAGCCCCAGCGAGGGCGCAGAGCTGGAGCACCGGAATTTCCAGGAGAGCACCAATTACCAGAGACCCACGGAGCAGCAGCAGCAGCAGCAGCAGCAGCAGCAGCAGCCTCCGGTCCATCACATCCAGCCCAGCAACCCAGGTACAGGGGGGCTGCGGGTGCACGGCCCTGGCTTTGCTGCAGCAGCAGCCACCTCCTTGCAAGGGGCTTTGCTGCAGCCCCACATCATAGAATCATAGAATGGTTTGGGTTGGAAAGGAGCTTCAGATCATCCAGTTCCAACCCCCTGCCGTGGGCAGGGACACCTCGCTCTAAACCATGGCACCCAAAGCTCTGTCCAACCTGGTCTTGAACACAGCCAGGGATGGAGCATTCACAACCTCCCTGGGCACCCATTCCAGTGCCTCAGCACCCTCACAGGAAAGAATTTCCTCCTTAGATCCAATCTAAACTTCCCCTGTTTCAGTTTGAACCCATTACCCTTGTCCTATCAATACAGTCCCTAATGAAGAGTCCATCCCCAGCATCCCTATAGGCCCCCTTCAGACACTGGAAGCTGCTCTGAGGTCTCCACACAGCTTCTCTTCTCCAGGCTGAACAGTCCCAGGTTTCTCAGCCTATCCTCATCTGACCCATCTTTCCCCCCCCTCTCAGTGTACCAGCAGCCGGTGTCCCAGCCCTATGGCTACAAGGAGCCCGCGGCACCAGCTTCCTCCCAGCTCAGTGCTCCTGCTGGAGGGTGGGTGAGTACAGCCCTGAGCGCACCCCAATGGGGCAGGCTTTGCTCTGCTTGCCCCCCATGCGGAGGAGCAGTTGGGATGGGGTTGGAGGGTGCTTGGTTGTGGGGCTCCTCACCCACTGTGCCCATGGAGGGGCTCTGTGCCCGCTGACCCCTCTCTCCCATCAGAAGCGTTTCCGTGCTGTCTATGACTACAACGCAGCCGATGAGGACGAGGTCTCCTTCCAGGACGGTGACACCATCATCAACGTGCAGCAGATCGACGATGGGTGGATGTACGGCACTGTGGAGCGCACGGGGGACACGGGGATGCTCCCCGCCAACTACGTGGAGGCTATTTGAGCCACGGGGAGGGCATGGGGCAAGGGGCTGAGCCCCATAGCCAAGCCCCCAGCCCCAGCGGCCTCTCCGGGTGTGCGTGCGTGCGTCTCTCAGCCCCAGCATCCCGTATCCGTGTGCTGGGGTGTCACCACCTCCTGACATCCCGGTTACTCCATGTTTCTCTCTTGCCCGTTCAGCTTTGCTCTGGCTCTGTTGGGACCATGTGCAAAGGGATGCTGGGGGCTTGAGAGACCAAACGCTGCGGTTTTCCTTCTTTAGGCTCCCTCCTCTCTCGCCATCCCGGTGTTTCCTGGCAGGGGGAAGCAGCTGGGGTCTGGCAAAGGGAGGAGGAGACCGTCCCTTAGGACCAAATCCCCTGGTTGTGATGGGTTTGGGCAGGGGCAGCTGTATCCGCATGGGTGAGGTGAGGGATGCTCATCCCAAGGGATGGGGTGGCTGCCTCCACCCTGCGCTGCTCTGGCTTCTCCCGTTGCTTGTCCCGGCTCCTCTGTGCTGTGTTTCCATTCCCTCCTTGCTTCCTCCAGTCCTTAAAACAGGAAGAGCATTCCCAGTTAAATGTTAACCACAACCTTGGGGTTCAGAGCGGCTGCTCTGGACACTCTGGAAGCTGCCTCATTCCCCCCCTCCTGCCCCGCATCCCTCTGGGAGCACTGCGACACCGAGACCTCACGTCCCCCCCTGCAGCTCTGGGGTTCTCTCTCTGGGCCAGGGTCTGGGGGTCCCCTGGGCCTCCCTGGTGCTGGGGCAGCCTCTTCCTCTCTGCAGTGCTCCCAAATCCACCCCCACTCTTCCCGCTTCTCTCTTGCTGCTGCCCGGGCTCCTGGGCCCCTCCTGAGCCCTCCATGTGCTGGGTGGGTGATCCGGGGTCCCTGTGCCTCTGTGCGGGACATCCTCCCCCTCTGCCACCTCGCACTGGTCCCCAGCTATGGTGGCTTCTGGGGCCACCACTGGCTTGGGGTCACGTTGTGGACCAAAACCTCAAAGCACATCCCCATCCCCTTCTCTTCTGGGCTCTGAAGGCGCTGGGACAGGGGCAGGTGTAACTGGAGGCCTGTGCAGGGAGGGCAGGAGCCAGATGCTCTTCTGGGTTCCAGAAGCTGGATACCAGGGCCATGGTGATACCCCATTCCCAGCCCCAGCTTAGCCAGACATTGGGGACCAGGCAGCTGGAGGACATCACCCCCAAGCTGTGCTGCAGGGGCTGGGATGCTTCCAGGGGGAAGCTGCCACCTTTGCTATTCCCAAAGGAAAAGAGGGGAATCTAGGGACCAAAGCAGCTGAGTTGGGACATTCCTTGGCTCTGTTTGGGGCTGGAAGGGAATGGGGCACTGCTGTCCCATCGGGGTGACAGTGGGACCCCAGAGGAGGCCGGGATGGGCTTCCCAGGATGGGAATCCCGGTTGGTGCTAAACCAAGTGAGCACAAGAGCAGGGGAAGGGGGAAGTCACATCCTGCTCATCCCCATCTAAATCACGTTCTTGCCTGGGAGCGGGGCAGTGTCAATGTGAACCCATTTTGTAATGGACCAAATGCCACAGCATCCCTTTTAGGAATAGGGACCTTTTTAATGCTACCTTGGATCCGTTGTCGTACTTGTCCCCTCCTGTCCCCTGCCATGGGAAGTGAACCTCTGACTGCTTGATTTCTGCCTTTTCTCTCAACTTATGCACTTTTTTGCCTTTCTTCATAGCTGAAAAGCACCTAAACCTGTATTTAAATAAATAAAGACAGAAAAGAGTAAGGAAAAACCAACCCTCAAAAGCTGAATTGCTCCTTACCCTGTGTAAAATAGCCCTCGTCCATCCCAGCTGCCCTGGTTGCGTCTTGGTGCTGAGCTTAGAACGTGTTTTCTTCCGGATCCGTCGCTTGAGCGGGGTTTGTCCGCGCGTTCCCCTTCCCGACAGGGCTCAAATCCATCCTTTGGCCTTTTGAACCGACCCTTGGAATGGAACAAACCCAATGAATCTCTGCCCCGTTTACTCCAATGAACAATAAAAGTCTAATTTTTACCTGATGCTTGTGCTGGTTGTGTTCGGGATCGCTTTTCCTGCTCCATTGGGACACAGTGGGGAGGGGGGAATCTCAGCTCCTGGGAATGCTGCTGTGGATCTCGAGCACCTCCAGTGTTAAGGGGTATCCTCAGTGGGTATCAACAGGCAAAAACCATGATAACCAAAAGGCTTCCTGGTGTTGCTGCTCGCTTCAAACCGTGTGGCTCTACACTGCACTGCGGTGGGTGGGTGACGGTGGCAGCAAAGGATGCTGCTGTACCCTGGGAATACCATATGGAATAGTGGGAGTTTGGCTCGGTCCTGCCCTACACACAGGGCTCTGTGATGGCCAATTCATTTTGGGGGGTCACATCCCCATGAGCACCCCCCTAAACCAGGCAGCAATGGGGGGGGGAATGGAGACAAAGCCCCTCAGGAGCCTCCCCAGCATCGCCCTGCCCGTGCTGGGCTGGAGCCCTGTCTGACCCCATCCTTTATCCCTTTATTTCCTGCCTGCCTGCTGCAAAGCGGCTCCGTCAGCTCCGGCATCATCTCTGCATCCTGAGCGGAGCGAGGAGGGGAGGACGCGGAGCGGCGGCTCTGCCGAGCATCCCTTGTCCCCACAGCAGCATCCCTTCTCCCTGCTGAGCATCCCTTGTCCCCGCAGTGGGGAGCCCCCCCCGGCTCCTCAGCACCATGCTGGATATCTTCATCCTGATGTTTTTTGCCATCATCGGCCTGGTGATTCTCTCCTACATCATTTACATGCTGTAGAGCGGCGCTGGGGACGATGCGGCTCAGCCCCCGGGGTGTTTGCCAGGTGAGTGGTTGCTCCTTATCCCTTGGGGGATGGAACGCGTCCTGGGAGGCAGGAGAAGGGGGGGTTTGGGGTGAATGATGCTCAAGGAAGCTGAGCTGTTCGTGCCCAGGGCTGGAAGGAGGGCACCAGGCTTTGTTTCAGAGCTCAGGCCACCTCAGCCCGGCTCCAGCATCCCCTTCCCGGTTGGAAAAGCTGCTTTAAGAGCGCTGCAGCACGAGCTGTTGTTCCCAAGAGGGACAGAAATGAAACGGCTTCAGGGAGAAGCAAGAAGGGATCCTGGTGCCTCATTAAAAGGAGGCAAACGGGGGGGTTCGGTGGCTCTGTTGGCAACGGGGGCCTGCAGCTGCTGCCATTCCCCACATCCCTGGGGCCGCTGCAGCTCTTGGGCCTGGCTCTGACCAGCATCTCCTTTCTCTTCCAGAGCCACCACCGCTGCCTGCTCCATCTCCCAGGGAAGCTTCTGGAACAGCATAACCCCACTGCGAGGAAACGGAGAGCTGAAGGAGGGGAATGGGGTGGTGGGAGCCAGGGGACATCCTGCTGCTGAGATACGGGGTGTTCCCGGTGCTGGATGCAGCATCCCAGGGGATGAGGAAGGTCCTGCTCCCCCTCCCTGTGTGGCTTCCCTTGGGATGAGCGCTTCCGAGGGTTTAGCTTTAGAAAATCCCTTCTATTTTCAAATGAGAGATGTAAAATGTAGAAGGAAATGAAATAAAGAGGAATGAGACGAGGGAGAGAACGCGGCCGATGCCAAACGTGTCCTCCTGCACGGACTGGAGCATCCCTGAGCCAGGCACTGCCTGTCCCCCTCTTTTAGATAATCTCACCATAGCAAAAAGGAACATTTTTAATAGGATGGGAATTCCTGTGGGATGGAAAGAACATTTCAGAGCTTCAGTTCCCCCCACGAGGAGAGGTCTGGGAAGGTGTTTTGGGGCATCAGGAGGGATTTTCCTGTCCTTTTATGAGCTTTTCCCTGTCCTTTTACAACCCCCAACGTCCATCCCTGCTCCTACAGGCAGTCCCACGCTATCCTGTTCTCAGACTGGAAGTCTCATCCTCCTCAAAGACAAAATAATCCCTGGTCTCCCCTGGGATTATTCTGTTGTTAAGCCATAAACACCTGAAATCATGATGGGAAAAGCTCCTCGTGGTTAACCATTAGTTAACCACTGCAGCAGCGGTGCAAGCAAGTGGGATCCACATAGAACAGGGACCAAAGTGGTCGATGGGACCTTCAGAAGATGCTGTTTGCAGGAAGCAGGGGGATTTCAGAGCCTGGGAATGCTGGATGTGGTCGGTGCTGCCAGCTGAGTGCTTGACACGGCTATTTCCTGTTAGTAAAGCTCCGGAGAGAAAGCCCAAGTTGGTGACTCTGGTCCCAGGCGTGTCCTTGGGGTGCAGAGAGCCGAGGCCTGGGGATGGGGAAAAGCTTCTCCTTGTTCCACCACCAAATATAGTCGAAAATGGGAAGCTGGAAGTATTCTGGGAGGAATTTCTTCAGGCATAAGTCATGTTCTCACCAACCTCCCCTCCGTGGGCCTGTGTCTGATGTCAACATCTGCAGTGATTAAGAGAGAGTGAGTAAGGAGGAATGCGTGGAATGGAAACTCAGCTGAGTGTGAGACCAGGAACAGTCATTTGCTCTTACTCCAGGCTCTCCTCTCCCCTCCATGGGCCTTGCACACCCACCAGCAGGGTGGGATAATCCCTTCCTCCCTGTTCTGAACCAGCCAGCTCCGTGTTGGAGGGTGAAGTGCAGAAGGATGGAGACCACCAGGCAGAAGTGGCTGCAGCAGATGGGATCCGGGGCTCCACACTGGCACAGAGGGAATTTTGCTTCTCACCCTGGGAGGGTTTCAGCTCCTCGTGGCAGCAGTTCAGATTTGGCAGCTTGTTCTTCTCCAGGCTCCTCTGGATCCAGGGTTTGTGCTAGCCCAGAGGTGTTCAATCACCAGAGCAGATCAGACAGCGATGCTGGTGATACTGGCTTCAAGTCTGGTGCATTCCCAGTGCAAGCACAAGTGGTTTGGGGAGTCCCACTGTGGGGGGGCTGAGCTTTGGTCCTCCTCTGGTGGCAATGCTGATGGACGTATGAACGCTGCAGAAGCCAGCACTGAGCTGGGGTGTGTGCAAGGGAAAGAGCAGTTCATACTGATTAATAACACCATCAATAACTCAGAGTTGGCAGCTTTAGCACAACGGGGCCTTCAGCCTGGGGCTGCTGCCAGTGAATCAAAGAACTCCTGTGCTGCTGTGCTGGCCCAAGGGCATCCTTTGGGACAGGCTATTGCCACCGTGTCCTTGTCCCAGGAGAGGAGCCAGGCACTGGTGGGGGAGCTCCTCCAGCCTGGGGGTGCTTTGTGTCAGAGCAGTGACACACTGGAAAGTCAGTGGAGCAGGAAGGTGCAGGACACTGTTATCAATCCATTATTCTGGATTCCACCAACCAAGATGATTTATTGATGGCGATCCAGCGGGACAGTGATTGATCCAGGCTGTAGCATTCCAACACAGCAGCTCCTGGGCTGTATCTCCCTGTCCCTGTATGTGCCACAAGCATTTGCTCGTGGCAGTTTGAGTTCCTTTGGGATCAGTTTGGAGGTGTTCAGTTCACTGACAAAGTCTTGGACAAAGAGCCTTGCTTTTGGCTTACTTCAGAGCCAGTTACACGTAGTTGCAGTGCAGTTGTAGGAATGCAGCGTGCTCTTGCTAACCTTCCAAGAGCAAGGAAAAAGGGATGTTGGAAGAGATTCTGCAGACACTCCTCTCAGGAATGGTTTCACCTCTGCCATCTACCGGCACGCTGCAAGGATCCTCAGCAAACACATACACCATCCTCATTCCTTAATGGAGTCAGATCCTGTCGGTAATAGCGTATTCAACACGTTGAAGGATCTTCAACGTGCAGGCTGCTGTCACTGGTGAAATCAAGTGGGAGCAGCTGCCATCAGCCGGCTGTCGCCTGCAGCTGAAGCACTTCCGAAGCTAAACGTGGGTCCCTGCAGCTAAAATCTGGTCCTGGAGGAACACAGAAACATTTGGGTGGAGAAGAGGCTCTTTAATCATCGGAAGAAAAACAGCCACGTTGTAAACAACACAGAGTAAAGTAAGTGTGCTTTATTGTGCATCACATAGGCTTTGAAGGCAATATAGGAGAGAACCAAAACCTTTCCTAAGGAGCAAACATTTATGTACCTTAATGAAACAGTGATCTTAGCCTACGTGGGTTTAACATGTATCTACAACTCAGCTAAGTCCTACAACAACCCTTCAACAGCTCGCTTCTCACACAAGGCAGGCAGAGGGATCTGAAGTTTCTTGGTTTATGGTTAGAAGGTGCCTGTGGTTTGAGGGGGGATTGCCTTGCCTGATCAAAGGCTTTCAGGAATCACCTCTTCCTGCTAAAGTGGGATGTGGAATATAGAGAGTGCTTCTGTCCCAGGATTAAGAGGTAGTGAGAGAGACCTCTTCAGTGTAGCTGCACTTCTCTGCTTACATCTGCCTCTTTCTCCTCCGATTCCCAAGGGAAAGCAAAATGGAAAGATCCAAATATTTTTGGTTCTGAACTAAGATAACATTCTTCAATTTGTGTGTGCCCTTCAAACGTGGAAACTGTGTCATTTTTATTGTGTATGCAAACAGCCACAGTGGGAAAGGAATGCAGGGTATGTTCCCAAAGGAGAGGCCCCCAGTGCCTTCCTCAGTGCTGCCACAGAGCAGCCAAAGGCCCAGAGCTCCACTGCGAGGTCCCAGCAGCTCCATGAGCTCATTCCACTGGGCTGATGTGTCTCTGGCTCCTCCCGCTGCCACTCCAGCTCCTGCTGGAATGGAAGTTCCAGAAATAATTGGATACTGCTTTGAAAAATGCTTAGGAAAAAAAAAATGCTTTGGAAAATCCCAGCAGGATCTGAGCAGAGTCCGGCACACCCGGAGCGTCAGGCGGTGCTGCTGCTGGGGCTGACCATGCTCAGGCACAGGATTTCTTTATGGAAGTTCGCTTGTGCGTTGACAAGGTGAAACAAGTTCAAGAAGCTGCTGTCCTCTTCGTCACGATCCCCTGGCGGAGCAGAGCAAAGCAGTTAGGGATGATCAGTGACACGAAATTACTTCTTGAAGCTAAGTCCTACTCCCTGTGTGTTTTCAGCAGCCTCTGCTTAGATGTACGAGGCATCAGTTATGGCACCTAAGGGCAGCACAGCTGAGGAAGCACACTGGAGACTCTCCAACATTCCCTCATTCCCAGATGGACAAGAGCAATTGTGCATTAAGACCCAGGAGCAGGGTGTTCATCTCTCCAGCTTGTTACCATCAGCAGTCTGGAGGCTTTATGGAGGCTGACAAGCTGTGGTACAGGGAGCAACTGCTCAGAACCCAGGTTTAGGCTCAGCCCAGAAGGATCTTGGGCCCAACGCTTGGTGGGACCTGTTTTAGAAGAGTGTTGCCTCCACTGTCCATGGCACTGGGAATCTCTTAGGCAAGGGGGACTGGTTAGATTAAATGTCTCTCCCAGCCTGGTTTGTGTTGGAAGGAACCTTAAAGCTCATACAGCTCCAACGCCTGCCATGGGCAGGGACCCCTTCCACTGGAGCAGCTTGCTCCAAGCCCCTGTGTCCAACCTGGCCTTGAGCACTGCGAGGGATGGGGCAGCCACAGCTTCTCTGGGCACCCTGTGCCAGCGCCTCAGCACCCTCACAGGGAAGAGCTTCTGCCTAAGAGCTCAGCTCAGTCTCCCCTCTGGCAGGTTCAAGCCATTCCCCTTGGCCTGTCCCTACAGGCCTTTGGCCAAAGCCCCTCTCCAGGTTTCTTGTCAGCCTTTCTAGGTATTAACACTTATGATTACTTATGACATTGATTTTATGATATCAAAGCACTTGAGGCTCTGGTGGTGAGGGAAGAAGGAGGCTGGGATGTGGTGCCATGCTGACCGTGTTGCTCCCTACCCTGGTCAGTGCTTACCAGACAGCACTGCCTGGAGCATGTCGATGATGAGGTGAGCAAAGGCATTCTCCAGACACTGTAGGAAGTACTTTCTCTCCACTGGAGTGCTGAAAACTTTGCAGACCTTCTGCATCATTTTTACTGCCCAGTCCATGCAGTACAGGTCCTTCTCACAGACCTGATGGACATGGGGAACATTAGAAACACACCTTTTATAGTGGGAACAAAACCACAGAAGGCAAGATTAAATCTTAGCATTAAGTGTTGATTGTAATGCATGGCTGTAGCCATGGCCTGGAAAATTAGGGGTTGTTCTCAGGACATAGAGGTTGCTGTTGTGGTTGGCCTGCTAGTAGAGGAACTGCTCCACTTTCTGCTAGTGGTACTTCTCCTCAAGGCCAGGCTTTGCAGTGGCTGCAGAGGGACCAGAGGGTGAAAGAGTTCCCAAGCCTCTGCCAGGACTTACTCCTGGTACATAGGAATAGATGGGGCAACAGTTTTCAAGTCTGGGAAAGCAAAATGGGGGTAAAGAGACAAAAGGCCTGAGCATGTTTTGCTTAGGGGCACTCACCAAGGTCAGGAACACCATGAGCCTGGCTAACTCAGCCACTCGCCCGTTCACAGCTTTAGTGGCCATAAACGTGAAGCAGATGTTGTTTCCACTCAGAACGAGCAGCCGAGCATTGTTCTCCATGAGCCACTCCCTGGGAACCACTGCAGGAACCAGAGAGAGTTACAGCCAGCTTTGAACAAAAGAAAGGAGTGCCACAAGAACTGCTCTGAATGACATGAATCTATGAATCACTGGCTTTGATAGTTAACCAGGACGTGGAGGGGATACCCTCTGGAAAGCAGTTGCAGCAATGAAGTTCCTACCAGCAGTGCAGTTAGAGCTCTTCACAATAGCTTTCATGACACAACCTCACCCCAAACTAACTTTCAGTGTAGCTGTTAACATTGTTCAGTAGATGTTGGCTGGAACAACCATTATGTTTTCAGCTTACACAGCTTGGACAATGTTTCCTCACTAATGGCTAGACAAGACTTGAATTTTAAAAGGTCTGCATGGGTTCTTAAAATACTCCACAATGGGGAAAGACAGTCTGGATTTGTCAGCAATGCTGGGTTTCTCTCCTCCCCAGTACTCCCTGGCTTGATGTGTAATGGCTTTTCCATTTTTGCCTCAGCTACTGTAAGGAATATCACAATCAGCTTCCCAAGGCACCCGTGTGCTGGAAACGCTTCCACTGCCAGATTTTAGGCCCTGAGTGTATAATCCTATGGATTAATGATAAAGGCAAAACCACACCTGACAGCTCATCCACAAGACTGATGACGTCGTCTGCTGTCCATTCTCTAGCTCCTGCATCATACAGCAGTTTAATAGCCTCTGCTAGACCTTTCAGGCTGGCTTCATCTGTTGGTCCTTGTATCATTTTCTGCCAAAGCACATGTCCTGAGCAATATAGGAACCACAACTGCTGGTAAGTGACCAAGTGATTAAACAAACTCTGTAAATGACCCCCCACCCCAGACTACTCGCCATCAAGAGAGGACACTGGCCCAAAGATGATGTACAGCAGGCGAGCTTGGTTCACCATGGGCCATGGCTTCAAAATTCGGGTCAGCCAGAACGCGGAGTCGCTGCGATGAATCCAGTGGTTCAACAAGACTCTGCGACAGTACAACCTGATCCTCAGCTCCAGCTTCTGGGCACTTCCTGGGGAAAAAGAAGGTGGATATTATCAATACAGTAATCCTGATGTGATACAGATGACCACTTCCTTAATAGGAAGAAAAAGAAGGATTTTCTTAAAGCTGACCCAGGGCATCAAGGGGGATTGAAGGAAATTCTGGCCCTCTTAGGTACATTGGGCTAATTCAGGCCATAGAATCTATTGATGCAGCCTGTGGTACCTTTCTGCAGCAACTCGTGTATGGTTCAAGGGCTCTCAGCTGGGTTTTGGTTTCTGGGGTTTGGCGTCAGTAAATGGAAATAGGAGGAAGGTGCGTATGTGGCTGCTGATAGTGTCCCACAGAAACACCCAGTCCTGTGCTGCGTAACATGAGAATTTCTTGAAAGCTGTGTGCCATGTCACTGCTGTGTCTTGGAAACACTAAACCTGGCTTTTTACTCATTCCCTTTATTTCTGTGTTGGTTTCTTTCCTGCTGATTTCACTGGTACTGGTATACAGTCAAAAAGGTTCAAGTCCATATTACTATTTATACACACACGTAACTTACGCATTGGCTTGATAATGGAATGATTCAAAACACCCCAGTGGCTCTCAGGACAACTCTCTACACTTTAGGATAGGTGTGAAAGACAAAAGCATTTATCTTTGACGCTAGTGAGCAAAAAATAGCTCTATTCATCTACGTGAAGTATTTGCCTTCAAATGCCCATTTTCTGCCTAACATTGGAGCCAACAGAACATGTGTGAGAGTGTGGAAAGGACTGATGCTACAAGGCTTAGGAGAATTAAAGCAGTCTCAATTCTAGACACGTTTTGTTTGCAGTAATGGAGCTCCATTTTCTGCCTTTTCCTTGATAGTGTGTTTCGATTTGGTAGGGCTTTTGTCTGCTTTGATGATTACCTGGTTTGCTGCTCACAACTGTCTGTACTTTACGGCCTAAATTGCTCAGCTCCCAGAGGAAGTTAAAAACCCGGTGACACTCCAGTACATCCCAGCCTGCTGTTAGGATCTGAAGGTTACAAAAGAGAGGGGGTAAAAATGAGGAGGTTGAGCCCTAGATGTCCATCACAATGCCATTTCTCCTATTGGATCAATACAATCTGTCCTGCAGTTTCTCAGAACAGGGAGGGAAGGTGTCATACCTGGAGTGTGGTGCCTGCACAGCTCCTTCCTTATGAGCAAAGGGAAACCATTATCTGCTATAGAGGGGCTGTGCATTATGCCAGAGGTTGTGCTTAAGCTTAGGGCAGCCCAGAATCAAAAGCTGCCAATGGTGTCCCACATTCAGGGCCAAGATCTTAGTTTGGAACCTTATGTGGAAAAGTACAGAAAGGGATTTGCTACAGAGACAAATGTCCCAGCACAAATAATTGTCTGTAGCTCTTAACCACAGAAAGATAATACAGGGTTTGGTATCGTCAAATCCTTTCATGCTGCATATGTATAGAGCACGTGTAACACAAGTCTCTAAGACTTAAATGCTTTTTAAATGGGCTCAAGGTGCCTGTTCTTCTAAAAGAGAACTTCTTTCTGTATTTTATTTTACAGTTGCTCTCCAGTAAAGCCTCCACTATGGCAATTCCAGCACTTCACTATCAAACGTCTCAAGTAGTGTTAAAAAGCCCAACCTGGAGTGTTTTACTGCATCTTTGCAATCACAGTAGTCATTATGGTAAGTAAGCCTCTTGAGCTGTGAATTTGAAGCTGTGTAATCAAATCCTCCCCTTCTCCTGTGTCATCTTGGATAATAAATGGCTAATCAAGACCCAGACTGGTTGGGACTGAAATCCAAACCAAGGAATTCCCAAGTCAAATCAGCAACTTTAACAACCAGAAAGGAAATTCAGGGAACTGTGTGAATAAATACCTTCTGCCTACATCCCAAGGCTCAAAACCATCTTAAACATCTTAATAGCTTCCAAAACCACAGATTAATTTAGAAAACTGCCTTCTTTTTCTTTTCTATTTGGGATACTTGCCTTGTCTCCATAGATACTGTACCTGTAAAAATACCCCATAGCACTGTAATCCCAGACAATGCAGAGGACTTGGACAACCATTAAGTTTGAAACAGGAAACCTGGAAGGGCAAAACATTCGTGATTTATCTTGCTAGAAGCTAATTCCTGTGATTGAAAATTCTCTGTGCTACCTGTGAACATCAATACTGATTCAAAAGACTCAGAAGAGTCCCTTATTGTGTAAGGGAACAAATTACAGTCCCTATGTCAAAGCTTAGCATTAAGTCCAAAACTGTGGTCAAAAGGGTGTGCAAATGGTCTCTAAGATGAGCAGCCCTGTCTCCTCCAGGACAGTAACATTCCTAGAAGAGCTGTGCTCTTCCACTGCAACATTTCTAGTAGTTCACAAAGCGAAGAGAAGCTGAAACCCACTGCTCTTGGAATATGAAATCTCTGCAGAAAAGCCTTGGTCTAGGCTGGCTTAGGCTTTTCTCTTGTTAAAGAGACACTGATTTCAAATCAATAAATTCATTACATAGTAGTAATAAACTCCAGCAAAGGGACAGTAAAAGGCATCATTCAACAGTAAGTGCTTCATAGAAATGGTGTTGTAAGTGCAAGGGGCAATTAGAAACAGTAATGAAAGGACCATGAACTTACTCCTGAGAGAACCTTGTGTATGTACTTCAGCCTCTCTTTAGTAGGCAGGAGAAGCGTGCATCTTTTAAGCAACAATCCTGTGAGCAGAGCAAACACATACATGTTGTCAGTACAGCCACACAGCAGAGGTGCTCCTGAATGAGCAAAAGTGCTCCCATCACACATATCCACACACCATCCAGAAAGACTGCTGTGAGGCAACAAGAGCAGCACAAAGAGGAATTTGTGCTTTGGAGCAGAGGTGCAGCCTCTTGTAGCAAGACATCTTTTACTAGAGAAATGTTGTCAGGGCTTCCTAGGCCATAACTTGTTTATTGTGTTGTTGTAAAACCCCCGTTAGCCACAGTTGGAGCCCTATAAAAATGGTTGTATCTCTATTGGTTTTAGAATTACAGCAGTTAAAAATAGTGGGAAGAAATGTTACTCGTTGCACCTCTTCTAACAGTTCCCTGGGGAATGCTATCTCTATCACAGAGAAACAAGCTTCCCAAATTGTTTTCCAGATAGCCACATGCTCTAAAAGGAAAAGATTCTAAACAGTGTGAATGTAAAACATAGCTAAGGGGTAGAATTCTTTTTCCTCTACAGGGCTGAAATGGTCCATTTAGGATGTCCAAGTCTGGAGGTCATTATAGTGTGGAACAGCTACCCTACTGACAGAAAAGGGGTTAACAGCCTCCTCTTCAAAACCTTTTACCAGAATCATATATATGTATATACATAGTTAATTAATCAAGAAATCCACAGAAAAGCATGTACTTTGTAGTTTTCTAGGGGAGGGAATAAAGAGGAAACCTTTTTTGTCTGAATTGTCAGTCTCTCAAATAACACACAGCTTCTCCAATGTCAAAAAGTGCTTTCTGCATTCACTGTGGTTCTAAAGTGACTCTTTCTTTAGCAGGGTATGAGCATTCCTGTGTGACAGACATCATTTATTCATCAGCCCATGACAGCGTCCAAAGCTCAATCAAGTCAGTTTGCTATGGACTATAATAGGCTTTAGAGAGATGTCCCAGACAGACGCCAGCAGGGGGAATTCTGGTGGGTGAAAGGGTTGAGCAGAAGGTGCTGCTCCTGGGTTTGCTCAGCAGAAACCCCCCTGTGCAGAAGGACAGGGCCATGATCATTTAGAACTCAAGTCCATTTTAAACCATGGCTGGGATTCTGACCCCATTATAAGCACTGGAAGATTGTACTGTGCACTTGAGTGGAGCCAGACCCCTGTGAGGTTAAGTGACATTTATGTACAGTCCCTGCTCAGGCTGTCTGAATGGCAATGAGTTTTTTCCATTGTATACAGTCTTTTCTGCTGTAAAGTGAATATTGATTTTGCAAGTGACCTCTGAACAAAAACATACTCCTGAGCCTTCCACTGATGACACAGATATTGCCAGTGATCTTTATATTTTGAGTATGACATTGGTTTACTACTAGGCCTACTATAGTGTTCACACCTCTGTTCAAATCACAAGTTGCCATTTTGTGTGTGTCAAACTAATTTTGACATTTATTTTTAGGGTTTTTTAAAAGAATTGTAGCTTTTCCAGCTTCATTTTAAAAACAAACCACTAAGATTACTTTAAGATACCCCAAAACCTACAAGTATTATTTACAATAGGAGGTCTTTGGTCTAAATGACTTTAACAGCGTTCCATTGCCTTTATTTAATGTCTAAAGTTCAAACTGTACTTATAATTCCACATCTAACCATGGCATCATTTTATTTCTGTCAGCTATCAGAGAGGTAACAGTAAATAGCTGTCATCAAATCATGTTTTAATTTCATTTGCTTCCCTGATAGAACACCTTAGAATGAGTTAGAATAAGTGTGTTTTAAACATTAGCAGAAAAGTTAAAAAGCAAATGTGTTTGGATTTGAGGCTGCACAATGTTCCTCCTTACCACAGAACCCAGGTCATTCTGCTCTGGGTTTCTATTAGCCATGCCACAAGAGGTCTGAGCAGCTGGAACAAAGAACATGTGAATCTTTTCACCCAGAAAGAGCTTGATTAGCACACAGGACACCATGACAGCCAAAGCACAGACATTTTCACATTGCCCTTAAGCTGAGAGTGAGAGGAAAATGTGTTCTCCATGGCTTTTTGTCTCTGAACTCTGAGCCAGAGCTGCCAAAGAGAATTGTAATCACTGACAACTGAGAGAACATTTTTGTGACAGCATGCTTCTTTCCTAAGAAGTGGAATGTGCTCTGCAATCCATCTCAAGGAGACTGTCAAGCAGTCTTCCCGATGGCAACTGTCCTTGGTCACTTTAGAGTTGGGCTGGATTTAAGTGCTGCGGCTGCATTTCCCACACTGAGGAATGTGAGCTACTCCAGAGTGCTCCAGGAAGGCAGCCTGAGCAGCCACATTCCTTCCTTCAGGCAGTGTGGGGCCTGGGAGCCTGGGTTCCTGCTGCAGTTTCCAGTGCTGGTGGCCAAGCAGTCTATATTTGGAAACACCTACTACTGAGAGCTGATCCTCTGCCCAGCCCCTGCTTGCCATTTAATAGGGGGGGGAATAAAACCCGACATAGAGGAGGCAGAATATACATTATTTTTTCCATAACTAAGAGGCTTTGGAATCATTTCAGGTAATTCCTCCCACCTCCCCTGGCCAGCTAATGGAGCAGGCTATTTGGCACTGAGAGGAACTTCACTTTCAGAGGGAGCTGCACAAATGATTTGGGTTGTATCGTAAGCATTTTACTGATCAATGCAGAAAACAGAAGAAACCTTTTAACTGAGCTCAGTTCTCTAATCATTACCATTTGCATTAAAGGATCACCTAGAGATTTGTAGTGCTCTAAAATATAGGATCCTTCTCCCTTGCCAGGTAGCTCAAGGTTATGGAAGTCTCGCAGTAAGAGCCTTTGGTTTCCTGCTGAGGTTGAGATGTAATTCATAAGGTGGCTGCTGATGGTTTTCGACACCATGCTCAGCATGCTGATATCCTTCACTGAAAAGGCAAAACCCAGTATACTTGTAATTCTTCACAGCAAGAAAAAGGTTAGTCAATAACTTGATCTTCCTCAAAATTTGGCCAAGATATAAGATTTATCTCGTATATACCAAAATTTAAGCAGTTTATCTCTTTTGCCAACAAACTGGAGTCATCAGAAATGGAGAGATCTAAGGAATACTTTTAGCACATAATAGGCAAACCCTACTTCAAATAATTTTTCATTATCATTTACATTTTTGGTCATTTGTTTCTGCATACATAAAAGCTGAAAATTCAGAGAATAACTCACATCAAATGGCTTCATCCAGGTAAAAGCTAAACCACTTTAAATAAGAATGGCTTTTTCTAAATGGGAAACTTTTGTGGTAATCTTCAGACACTGGAAGTGAGATTTTTCTTATCAGATTCTCACCTGAAAGATAATTCAATATCATTTGAAAGATCTCTAGTGGAAGTGTTTGAAAATATCCAAGTGTTGACAGAGATTGGGAGTCTGTGTCCAAGGGGTTGCAGCCCTTTCTGGAGCGACGGGTGCTGCGTCTGTATTTCTGATTGGGAATCAAGGTGTAGCTGGTCCCTGGGGTGGAGGTCATTGTCCTGTCAGTCCCATCAATTGAACCTAGAGAGAAAACATGGAAGTCTGTTAACAGAGGAAGAAAATACCATCCCCAAACCTAGGAGGAAATGGCCGTGTTGTAAACACGGTGATGGAGCGTGAAAATCTGGTCATATGCATAAGATAAGGGTTTAGTTTAGTGCAATGACATTTAATTTACTAGATGATGTTCTAATTCCATGCCTCAGAGAACGGAGTATTCAGCTGCTTTTAAAGGAGGAAAAGATAAAAGCATGGGGGTCATCATTTGAGTGCGACATCGGGAAGATAGGAAAATAGCTCTGAAAGGAAACTCTTGAAGTACGTGTAAAGGTAAAAGCTGAAGTGGTTAGCAACATTCTCTTGCCTTGGTACACCAACTATTCAACAGAATAAGATAAAGTTCTGGGGATGTTATTGAAAGGATTGTCATGCTGCTTGATTCCTATAGTGATAGCTATTTATACACAGTTACACTACTTATACAAATGCTTGCATACAACAAAAAAAGGAATTAAAAGTAACAAAGTGATGCTTCAGATCAGTTTTTCTGCAGCATTTAAGTTAACACGTGGCTTAATTTCATATAATGACATATATATTTCATATGATGACGTATATATTTCATATATGTGTGATATACAAATGTGAACAACGAAAACCAGTGAGCCAAGCTCCCCCAGAATCCTGAGGGCCTGGAAGGAATGAGCTTTAAAAGATCAATGCCTAAGCTCTTTTCCTTTGCTTTCGGGTTTCTGAGTCTCTAGAACAGGCCCACCTCACCTTGTCAGGCAGCAGTGAGGGTTAGTGCCTCGCTGCCTCAAGTCTTATTCTTTTTAACAGAGATTTTTCACACTGTTGCTTGATTCCAGCAGCTGAGGCTCCAGGGGAATTGCCACGGAGAATGAGTGCTGCAGTGTAACTACAAGAGCTGGCAGCGCTGGTAGCAACAGAACTGGACCCCCTCCAAGCTGCAGTGCAACTTCCCAGTTGCCATCAGTGGGAAACACACTCGGAGAATAGGCCTCATTGTTTGGAAGATTAAAAATTGACAAAAATTACAGCAAACGAGTTCCAAACATCCTTCATGTTTCTTACGAAAGCCTGCAGAGCCAGACCTCTCTAATGTGCCACTGAGCAAAATTACCACATCCACAATGGAAGCACTGTTTGTCCTGACAACTGCAAGAATACAGGCCATTTCATTAGAAGTGTTACAAATGGGTTTGGCTGACTCGGGCCTGTGTGCTGGATAGAGTTTGCATTGTGCAGTTAAGGAGGTTACACTTCACTGGAAGCCTTTTTCATTTTGGTATGGTTTACTTCTAGCTTCTAAGCTCCAAGCTTAAACTTTCACAAGGCTCGTGAGCCAATATAACTGCTCCTAAAATTAGTGTTTCATTCAGCTTTTGCACTGCCTGAGACAGAAAACTGCTGTAACACCTTTAGGAACAATCAAGAAACCACTTCTAGATAAACATAGGTGTATATGGGTAAATGTTTACCTTCTAAAAGCAAAGGCTGAAGTCAGTTGGAAATGTATACTCACAAGTGTGGATTGAAGACAGCTTGAATACCTTGTGCACAGTGCACAGAGCAGCCCCACTCCTCTTTATAACCACTAAAATGCGTTCAAGAGAGGCTAAACCTGATACATATTTCAGATTCATACTTTAGACATAAAGTTGCAGCCCTATGCTACTTTCTTTTCCTCCCCTCTCCCCTTCCCGTCCTCAGCGGGACTGTACTTGGGAGGATTTATGGCATCTTACCTTAGGTCTGCAATTGTGTTATAGGGAAGGATAAAACCGCTTTGCCACAAGGGAGGTTTTCAGCTGAATTCAGCCAATTCTGGTCCTGTTCAATCGGGTCGAAGCTGAATTGACTCCCACTATTCAAACCTAGAGACGAGCTAGATAAATAGAACGTAAATAAAACAGACTACAAACAGTGAGTTTCAAAGCCAAAAGCTTTAGAGACTTTTACTGAAAGCTCCCATATGCTTCCTCTTTGACTTAACGTGGAGTTTTCTTTCTTAGGGAGTTCAGCCAGAGCAGGGCCATGGTGTGCGCATCCCCATCTGCTTGTTTAGAGAACTGCTTAATCCAGGCTGGAAATTGAAAGGTAAACGTTCAATATTTAACAAACTAAACGCAGAATATCAGCCAGGAAGGGCCATCCTATTTGTTGCTATAAGCTAATTTGTTTACGGAGCAGAAAGCAGCAACTCCCAGTGCTTCTTGTCCCGAAGCAGTCGCTAACCTCCCGCTAATGGATGCGCTGTTGTCCTGGTGTTTCCCTGAGCCCCCCTGTTAGGGTTTGGCAAACATTTATTGTTTGCTTTGGAGATGGCTTTGGAACATTTCCTCACAAAGAGCATGGAACCATTTGCTTCAAATATTAGCTCCAAAGGGGATTTTTTTCCCCCCTTATTTCTTTAGGTTTTGCCTTGTCAGTGCAAAAAGGCACGGGCTCAAGTGAGGGAGGACAAACCTCGAGGGCCCTGCTTGTCCTTGTACCCCCCCCAGCCCACACACAATGCACAACCCCCAACTTTTTCCTTACCCTAAAGGCATCATTACATCTTAAATACTTCACTACATCCTCAAATGACTTCCATGGTGCTGCTAGTGCAGACTGAAATCACCTCGGGTGGGACAGGGCCCAATGCAGAGCTGAGGGAACCGTGCCCCTGCTCATGGCGGCTGTGGTGAGGGAGGACCCTTCCCTCCAGGGTCTGCATGGAGGGGGAGCACAGACCCCTGCTTGCTTCTCCCCTCACACAGGGTTTGCCCTCAGACCACGTTCACTGGTGGATTAAGTTATATTTATCCTTCAGGTTGGATTTAGCCAGGCCATGACACACCTTTAGGCCGAAGGCCCAGCTAGGCCGCGCTCCCCTCCACCCTCCACAGCCCCTCAGCCCCCCCCCAAGAAAAAAGGGGGACCTGCACCCCCAAACCTCCCCCAGGCACTAAAAAAGGTCTCAAGTTGATGCTTGCTTACAGCGAGCACGATAGGATCCATGTTTTACCTCAGGGATGGGCTCTGTCCTCAACAGCCCCCCAGCCAGGGCGTCTGCGTCTGAGGGGAGCCACAGGGGTGGGGGGTGAGGAGACCCCGGGGGGGTGGGGGGAGGGGGAAGGAAAAGAGTATTATTATTGTCATTATTATATTATTATTAACCACAATTAATTATTTAAAGCATGATTTCAGACACCCACTGCTCCCTCGGGGGTGAAGGGGGTCTGGGGGTCCTTGTGTGTGGGTTACTGTTGAGCAGACGTGTTTGTGAACACACATAAACCAATGCAGCTCAATGGTTGTCAATGGGGCTGGAGGACTGCGGTGACCGGGGGCAGCCGAGGGGTGCTGCTGCGGCGCTGCGCCATTACCGTGCTTTAATAACCCCTTAATGACTTAATTTCATGCTAATTAGTTTGTAATCATGACTTTCCCGCCTATTCGCCCGCTGCCGCTTTCAATGCGGGGTGGGCGGTTAGGAAGCGCCTCGGCATCCTGCTGAATAATTAATGAGGTCCCCACCAATCCGCAGCCGGAGAGCGCGGTGTGGCCACGCCCCCTCTTGAATAATTAACGTCTGTGGGCAGCCATGTCAGCACCGGCGCACGGTACTGGTGGGGTTGCGGGTTCGAGGCTGGCCCCGGCTCCTTGTGGGGCGAACGGGCTCCCTGCGGCGGTTCGGTGTCCACCGGGATGAGTGGTTGGTGACGGGCTCTGAAATGCAATGGGGTTTGTGTGTGGGCACATGGGTACCACGAGGAGCATCTCTGTGGGTTATGGACGCCTATGGAATCATGGAATGAATCCCAGAGCGGTTTGGGTTGAAGGGACCTTAAAGCTCATCCAGTTCCAACCCCTGCAGTCTCAATCTCCTTTCTGGCAGATTAAAGCCATTCCCCTTGGCCTGTCCCTACAGGCCCTTACCCAAAGCCCCTCTCCAGGTTTCCTGGAGCCCCTTTAGGCACTGGAGCTGCTCTAAGGTCTCCTTGTATGTCTTGGAGCAAAGCTGTAGTGTTGTAAATCAAACCCATGGCACAACATCAGTCAGCAGAGGCTGTGCTGCATGCACCAAGCACTTCGGAATCGCTGTGCAGCGGGGAGGATGCTCGTGCTGTGAAGCAGCGCTGTCCCGTGGTGCTGCGATGCCAACACCGTGGCAAAGCCGCCGTGCTTTGTTAGGGCAGCGAACAGTTGGTATTCACTAAAAAGCTCGTTTAAAAATGATGATTTCCTTTTATAAACCCTGCCTCCGAAGTAGCTGCCTATAAATAACTGCTTCTGTCGGGGATAAGTGAGTGAAACCCTCGGGAGAGGTTTTCCTGCTGCTCCAAAGGCACTTCCCATACGATGGCAGCAGAGGGCTGCAGCTCGATTAAAGAACTGCTCCCTGTAGGGTTTTCTCCCCCTCAAAGACTGTTTGGGTTGGAACTTCATTGAAGGAAGAGCTTTCCTTAGCGAAACTGGAATAGAACCGAAGCAAAGGTCACCCCAACCCGAATGAGGAATGGTACGGCATCATTTGGTGTTATGATAAATGATAATGCTGCTTAAACGAACGGCGTCGAGAGTGGGGATTACGATGATGGAACCCCGATGGCAGGATTTGTGCTGAGACGGCATCATCACAGCCTGAGCAGACAGCGGGGCAGCACCAGCTACGTACAGCCTAAAGCCTTGCAGTGTCCCTGTTCCTTTTTCCATGTGGGATATAGCCAGCAGTATCCCTGCCGACTGTCCCTTCCTGCAGCTGGGTTGTGCCTCTGTTAACCCTTCACTCCTCCTCCTCATCCCCATCCGTTTCCTGGTCTGTGCCTCTGTTCCATCACAACAGAATTGCATTCCAGGAATGCGGGGATAAAGGATTTCAGGCGTGTTCATTGATGCCCAGACCAATGTTCCCAGTGGTTCCCCCACTGCTTGGGGAAAGAATATAACAAAATGGGTCATGTATGGAACATCCTGCTACAGCTTTCTGGTGTCTGACAGCGGTTTAAGGGTTTCCCGAGTCCAAACCCACATCCAAACATGTTTAGTGTGCAGTGATGGAGCTGCATTTAACTCCATAGTGATGGGCACAACGAAGGACCACTGCGTTCTGCAGTTTAATTGCATTGCAGGGTAAAAGTATTATCTCCTGTTTGGTTTAAATTGCTTGAATGAGTCACAGTTGATTTTTTGCTCTAATCTCGTCGCTGTTTGTAAACTGGTTTGAGCTGACAGGATGAAAGCTAATAAGGGAAATATACAGTTGAGTTGCTCTAAACTCGGGTGATGGTTCTGCTAACGGCTTATTCTATGCAGGAGGGGCTTTGCCTTGTGTACCTAATTTATCCTTACCCTGCCTACACTGAACGTGTGAGCATCATGATGTAACTGGTAAAAATACCAGCTCTGTCTCTGGTGCTCTGCTACTGCTGGGGGCAGGAAGAGTGGCAGTGAGCATGAGCCTGTTGGGCACTTAAAACCCATAGGAGGCTCGGAGGTAAATGTGCTGTGTGTGAGCATGTCATTAAACCATAGACTCACAGAGTGCTTTGGGTTGAAGGCACCTTAAAGCTCATCCAGTTCCAATCCCAACCCCTTCCACTGGAGCAGCTTGCTCCAAGCCCCTGTGTCCAACCTGGCCTTGAGCACTGCCAGGGATGGGGCAGCCACAGCTTCTCTGGGCACCCTGTGCCAGCGCCTCAGCACCCTCACAGGGAAGAGTTTGTGCCTAAGATTTCGAAGTCGTTTTAATGTGTGTAAGAGATGGAAACCACCAGCTCCTGGGATGGATGTGCCTGATACTTGCAGTCACCTTAGCAAGTGGTTCCAGCCTGCACTGAACACCCCTTTCCCCCCAAGTCTCTGTAAGTATCTCACAAATCCCAGCTAATTTACTATTTGTTTGTGAGAAAGGAAGTTATTCCCATCCTTCCTTCCCATGCCAAGCAACACAAAGACATTTAACACACAACTAAGCAAGGACTTGAGGAGCCCTCAGCCCCTGCTCCCAATCGCAACCAAAGCTTCATTCCCCATCCCTTGTAAAATGCAGCTCCAAAGCTGTGCATCTATTTGAGGTTTTATTCCACCACCCACAGGCCCTTTTGTAGAGCAATCTGCTCCCTGTCTGTTCACTGTGCTCTTCATTCCAGGGCTGCATCCTGTTGGAGCTGAGGTTACCTGGCCAGGGCACAAACCAGTGTTCATTTGTGTAATGGATCAGGTATTTCCCCCTTTTCCCTGTTTCTGGAAGAGGGTTTGAAAACCATTTAGGATGAAACCTATTTGCTGAGAGCTGGCTATTTATATTTCTGCTTATTTATATATTATAGGGTATTTGCTTATATATGTATGTGTATATATATGTAAATGGAATATATATATATATATACACTTCCTAATTATGTATCTGCTACTTCTCTCCTGGAAAAAATAGAACAAGGCATTGGGATAGTTGAATTCTGTTCTGAGGCTGGAATTAACTCTTAGCTATCCCTATTGTGGCTGTTTCCAGCCTGGAAAACACTTCTGAGGAAGAGGGGATGGGCAGGATGCAAGGGACTTGGGATGTTCAATGGGGAAATGAGAAGAAGCAGGTATATTGCCCCTTTTTCCAGTACTGCAGCACAGTTGTAGCCAGCAGGGACAAAGTTCTGCTTTGAAAAGGAAGGGTTTAGCTCCTTGAGCAGCATCAAGGCCAAGAATGGGAGCTATAGATGCTATGAAACAGCCCCAGGCGGAACATGGTGTGTTCCTGTTCACACATCCCAGCCAAGCAGCTGGGGTACCAGGAGCTGCTTTTATGACAGCTCTGTCCCCTGTGCACATCATCCTCTCTCAGTGTGTCTCTAATGATGTTTTCTCTTGTAGGGGGTGTGAAGCAGGACCCAACTGCTCCAGTTTTGGTGCCAGCTTGGCTATTTCTATGTGACACAGCAACTTGCATGGGAACAGCATGGAATATGGGTAAGTCCTTGTTCTGGCTGTGCCCTTAGCAGTTACTCTGGGTGTAACACACACAGGAGCAGTGCTGTCAAAGCTCCCACAGAAATCAATCTATTCATGGCACAAAAGCCATTCCCTACAGTTCATCATCTCCTTTCAATCACTGCATCATGCCAGTTTGTTCACACTCTTCATGTACAGTAGCAAAGGAAGCCCAAAGGCAGAGGTGCTCCCCAGAGCTTCCAGGTAATGACCCTGAAAGTGATTCAGGCTTTTAACTACTGTCAAAACCAGGCCAAGTAAATTATAGCCTTGATTCAAACCCCAATTACATTCGTTTTTATCCCAGCTATGTCCTGGGAACACGTCCTGATAATGATGTCTTATTGCTAAGGCAGCAGAGGACGTCTTCAAAAATCCTTGTGTTCTCATAGCATCCATTAAGAGAATACAAGAGGAAAATCACTCCTGGAAGTCCACATAACCAGAGCAGTCATTTTTGCATGTTTTATTTTCAAAACAAAGCAGTCCAAAAGGGAGATTTTTGTTTAATATCAAGACTGTATTCCATGCAGCTACTCCATTGTAAATATCCTTGCATTAAAAGACAGTTAAAGTGCCTTTAGTCCCTCAAAATAGTCCAGCTGTGCTGTAAATTCAAGTATGTGGAAAATAGGCCTTTAGTTATTAAGAGAATATGTTTTGATCAGGGTCCTGCTCCCACTGATGTCAGAAATGGGGGGGTTTAGCCTCCATTCCATAGGAGCAGACCCCACCTCAAGCTGGTCTCTGACAAACCCTGTGCTGTGTTTGCCCACTTGCTGAGTGGCCAAGGGGCAGCTCCTTGATGGCATTTTCTGCCTTATGCCCAATGACACACTCAGCAGTTGCACGGTGCTTGGAGAGACAAACGAGGAGCCACAGCACTTGGTTGTGGGTTGCATCTTTAACCAGCTGAGCACCGGGCTGAGCACAGCCAGCAGCCCGTATCAGAGCTCTAACTTACACAGGTCGATATACACATGTATGTTACGCAGGCTGAAGCAAGCCCAAACCCAATCCAGAGGGAAACCCCAGGATGTGGCTACAGAAGCCCCAAGATTCAAAGCAAAATCCAACTCTTTTCATGTCATGGTCCCCATCATCCTGTTCTTGTTCCAGCACTCCAGACTAACAAGATTAACCAGCATCTCGAAGTCAGAGTTTGACAGACAGGACAGGGATATTGATCCTGATGCTTCTGACCTGGTGCAGCCAGCATTGTACTTGCACTCAGCCTCTTCTCTTCAACCTTAGAGGAGCACTTCTTGATGGCAAAGGCATTTTTCTCCTTCTTCTAGGCATTGGCAAAGTTACCATTGGGTTTTCCTGAATTTAAGAGACAACCTCTTCTCTTCCACTCTTCCAGATGCAAACGTCAAGTGCTCAGAGCCAGACCTCACATCAAAAGGTAGGACAGAGTATTCTATCCTCCTTGAGACACAGCATGTAAGTGCCTTGCTTCTCCAGGCTGAGCACTGGGAGATGCTGGTTGGCTCCAAACCTTCAGCTCAGAGCATGACTATGGGCAGAAACATCTCCATCTACTCTACCCCTGTTAATGCTGTCAATGCTCTACTTGACAATACCCCAAACCATATTCCTTAGTGGAAGATAGGACCAACATCTGGTGCATGGCTGCAGAACAGCCTGCTTTGGTTTCTTTCTTTCCTTAAAGGAAAAAGGACCATTTGGAATGGCCTTTTTCCCTCCAAGCACTCAGAACTTGGCCTCTCCCCTCAATGTAGGTGTTTCCCATATCTCAACCATTGCTATGCGAGGCACTTGGATGTTGCTATTCTCCACCTGAGCATCTGATCCTCTTCTGAATCCTTCCAAGACTCTGTAGCAATACCCCAGTGTTTTCACACAGCTTTATACATCATTTAAGGTCTGTTTTCTTCTGAATTCACAGCATTTCAGAGCCCTTGGATGTTACCCAGCATTTCTAGGGCTTGTGGGTGAGGAGGGGTACCCAAAATCTTCCTGTTCCTATGTGTGTATGGTCAGAAAACCAGGCAAACCAAGGCCATTATTTGAAAAGAGTTAAATCCAGAGCAAATTCCTTACCAGCTCATAACCATTTCAAAGGAGATCAGATCCTGGGCATAAACTAGATGAAAGCATCCCTTTGAATTCTTTCTCCTTCAAGGATACAGGGGGAAAAGCAACCTTGCAGCTGAAAGCTGGGCATAAAGTTTCTCTTCAAACTATGTCTAAAGTGAGACTTTGTCTGGGCTAGAACAACTCGGCATGACTCTGGCTTAGCCAGTTTGAGCATATTGGTGCCTTTATGCCATAAGATACAGCCATATCTCCCTAGTGGCTATGTAGGAGATAGTAGAATCTGGGTGTAAATGCCACAAAGCAGCCGTGTTTGTCTTGAATGGCTATAGGAGTCAGCAGATGAGAAGGAAAACATGAATTAGACAGCCCCCTGGACCAGGCAGGGGATGAAATCTGCACCAAACCCATGATTATGGGAATAAATAACTGAGGATCAAGAGAAAATGAATTAAAAAAGGGGAAAAAGGCCCCATACACCCAACACTGGGGAGGGAGGAAACTTTTACCTTCCACTGGTCTTTGGCTTCCCTTGTTTTTAACAGGAGCTTTCCTCAGTTTAGAGCCCAAGCTCTGTCTGTGGAAGTAGGGGGGAGTATGTATAGCCTTAGTATGGAATAGTCTTAGTATAGCCTTAGTGTGGGATTCAATGGCACAGCAGGAGTAGGAAACCCTGAGAGGTCTCGTGTCTGAGCCCTTCGCTAGGGTCAGAGGCTGGAATCCTTATTCTATGCACAAATCCAGACCAGGGACCTATCACAGGCAAAATAAACCAGTGGAAGCAATCCACTGCCTCCAGAAGGCTCTAAACCCAGGCTATTCGATGGTGTGAAGCCACCAGCGTGTGCCTTCACTCCTTATTGATGTGCCATGCCCACGGAGGAGTTTGGATTCACTGCAGGATTGAGCCTGTGGGAGGACACTGTTTCACTCGTGCGCTGTCCCCATCCTCCTCCACCACATCCCACTCTGTTCCTGCTGGATTAGTGGCCACAGCACCAGGATGTGTTCCAAAGGAATCCAAGCTGTCTGCAATCACACAGTCTGCTTTAGGGCAAGGGTTATCATTAGGGATATAGCAAACTAATGAGATGCCAAAAAGTGCTTCAAAGCCATTGGCTCACAAACAGCCTGAAGGGGAATCCTCTACAGGGTTTTGCTATTAAGATAGAGCTGGTTTCCCTTTCTCCCAGGCAAGGGGTGGAAGCTGTTGCTTTGAAAGGAGGGGAGGGCAGGGAGTTGAAGGCAGCAGGCTTCTCAGCTGCAAAGCTCAATGTTGCCTGCCACAAAAGGAGGGGAGAGAAGAGAAAGGGATGGAGAGGGAGGAGAGGAGAAAGGGATGGAGATGGGAGAGAAGAGAAAGGGATGGAGAGGGGAGAGAAGAGAAAGGGATGGAGATGGATGAGAGGAGAAAGGGATGGAGATGGGAGAGAAGAGAAAGGGATGGAGATGGGAGAGAAGAGAAAGGGGTGGAGATGGGAGAGAAGAGAAAGGGATGGAGACTGGAGAGAAGAGAAAGGGATGGAGATGGGAGAGAAGAGAAAGGGATGGAGATGGAAAAGAAGAGAAAGAGATGGAGATGAAAGAGAATAGAAAGGGATGGAGAGGGGAGAGAAGAGAAAGGGATGGAGAAGGGAGAGAAAAGAAAGGGATGGAGACTGGAGAGAAGAGAAAGGGATGGAGATGGAGAGAGGAGAAGGGGATGCAGATGGGAGAGGGTTGGTGAGCCCTGGGAGCCAGCCTTAACCTCTCCTGGGCCACCACCAGCACCTCCCCAGCCTCTCCATGGAGACGAGTGAATCAGCCCAGCTTTCCTGAGTGCAGGCAGCAAAAAGCATCGGGTTTGCTGTCTCCAAGAGCTTCCTGCTTGAGGCAACCCCATGCTTTGCCCATAACAAGATTTCTTCCCCCCTTGCTGGCCCTGTAAGGCTCCCGGTGGAGGAGGGAAGAGGTCAGCCAACACAGTGGGGAAAAACCCAGCCACAAACCATAAACCCCACTGTGAGCTGAAGAGCTGAGTGCACTTCTTTCTACCCCACATCCAGGGCTACAGCCAGTCCAACGTCCACAGCCAACTGCCACCACTGCAGGATCTGCTATCCCGGGAGGAATCCAGGAAATCCAGCCCCACATCATCCCACCTCACTCTTCAAATGCTCCATTGGGTCTTTTTTTGCCCCTACTCGCTCTTTCTTTTCCAAGAGGGGAAAGACTTTGCAATAGGATAACAGAAGACTCCAACACTTGAGACATGGGAGGTTTGAGGCGCAGGGGGGAGAAGCGCTCAGCACTGCTCTGCTTCCACAAAGCCCTCCTTCTCCTGGCTGGCTGGTTCCACCTCGGAGTACGTTGCGTGGTTGCTGTGGTTTCGGAACTTCATGGCAGGCCAGTGATGTGGCCTTCGCTGGGGACAGAAACAAAGAGCCATCAGAAGCTATGGCAGAGCCCTTCGCGCCAAGCCCACAGGGAAGTTGGGATCTCGGTCCTGAAACAAGAACAGTCTTTGTGGAAGTCATAAATGCTAACAAATACCTTCGTGCTTAACCCAGTTTGTTCCAACACGTCCATCCCGCTGGGCTGACCCACTGCTATGGTTAAAATGGGGGAGGAAATGGAGGCTTGAAGTGAAATCTCACATCAGGCTCAGAACAAGGATGCTCTGTGCCCGGGGTGGCAGCTGAGGATGGCCACCACACACAAGCCAGCTTTGGGTGTCCTCTATCAGCAGAACAGGGACAACTGCATTGCCCCATCCCAGGTGAATGCATCCAACACTGCCAAGTGCTGCTAGACTGGTAGAGGCCACGTAGCTCAATTCCCTGCTTCCTGCCCTTGCAAACAGGGCAGATGGAGCAAAGCCAAGTGCTCAAGGAAAAAGCCAGGGAGCGATAAGGAAAGGCTGAGGGCTCAGTGATGCTCACTCCCTCCGCAGCAGCTCCTACGCCAGGATTCAGCCCACTTCTGCCTGCCTTGGGATCCTACAGCAAGCGGTCTCCTGGCTTTGAACAGCAGATGGAGACGGTTGGACCCCCATCAGTGTGTGAATTAAAGCCTTCCCTTTAGAGCCTTCACACCACCGCTTACACAGTAGCTGATGGCATGACATCTAGCAGGAAAACCTGACAGTTTTAGTGCCCAGAATCCAGCTGGGTGACTCAAAAGGCAGCGAGCTCAAGTATGTCGTGGCTCCAAGTGAGCCCTCCAACTGCGTGTTGATGGCTCCTGCATGCAGGTGGAAGAGCGGAACGTCGCATGGGGGAAAAGGAAAGGCAATGTGTGAAAGAGAGCATGTGAAAGGGAGCAAAATAACACCGTGTGGGAGGGGAGAGCCTAAGTTTAAACCATCATCAGCTGGAGGTTGGGAGATTAGCTGTGACTGTAGGACCACGAAAAGAAACTCAGTCTGGACTCCATCAACACCCCTCTTTGCTCTCCTGTTGGTTGGGATTTGGGGTGATAGCAGAGGGAACCGGGTGAGGGATCAGGCTCTCCACTCACCTCAATGAAGAAGAGGGCAGCGGTGGATGTGGGGTGGCTGTTGATGTAAATGCCAGTGAGGATGATGACTGCGATGAGCAGCACGGCCAGGACGATCCCCACGATCGTGCCGGTGTGGATCGGGGCGCTGGCTTGCTTGGAAGGAAGGCTGCTTCCCAGCCCTGCAAGAAAGGGTTCACTTCAGTCTGGAACTGTGCCGGGACCTCAGGAGAAAGGAAGGGAAAAGCAAGGGAAGAGCTTTCAGAGCTCTGCACACAAGACTGGGATCCTCAACCGGCTACCACCTGGCTCAACGAGAGTGGAGGAGGCACCAAAGGGCCATGCAGGCTCCAGCATCCCTTCCAGATGATACAAGGAGCTGGATTGAAGGCAGATTAAACCAGCACCATGCAGAACCCCATCTCCAATCTGTATGCTTTATAGACTGGCTGCTCACCCTGGTGGAAAGCCATTAGCCATATGCTGAGCTGGGGCCTCCGTGTGCCTCCCTTGCCCTCGGTTCTCAGCTATGAATAGACAAAAGAGCTACAGAGGGTGGAGGTGGCACTTGTGAACAGTGACATTACCACCATTATGGGAGCAGGTTGGTTGCAACTGGGAAGATGAAGCATTCTAAGGGCCCCGTGCCTGCAAAGGAGCCGATCCTGCGCCCAGTTTAACTTCCCTGAGCTGCTTCCAGGTGAGCGAATGGGCTAATGGTATGCACAGACTGCAGTGCTTGCAAACCTGATATTGGGTGAAGAGGGCTCAGATCTTTCCCATGCTCTGGAATTAGTCAGAGCCTTACAGCAACAGTTTGGTTCCTTGCCCTTGGGGCCGATGAGCAGACTATGAGTGAGAAAGGATTCATTGGAATAGGGATGGAAAAGGCAGAGCTGGGCTGAAGGACACTTCATATTTGGATTTTACGCTGCTTTTTGGCACAGCTGAGGAAATTCAAAAGGAAAAAGGACTTTGTCTGTGCAAAAACTGCAGAGAAAGGGAATTAAATGGAAAGAGAAAACTCATCATCTTCGTTTGCACAGCAGGGCTAAGCAGGAGAAGCAAACAGCACCAGGGTAAAAGAGATTTGGCCTGACTCTCACTTTCCTCTCTCTGCAATGGTATTAATCAGGGTAAGGACAAGAGGAGCCTTATCTTGATTCCATCCTTTCTGCTCCAGCTGCCCACCCTTTCCACCCTGCAGCTCCTGGTGGATTTGAGCAGGCCAGGGGAGGATGAAGGGCTTACCTTCACTGCCTGCATACTGAGTGAGCTTCGTGTCATCTGAAGAACAAACCAAAGGCAAATAAAGTTAGGAGGCACCGAGGATGTTCTGCAGCTTCCCACCCGCTCCCACTATGGTGTTTGCAGCAAGGAGTTGCTAATACAGAATCCCAGCCTGGTTTGGGTTGGAAGGGATCTTAAGATCATCCAGCTCCAACCCCTACCACAGGCAGGGACCCCTTCCACTGGAGCAGCTTGCTCCAAGCCCCTGTGTCCAACCTGGCCTTGAGCACTGCCAGGGATGGGGCAGCCACAGCTTCTCTGGGCACCCTGTGCCAGCGCCTCAGCACCCTCATGGGGAAATTAAGGCTTCTTTATAGCAGGTTCTCAGTCATGGTGCCCATACAGCCCCAGTAAATCAATGGGATGTTGTCACGCTATAGATGTCTTCCGTGGGGGCCCAAAATCCAATCCCATTTTCAATCCCATCCTGGAAGAACTGGGATACTCCGTGCAAGGCTTCACATCTCGATGGGCTCCACATCAGCACCCTCCTGTGTCCAGCTGGAATCCTACGGCTGCCACATGACCCATCCACAAACATCCCCATGAGCGGCTCCGGTGGGATGAGGAGGAGGAGGATGCAGGGGGTGGGTCCATCCTCTGCCTCTCTTGTCTCCAGATGAAGCTCACTGCCTGATGCAGCTGGGTGAGCGTTTGCTTCCAAGAGCACAAATGAGCTCCATGCCTGGCTCTCTCACAGAAAAGCCTCTTGTTCTTCTTCCAAGAACCAGCGATGAGTTGGGAAATCATCTCAACGCTGGTGTCGTGCTCCCCCCTTCCCTTTAATTGCTCCTTTCAAAGTCAGCTCTGTCAGCACGGGCTCCGTTCATCCTCCCAGCTCCTTCCCATTGCTGAAGGACGATTAGGAGTGTTCCTTTCTATTTATTCTAATTAGCAGTTTGCTTTAGGGACTATTAAGCAGGCAAATGGAAGCGATACCTGCCGCTAGGATCCGAGGAGCCAGCCCTGTGTTAATAGGATTATCAAGCTTTAGAACGTGGGTGTCTCGAGGGACACTCAGGGCCTTATGTGGAGCTTTCCTGTGCTGGAATCAACACCATTCCCAAGCAGAGGGCAATGACAACCCTGTGCTGTGTTATTGCCACTCTGTCCTGGCAGCCCTGAGGCACCAGTGAAGACCAAGCACATTAAAAGCATGAGCCCTATATACTGTATTATCATAGAATCATAGAATAGTTCGGGGTTGGAAAGGACCTTAAGATCATCAAGCTCCAACCCCCCTGCCATGGGCAGGGACACCTTGCTCTAAACCATATTACCCAAGGCATCGTTCAGCCTCGCCTTGAGCACTGCCAGGGATGGAGCATTCACAACCTCCCTGGGCAACCCATTCCAGTGCCTCACCACCCTCACAGGAAAGAATTTCCTCCTTATATCCAATCTAAACTTCCCCTGTTTCAGTTTTAACCCATTACCCCTTGTCCTATTATCCTCTGCTATGATGCTGGGGTTCTCCTCACCAGGTACCAGCTGCTTGTGGACCTTCTCAAACACTCAAACCAGCTGTGATGCAGCTGTAAACCTCTCCCCACTGATGGGTTTCCTCTCCTCCTTTGCCACATCATCCCTCTCACCTTCTCCTTCCCATTGCCTCCTGTACTCACCCCAACCCTTGTGCTTCAAAACCCACTTGTTATAGGATTTAATTGGCTAAGAATGAGCTCTGGAGTGAAAGAGCAGGGGTAAGCATCACTACCTTCTGTAGTGAGGCCGTCAATGAAGAGCGAGGACGTGGAGGTGGTGATGTGCTCATCCAGCGGGGAGGAAGAGCTCTCTGGAGGTGCTGAGTAGTGCTCACCAGCTGCTAAATCCTCACAGGTCTTCTCATCAGCCTGGGAAGGAAACAGACAGGAGCCACTTTCCCTTGCTCTCCTCCAGCAGGAGCATCAGTGAGGACCAGACCCTGCTTCCCAGGCTTGGGGCTACTGAGCCCGAGGGCTTCCAACACTGCAGTGGAAGCAGGGGATGTGGTCCAGAGGTATGGAGGGGGCTGACCTAAGGGTTAAAGGAGGAAAAGGTTGGGGACCACTTAAGCATGCCAAGGTCTGACCTTCTTGCATCACTGGGTGACCTTACATAGGTCCTGTGGCCCCCTTTCCCCTCACTCAACCCTCTCGGTTAAGAGGGAACAAAGCTGAGTTTTCAGAGGGAGGAAAAAGAAAGGAAACCAACCCAAAGCAGAACCAGATGTTTCCTTAGAGCTGATCTTTCCGAGACAAAGAAACTGGTTCATCCAGCGTGGAGATAATTGGAGAGCAAAGAAAGTCACAAGGATTAATTCCTTCATGCTTAAGAGTGAGTAAGAGTCATGCTTCAGAAGGTGAAGAAAAACACAGCCCAGAGCACTCCGGCTGCACCACTGGGTAACTTAAGGAGGTCTCTGCACCTCTGCTGAATGCCCAGCACCAGGGAAGCAAGAGAGCAGCAAAGCAAACCCTGCATGAGGTGGACAAGTTTTAACCATTCCCATACCCAAGTGGATCAATGGTCCTGCTCTAACGGGAAAGGGATACCCAAAGGGATGCTCAGCCTATTCCAGGCATGGGTTAAGTGGAGCTGAGTGTGACTTTTAGGGGATGCGGCCATTGGTTTTGCTGCAGATCAGCTTCATCCCTAGCAGAGGTCCTAAAAGTGCCTCTTGCCCCAGCCTCACCTTCTGCCCGCAGCCATAGGAGAGCCACTCCTCACGGTATCGGTCGAAGCCACTGGAACATCTGTGGACAAGAGGAGAATGAACCTGGGCCAGAGGACTTTGAGGGACACAGCAATGCTAAAGCTCCTTTGCCTACTGTGGAGGGCACTGGTAGGGATGCCCAAGCTGCACAAGAGCCCCAAATGCTGCCCCGATGGGTGTCTGGACAAACAGCCAAGGGCTGGGAAGAGGAGATATAGGTTGACATGGGAATGGTGTATCTCCTAATACAGCTGTGCTGGAAGGACCCAAATGTTCCTCTTCACGGAGGAGGAAAAGGGTCAACACTGCTCCTCCAAGGGAAACAGAGAAATGGGAAAAATATATGGCCTGACTTGGACTTTCCATTCCCTGGACCCTGCCATGGGCTGCACGAGGGTTTTGTGGGGTTTTTCCAGCAACATCTGCACAGGAAAAACACATTAAAGGAATTATAAACGAGCTCAGGAAAACACCAGCTCGAGAAATCCCTACAGAAAGAGAGGGAATGGAGGAGCACTCTGTGGGAGGCCTCCGGGGACACCAAGCCGTGAATCAGGGGGTCACAGCTCATACAAGCACTGATTTACCCAGCGACCAAGCAGGAAAAGGAGGAGAAACCACAAAAACCCCACTCTGGGTCCTGCTGAGTGGCTGGGATCTTTGCTTAAGGTGCTGTTCTGATGATAGTTATGGGCTCAGCAAGAGCAAAAGCACAAACCCCACTGTCCGGAGGTGAGTTATGAGGTTAACTCTGGGGTTAAATCACTGCATTCACTCCCTGGAAGCCACCCACCCCATTCCCTTGGGAAAGATCATGTTGGCTTTGCAAAGCCAACCAGCAAGATAGCAGCGGGCTTGCTCCAGCTCGCCATGAGTCCTGTCCGTGTGTAACCCCAGCTCCTCGGGATGGAGCTGCCAACACGCGGTTACGGCTGTGGGAAGTGTGGCCTTTAGCCAGCACAGGCAAGCATCTGGAGAGGGGCTTGGGACAAGGGCCTGTAGGGACAGGCCAAGGGGAATGGCTTGAACCTGCCCGAGGGGAGACTGAGCTGAGCTCTTAGGCAGAAGCTCTTCCCTGTGAGGGTGCTGAGGCGCTGGCACAGGGTGCCCAGAGAAGCTGTGGCTGCCCCATCCCTGGAAGTGCTCAAGGCCAGGTTGGACACAGGGGCTTGGAGCAAGCTGCTCCAGTGGAAGGGGTCCCTGGATCTGGATTGGAGCTGGATGAGCTTTGAGGTCCCTTTAACCCAAACCAGGCTGGGATTCTATGAAACACGAACAATGGCTTCAGTTTTAGAAGCTGGGGTTTGCAAACACCATGACTTTGGATTAAACAGGCCAGCAAAGCTCTGGAACCCTGAGGTTTCGGCCCAAACAAGACCCAGCCTGAGCCATTGACCAAACCCAGCTTTGGTTTTGCTACAAAAGCCACATCTGGTTTCATGCATCTCAGCTGCAAGAGCAGCCCCTTCCCTGATCCGAAGGGCTACAGCAGGGGGGGAACCACACTGAACCACACTGCCCTTGCAGGAGGCGGCTGGGGAAGGGGCCCAGCCACGGAGCCTCCCTGGTTGATCCGAGCTGTGCTGCCTGTGAGGATCTGTGTTACTGGGTCCCCTCCCCTGCCACCAGCTCCAGATACAGATCTCAGCAGAACCTCATTAAACTCCTGCTCCCCATCACGCTGAAGGAGAGCATGGAGCAGGGATGCTGCATGGCAGGGCCAGCCTCACCCCCCGCATCCTCTGGGCACCCCTAAACCAGCAGCAATAGTCCTCTGGGCACCCCTAAACCAGCAGCAATAGCCCTCCCTTTGCTATGTCTCATCCCCAGCAAGGAGAACATGGTAAGCATCCCCTTCTCTGTGACCTACCTGAGGCTGGAGCCCGTCCCATCCTCCCTGCCCTGCACTGCAGGCTCACATCACAGCCTGAAGCAGGACAAGTTTCCCCCCATTTAAACTTGCTGATTCACTAAGAAATGTGAATCTTGCTTCTGGTCCCAGCTTGTTCCAGTTGCTGCACTGAGACATCAGCACCGAAAGCCCCAGGGTTGGGAAATGTCTCCTTGTAAGTGGAGACCAGCTCAGAGCATCACCAGGGCTGTGAGCCTGAGAGCAGCACCAGAAAGCAACAGAGGAAAGAGAAGAGTAATAAAAGCCCATGAGCACTGATACAGGCACCAAACCCGGAGCTGTGCTTGCACTCCCAGCTATAGGAATGTGAGCAAGGGAAGAGGTGGGGAGGAAACGCATCGCTGGTACCTCTGCAGGACGTGGCACCAACTGCAGTTGAAGGTCAGCTCCGAGCTCATGCACATTTCACAGCTCTGATGCTGGAGACAGGCTGTAAAAGAGAGAGGAGACACAGTGAAACAGCAGCATCTGCATGGCACCATCCAGTGTCACAGCAGCATCTGCATGGGCACATCCAGTGAAACAGCAGCATCTGCATGGCACCATCCAGTGTCCCAGCAGCATCTGCATGGCACCATCCAGTGAAACAGCAGCATCTGCATGGCACCATCCAGTGAAACAGCAGCATCTGCATGGCACCATCCAGTGTCCCAGCAGCATCTGCATGGGCACCATCCAGTGTCCCAGCAGCATCTGCATGGGCACCATCCAGTGTCCCAGCAGCATCTGCATGGGCTCCATCCAGTGTCAGCAGCATCTGCATGGGCACCATCCAGTGTCCCAGCAGCATCTGCATGGGCACCATCCAGTGTCAGCAGCATCTGCATGGGCACCATCCAGTGTCCCAGCAGCATCTGCATGGGCACCATCCAGTGTCACAGCAGCATCTGCATGGCACCATCCAGTGTCCCAGCAGCATCTGCATGGGCACCATCCAGTGTTACACCAGCATCTGCACAGGAGCATCCACTGTGCACTGGTGCTGTGGGCAGAAGCACAGCACCAGCAGGTGAGTCTCTAACCCAACCTCTCTGCTATGGGCCTGCAGACGCCTCTCTAGCAGGATGAGCTCCCAGTCCATGTGTAAACCTCTTCCCATCCTGTTTAGCTGGGAGGTGAATCACATCTGGGATTTAACATCACTTCTATTGCACAGAGGGTGTTGAGCAGAAGGAAGGGACCGATACAGTTTAGCTCTCTGTTGCTGTGTCCATAGGAAGTAGCTCTGCAAGAATACCTCCATCTGGACAGGCTGAGCTGCTTGGAGAGCCCAACCCTGGCTGGAAAAGGTGGTCTGTCAAGAAAAGCCATAGAAACTGATGGTTTCCATGCCCCAGACCTGCCCTCCTGACCTGAATGAGCCTAAACATAGACCCCCCAGGGGAAGCAGCAGCCTCCAGCTCTCCCCATCCCTGTGGCTCCTTTGGAGATGCTGCTCTCAGCATCCCTGCCTGCTGGGGAAGACGGAAGAGCAGGGTTTAAGGGGAAGAAATGGAGTTCTTGCTGGGTGCTTATGATGTGCTCTGTGGTGACCCTGCTGCTGCTGACACTGTCACCCCATGCCTTAGGGAGGCCGTTTCCATGCATAACCCCGGTATCTCCAGACACATCCCCTCCCTGCCCCGTATCCATGGGCTTCTTGACGACTCGCATGAGTCCTTGCATCCCAGCACTACAAATGGGGCTGCTCAGCAGCATCCCGAGGTATTCCATCTGAGTGTGGAGGCGTCCGAAACAGCCCATAGGCAGACCTGGAGTGAACTGGTGTCCAGCGGGATGAGCTGCAGCTTATGGAGCAAAGAGAAGGAGCTCTGCAGGGTGGGCAGCTGGGAAGAGCAGGGGAGAAGGAACTAAAGGCCTAGGGTGAAAGGGGATTTGTTGGCCATCAGCAGGAGCAGTAGGGAAGGCAAACTGCCTGCAGAGCCCTCCTTTCCCTGCTTTCCCTGTGCCCACTGGGGCTTTGCTGCATCCCAGGCTCAATCCTGGCTCCGGAGCAGGCATCCTGGTGCACACATGGGATTAGGCTGAGGCTGGGTCTGAGCTGCTCAACCCAAACAGGGCTGTAGGCACGAGATGGCAGGCGTTGGAACTGGGTGATCTTAAGGTCCTTTCCAAGCCCAAACCCTTCTCTGTTCAGTGAGAGCCGTTCAGAGGCCCTCAGGATAAGTGGGGGACCCTGGTTGATGCTCCCCCTCTCTCCATGGCTCCCAGCCATTGGCTGGTGGGTGACAGCCACACACCCCCGGTACCCATTGAGCCTGCCTCCTCCAGCCCTTGGCTCCACACAGGAGGCTGCTGTAGCTGCTGGGTGAAACCATGGCAGGAAAACACCCTTCAGGGCACCACCGCATCGTCCCATCGCTGCGGTCCCCAAGTGTCCCCGTTGCCCCATTGCTGTGGTCCCCAAGTGTCCCAGGGCCTCATTGCCCCATCACTGTGGTCCCCAAGTGTCCCCAGGGCCCCGTTGTCCCATCACTGTGGTTCCTAAGTGTCCCTAGGGCCCCGTTGTCCCATTGCTTTGGTCCCCAAGTGTTCCTAGGGCTCTGTTGCCCCATCACCGTGGTACCCAAGCATCCCCAGGGCCCCATTGCCCCATCACTGTGGTCCCCAAGCATCCCCAGGACCCTGTTGCCCCATTGCTGTGGTCCCCAAGTGTTCCTAGAGTCCTGTTGCCCCATCACTGCAGTATCCAAGCATCCCCAGGGCCCTGCTGCCCCATCACTGTGGTCCCCAAGTGTCCCAGGGCCTCATTGCCCCATCACTGTGGTCCCTAAGTGTCCCTAGGGCCCCGTTGTCCCATCACTGTGGTACCCAAGTGTCCCCAGGGCTCCATTGTCCCATCACTGTGGTCCCCAAGCATCCCCAGGACCCTGTTGCCCCATTGCTGTGGTCCCCAAGTGTTCCTAGAGTCCTGTTGCCCCATCACTGCAGTATCCAAGCATCCCCAGGGCCCTGCTGCCCCATCACTGTGGTCCCCAAGTGTCCCAGGGCCTCATTGCCCCATCACTGTGGTACCCAAGTGTCCCCAGGGCTCCATTGTCCCATCACTGTGCTACCCAAGCATCCCAAGGGCCCTGTTGCCCCATCGCTGTGGTCCTCAAGTGTTCCTAGGGCTCTGTTGCCCCATCACTGCAGTACCCAAGCATCCCCAGGGCCCCATTGCCCCATCACTGTGGCCCCCAAGTGTCCCCAGGGCCCTGTTGTCCCATCACTGTGGTCCCTAAGTGTCCCTAGGGCCCTGTTGCCTCATTGCTGTGGTCCCTAATTGTCCCCAGGGCCCCGCTGTCCCATCACTGTGGTACCCAACTGTTCCTAGGGCTCTGTTGCCCCATCACTGCAGTACCCAAGCATCCCCACGGCCCCATTGCCCCATCACTGTGGTACTCAGGCATCCCCAGGGCCCCGTTGCCCCACTGCTATGGTCCCCAAGTGTTCCCAGGGCCCCATTGCCCCATCATTGTGGTACCCAAGTGTCCCAGGGCGCCGTTGCCCCATCACTGTGGTACCCAAGTGTCTCCAGGGCCCTTTTGCCCCATCACTGTGGTCCCTAAGCACCCCCAGAGCCCCATTGCCCCATCGCTGTGGTCCCCAAGTGTCTCCAGGGCCCCGTTGCCCCATCGCTGTGGTACCCAAGTGTTCCTAGGGCTCTGTTGCCCCATCACTGCAGTACCCAAGCATCCCCAGGGCCCCACTGCCCCATCACTGTGGTCCGCAAGTGTTCCTAGGGCCCTGTTGTCCCATCACTCTGGTACCCAAGCACCCCCAGGACCCCATTGCCCCATCACTGCAGTCCCCAGGTGTGTGTGACTCACTGGGCAGGGGAGTGAACTCCACAGCTGACTGGTTGCTGATCTTGCTGGTGTCCAGCTCCACGCGATGGTACTCGTAGATGGTCCGGCGGCGGGACTCTGAAACACGGAGCCTCGGCTATAGACAGGGCCCAAACCCCCCTCAGCACCCTTCTCCATCCTGCAAAGGGGGTTCCCCCATTGCTGCTGCCTCCCAGCTGGAAGGCAAAGGTGGCCCCAGGGCTTGGGGTTGTTCCTATGGGAGAGGAGAGGGTCTGGAGGCTGCAGGGCATCACGGAATAGTTGGGGTTGGAAGCGACCTTCGGTGCCATCTCCTCCATCCCATCTGCAATGAGCAGGGACATTCCCAAGCAGGATGCGCTGCGGGGCAGAGGATGTCGGGACACGCATCTCCCCATCCCTGTTTGCTGGGAGGAGCTTGGAGCTCGCTGCGCCCCTGTCCCTGAGCAGAGGTGGCCGTGGTCCAGGCCAGCATCGCTCTAAACAAACACATTTCTCCTCAGTGACTCACGGGGCTGTGAACCAACCCCTGCTGCAGCCGCTTCCCTACAGCCTCCTCCTTCCCTATTTCCTTCTCTTTCCCCACCATCCCAGGCCTGGAAGGGTCTCCCACATTCAGCTTCTCCCTGCACCCGCCATGGATTCACACAGTGGCACCAGTCAAGATGCTTCTCTGGCATCACGCTTCCATGGGAGGGGAATGAAAAGAGCCCAAGGGATGAGCAGGACAGAGCATTCCCCCCTCCTCTCCTTCCCTTCAAGCCTCGTTTCTTCCCCTCAGGAGCTGGTTTTGATCCCAGTTCTTGCCCTTCTTCTCCCCTCACCCCTTAGGGCAGGCAGGAGGTACCACGGGGATGGAGGCACATCCATCCTGGCCGAGGTTCACTGCTGTAAGGGGGTGATGGATGAGGAGCACATGGAGCTCCATAAATAACAGGGGAATAAAGCGAGAGCAGCAGGAGGTTGGGCTCCTCGTGACGAGCAGGGAGGAGAGAGGCTGGAAGAGGCTTTTTGGGGAGCTCAGCCCATGCCTGCAGCTCACGTGGGGTATAAGCACGTGCATGGAGCCCTCTTGCCTGCAGCACCTGGCCAAAGCTGGCGGTGCTCATGGGCCACGGTGGTCTTGGCCATGGAGAGATGGATCCAGAGAGAGATGGACCCAAAGAGAGATGGACCTAAAGAGAGATGGACCCAAAGAGAGATGGACCCCAAAGAGAGATGGACCCCAAAGAGAGATGGACCCAAAGAGAGATGGACCCCAAAGAGAGATGGACCCAAAGAGAGATGGACCCAAAGAGAGATGGACCCCAAAGAGAGATGGACCCAAAGAGAGATGGACCCAAAGAGAGATGGACCCAAAGAGAGATGGACCCCAAAGAGAGATGGACCCAAAGAGAGACGGACCCAAAGAGAGATGGACCCCAAAGAGAAACGGACCAAAAGAGAAATGGACCAAAAGAGAAATGGATCCCAAAGAGAGATGGACCCCAAAGAGAGATGGACCCCAAAGAGAGATGGACCCAAAGAGAGATGGACCCAAAGAGAGATGGACCTAAAGAGAGATGGACCCAAAGAGAGATGGACCCCAAAGAGAAATGGACCCAAAGAGAGATGGACCCCAAAGAGAAATGGACCCAAAGAGAAATGGACCCAAAGAGAGATGGATCCCAAAGAGAGATGGACTCAAAGAGAGATGGACCCAAAGAGAGATGGACCCCAAAGAGAGATGGACCCCAAAGAGAGATGGACCCCAAAGAGAGATGGACCCAAAGAGAGATGGACCCAAAGAGAGATGGACGTAAAGAGAGATGGACCCAAAGAGAGATGGAGCCCAAAGAGAGATGGACCCCAAAGAGAGATGGACCCAAAGAGAGATGGACCCCAAAGAGAGATGGATCCCAAAGAGAGATGGACTCCAAATAGTGATGCACCAGGGGATGTGGGACATGAGGGGTGTCCATGCAGCTGAGCCCCACACATCTCCTCACACTCCTTGCTCCCCACCATGAATCCAAGCAGTGCATCCTCCTGAAGTGCCCCAAGGTGAGGACATCCCATCTCTCCTTCCCCAGCTGTGATCCCAGCGGAGCTGTGGGATCCACTGCTTCCCTGCCCCAGCCTCCCCCAGTTCCCCCAGCACAGTGACCCACCAGGCACGTCAGGAGATGGGTTGAGGACCATGAAGGCATCGGAGAGCCCGGCTTTCACAGGGTGCTGGGTGGCACTGATCTGCAGGACCGGCACGGGGATCTGCAGCCAGGGAGAGAGGACTTGATGGAGGTGTTGGGTGTGATGGAGGTGATGGAGGTGATGGAGGTGTTGGGTGTGATGGAGGTGATGGAGGTGATGGAGGTGATGGACGTGATGGACGTGATGGAGGTGATGGACGTGATGGACGTGATGGACGTGATGGAGGTGATGGAGGTGATGGAGGTGATGGAGGTGATGGGTGTGATGGAGGTGATGGAGGTGATGGAGGTGATGGAGGTGATGGAGGTGATGGAGGTGATGGACGTGATGGAGGTGATGGAGGTGATGGAGGTGATGGGTGTGATGGAGGTGATGGAGGTGATGGAGGTGATGGAGGTGATGGAGGTGATGGACGTGATGGACGTGATGGAGGTGATGGACGTGATGGACGTGATGGACGTGATGGAGGTGATGGACGTGATGGACGTGATGGAGGTGATGGACGTGATGGACGTGATGGACGTGATGGAGGTGATGGACGTGATGGACGTGATGGACGTGATGGAGGTGATGGACGTGATGGACGTGATGGACGTGATGGAGGTGATGGAGGTGATGGACGTGATGGACGTGATGGAGGTGATGGACGTGATGGAGGTGATGGACGTGATGGACGTGATGGAGGTGATGGAGGTGATGGAGGTGATGGAGGTGATGGAGGTGATGGACGTGATGGACGTGATGGACGTGATGGATGTGATGGACGTGATGGACGTGATGGACGTGATGGATGTGATGGACGTGATGGAGGTGATGGAGGTGATGGACGTGATGGAGGTGATGGAGGTGATGGAGGTGATGGAGGTGATGGAGGTGATGGAGGTGATGGAGGTGATGGAGGTGATGGAGTGATGGAGGTGATGGAGGTGATGGAGGTGATGGAGGTGATGGACGTGATGGACGTGATGGAGGTGATGGAGGTGATGGAGGTGATGGAGGTGATGGACTTGATGGAGGTGATGGACGTGATGGAGGTGATGGAGGTGATGGAGGTGATGGAGGTGATGGACGTGATGGATGTGATGGACGTGATGGGCCCTGCTCCCGGTGCTGCTGCAGATGTCTCTGGTGCTTTGGTGGCACCGGGAATGCCCAGCCCTGGTGTGTGGTTGGCTACAACAGTGCCCCTCCTGCTGTGCCTTTCCCCAGCAGGAGCATCTCTCACCTCCTTGTACCCAAAGACGATCCTGCCGGTGCTGTGCAGCGCTGCCTGGAAGGTGAAGCTGCCCATCTCCTCCTTCCCCTGAAGATAGACCTTGTCCCACTGCACCACGAACACCGTCCCTGCAGGAGGGACCAGAGCGCATCAACCTCCTCCCCTCTGCTTGCTCCCGTTCCATGAGGACAGAGCAGGAAGCTGGGATGCTCCAGCAGCCGCTCCGGTGCGCACTGGGGTGGCTGGAGCTGGACTCACCGTTATCCATGTACTGGACGGTGGAATTGCGGGAGAAGCTGGGGTTGAAGTTGGCCATGAGGGGAGCCACGTACTGCGTGGCCGTGAGCATCCGGTGGATGACGTCCCCCATGAAGATGAAGCCTGAGCAGGTAGAGGAGGGTGAAGAGCGCCCGTCCCCTCCTTCCTTCCCTCCTCTGACTCCCACCTCCCTGCCCTGCCTCCCGCAGCATCTCCCCAGTGCCTGTGTGACCCCTGCATCCCCACAGCCGCTGGTACCAGCAGCAGGGCTGGGGTTACACTTGGGGTGCAGGGAGAGAGCTCAAAGGGCTCTCGAGGGCTCAGGGTTGGAGTCGATGATCTCCAGAGGGCCCTTCCAATCCTATTGATTGTGTAAGGTTGGAGCCAGCCCCAGAGCCATGTCCTCCCACTATGGAAATGACAACAGAGCAGGGACACCCCATCGCATCCCACCCCATCCCACTGACCCCATCACATCCCACCCCATCCCATTGACCCCATCACATCCCACCCCATCCCATTGACCCCATTGCATCTCACCCCATCCCACTGACCCCATCGCATACCACCCCATGAGACTGACCCCATTGCATCCCACCCCATCCTATTGACCCCATCACATCCCACCCCATCCCACTGACCCCATTGCATCTCACCCCATGCCATTGACCCCATCGCATCCCACCCCATCCCATCCCACCCCATGCCACTGACCCCATCACATTGACCCCATCACACCCCACCCCATCCCATTGACCCCTCGCATCCCACCCCATCCCATTGACCCCATCACATCCCACCCCATTCCACTGATCCCATCGCATCCCACCCCATGCCATTGACCCCATCGCATCCCATCCCATCCCATTGACCCCATCACATCCCACCCCATCCCATTGACCCCATCGCATCCCACCCCATCCCATTGACCCCATCGCATCCCACCCCATCCCATTCACCTCATCACATCCCAACTCACCACCGGTCGCTATCGTGACCTGCCGCAGGAGGTGGCCATAGAAGGGGAAGTCGAAGGAGAGGACGATTCTCTATGGGAGGGAGATGGGGTGAGAGCCCATCCCACAGGACATGGGCTGGGGTGCAATGGGATGGGTCGGGGCTCACCGATGCCTGTCGGTGCGTGTTGGAGAGGATCCCATGGATCTTCACTTGGCTCCTGTTGGCCGTGGCCAAGTCGACCCACAGCCCCCTCAGCCGAGCATCACCCGGCCCGTAGACCCGTGACACGTAGTAGCTGTGGTTGTCCTCCTGCGGTGACAAGGGATGGTGGTACCCGGCTGTCTCCATGGAGACCCCCAGGCAGGGCTCAGGGACCCCATCTCAGCACAAAGCAGCCATAAACCAGCACCCAAAGCCCCGTGTGAAGCCTGCAAAGGGCTCTGAGCAGTAGAAGGCGCAGAGAACACCGTGAGACAGCCGAGAGCAGAGGCCGGTTGGCAGGAGGGAGCTGTGACTCAGAGAGACCTCAGTGGAGCAGATGCAGCCTTCCCGGGATGAAAACATCCTGCTCCCGAGCCAGGGCTGGGAATTACACACGGGAAGGGAAGCCAACAAGAGAGGATGGGGAAACCCAGAGGAAAGGGAGAGCAGCAGAGAGGGAGCGAGGGGCTGAGCATGGGGACACGGGGCTGCATCCCCGAGCATGGCATGGGATGGGACACGGCTCCATGTGAGCGGTCAGAGCCCTCCTTGCTATTCCCAGGCTCCCAGACCCCCTTCCCAAGCATGCAGCAAGAGCCATCTGCAACCAGCCAGGGACCTGCAGGAGGATGCACATCCCCAGCATCTCTCCCTATGGACTTGTTCCCCATGTGAGCCCATTCCAGAGGCTGGGAATGGCCCATCAGCCCAGGATTCAGTGGGTAAAATGAGGCAGTAAAACCCCTGTGTTATTCCCAAGAGAGGAATTACAGCCCCATCCTGCTCCCAGGCCTTCCCAATGGATCAAGGGGGGATATAAGCAGGGCTGGGATTGTGAAGGACCTGACTCACTTGGGTGTCCTCATCCATCACCTTGCTTTGGATACAGCAGGAATGAAGCGAGGAGAGGGTTTGCACACACCAGTGAGTGGGGCAGTGCTTTGGGCAGGACTTGGGGATGGATGCTCAGCAGCACATCCCCCTTCATCCTTCACCATCCCAACATTCCAAACCTGGAATACTTTGGGAAACCCCTCTGGGCTGGCACCCTCCTTCCATGGGCCTGAAGATAGACGCAGTGAGATGCAGCAATGTCCCTCACCTGGCCCATGGCCCTGATGCACAGGCTCCGAGTGCCCCAGCAGGGAATCACTGCCTTTTCCTCCGGGAAGCACAATTGCCATCGCTCCCACCCTGCGGCCCCATTGCTGGGTTTGGGCTGCTTGGGTTTTGCCTTTAAACGCTTCCCCATCAGGGACTTTGCTGGCTTCTGGCCCTTCTCCATCCCTGATGCTCCCAAGCTGGGGCTCCAGGCAGGCAGGACCAGCCCCAGCCCTTTCTCCCCTCCACACCAGGCCACGGAGGCACCAATCCCATTGAATCCATGAGTGGCAAAACCACCATGAGGAGCCAACCTCCGCCGCGCATCCAGAGCCCTGTATCCTGTGATCCCACAATCCCACGAGCCCATCCCATAGGGATCAGCTTCAGGCAAACCCCCTCGGTTTCAAGGGACACAAATAACCAGGAGCTAATTGAGGGCAGGTAATTAGGCAGGGCTGGGATGGGGGAGCCAGGGCTGGTATCCCAGGAGGGACCACTGCAGCAGCACAGGCTCCTGCATCCCAAACCCATCAGCATCCCCCTGCGCATGTGGCAAGTGGAGCATCTCCAGCTCTTTTAGGATGGGAAGGGATGATCACAAGGCTCGGGGTGATGCTCAGGGCACCTCCTCCCTGGGCTGTAATTACCCTCCTGGATCCAGCCCCATGCATCAAATCCAAGCCAACATCTCCCTGCCCAGCATGGAAATAGCTCCCAGTGGTCAGGCACCGGCTGGATCCTGCTTTGGGGGGGACCAGATTCCCCCTTCCCAATTGTGGATCCCACTGGGGGGGGGTCCCCACTCACCACGATCCGTGTCTCATTGGCTGGCAGTGTGTCGATGGCCAAGCTGCCCCCCACCAGGTCCTGGCTGATGTGGGTCCCCTCGCTCCCTGGGCCTTCACCCATCATTGGGCTCCCATGGGGGTGTCCTGGAGGAGGATGGGGGGGCACAGGGATGGGTTATCAGGGTCCCACAATGGGATCAATCCACCCCCCCCGCATAGCAAGGCAGCTTCTGCTTGGGTGACACGAGTTTAGGGGGGTCTCAGCCCCCCATCACTGCAATGATGGAGGCAAAGGGAAGGGCTCCCGGGTGAGGGATGGGTGCAGGGATGGGCGATGGGCACCCATGGCTGGGGGAGGAGAGCTTCCATGGGGGGGGGGGATGTAAGGACACCCCACAGCTCATTCACACCCACACGAGGTACTGGGGATGGGGAAGATGCAGCTTCAACCACCAGCACCAGTGCCCGTGGTCCAGAGCCATCCATCCCCAAATCCGGGCTGGAATGGGGTCTCCGGACCCGGAGCATCCATCTCCTAAAGAAACACATCCCTTGTCCCCCCCTGCCCGGCTCCAGCCCCAGAGAGATGGAAAACATGGAATTGATTGAGGAAGGGGGGGTGTTGAACAAGCCATTGGGACCAAACCTGCAGGGATCTATGGCACTTCCCTGTGATTCCCGATGGAGCCAGGATACCCATCCCCAGTGACCGGGACAGCAAAGACACCCATGGGGGCTGCTCCATCACCCCCCCCTTCTCCCCATAGGGAGCTCGTTGCTGCCTGAGGAGCTCGGAGCCATCCCATGGGGCTGGGTTCTATTCCCAGCTCATCAGGGAGGGGAAACTGAGGCAGGGGGGGATCTGGCAGCCCCCGGGGTGGGAAAGGGGGCTCAGTGCTTGGGGGTCCCCATGGGGGCACTGAGGGGGGACCCAGCCCTCGCCGATGCTGGGGGCTCAGTGGGACCCCACAGACTCTCCAGTGTGTGTGTGTGTCCCCTCCAAACCTGCACCCACAGCCACGGGTGTGGGTCCCTCCGGGGTTAGGGGGTCAGCACCAATGGGGTTACAGCCCCCCCCCTCCAGCCCCACTGATGCACCCCCCCCATCGGGTCCCGAGCCCCCTCCGCAGCCCCTACCTGCGCCCAGCGCCGCGCGGAGCAGGCAGAGCAGGATCAGGCCCCCCCCGCGCATGGTGCTGGGGGGCGGCGGGGCCCCCCCTCGGGCCCGGTGCTGCTTTGGGGGGGGTGGGGGGGGGAGATGTCAGCGCCCCGGCATCGACCGGGACCCGCGGGAGCCGCGCACCCGCCGGGAGGGAGCGGAGCGGGAGCGGAGCCGGGAGGGGGGGGGAAGGGGGGGGGAACAGGGGGTGGGGCCGGGGGTGGGGCTGGGGGCGGGGCTTGAGGGGGGGGGGGAATCCCGGGATGTAAAGGGGGGGCCCGGAGATGGGGACCCCGGAGCGGGAACGGGATCCAAGGAGCGGAGCGGGGATCCCGGTGGGGGGACCCCGGCCCCCCCCCCCCCGCCACGTCTCCATCCCCGGCCTGGGGGGGGGTGGCAGCAGCGCAGCCGGGGGGGGTCCCACAGCCCCGTCCCCACTGCGGGCAGCCCCAACCGCTGCCGCCGTGCCCCGGGGTGGGGGGTCCTAAAGTGGGGGCCCCAGCACGGGGGGGGGGCGGCCAGGGTGGGGGTCCGGGAGGGGGGGATCCTTTGGGGGGGGGGTCGGGCACTGTGGGGGTCTCTGGAGGAGGTGGCTCCATCCTTTTGCAGGGGGAAGCGACCCCCCCCGTTGGGGTCACCCGAGGCTGCGGGGAGCAGGACACGAGCCACCCCCCCCCCCCGGTTGAGGTGGGTGATGGGGAGCAAATAAAGCGGACGGGAAAAAGGACCCCCCCCAAAAAGAGCATCAAAAGAGGGGGCACCCGGATTTGAACCGGGGACCTCTTGATCTGCAGTCAAATGCTCTACCACTGAGCTATACCCCCGCCGCAGTCACTGCTTCCTCACTCGCCCTGCAGCAGCGCTGCATCCAACGGCATCCATTGTGCACCCCCGCCCTATGGACACCCCTTTGTGCACCCCATTGAGCACCCATGACCCACAGACTCCCCCATGCACACCCCCCCTTCCGTCTCACCTGCCCACACAACACCCCCCCCATTTGCACAGCAGGGGTCGGAGGATGCAGCCCCCAGACTCATCGGTTTAGGGGGGGACACACGGGCCATGGCATCATCACCCCCCAAACCCATCCGCACAGAGCAGGATGGAGCCAGCGCAGGACCTGCCTGTGCGAGCACTGCAGGGACTTGGGGGTGCTGCGGGACCCCCGGGGGTTGGGGGGGGGGGATAACGGCACCATGTGGGGCTTCCGTGGGGCTTCCGTGGGGCTGGAGGGATTAGAGCCGGAGACAGCAGCGTTGTGGGGGGAGCACCCAGCGGGGAGCGGATGAAGGGAGCGATTGTCCCCATGGAGCGGGGTCAATATTTGCTCCCGGAGCCGCTGGGCAAACACGGAGCGAGCGGCGGCAGCGCCCGGGGCACGATCCGGGGGACAAAGGAGGTTTGGGGCCACCCCAGTGCGAGAGGCCCCGTGTCCCATCGGCCTCCCCCTGCTCCCTTTTTACATGGGGAAACTGAGGCACGAACCAAGGCTCAAGGAGGGGGTCATCTCCATCCCCACATCCCTGCAGCTCCAAAGAGGGGGACCCCGCAGTGTCCCTGCCGTGGGGACAAACCATGGCAGCGATGGCATCACTGCAGGAGCCAGCCCTGGGCTGCCCTTCCCCGCTTCAAAGTGTATTGGAGAGGTCGGTGGGTACCCCCCCCCCCCCTTCGGCCTGTTTGGGACCACACTGTCTGTTGGGATGCTCCGGGGGGGGGCCATTAGCGGGTTTGCCCAGCGCCAGCGCAGCTCAGCCGGGTGATAAGGGCCCGGCCATGCAAACACCTCGTTAGTGAACCCATTAGGGAAGGTGCAAAGCCCGTCACCCCCCGGCAGTTGTGTGTGCACAGGGAGGGGCACAGGGACATGCATGAAGGGAGGGGGGCACAAAGCAAACACCGCTCAGATGCCAACTGCGTGCCTGCGTTTGCCCCCTGTTTTCTCCTCCCTCCTCCCCACTGCCCGCTATGAAATGCGGGGGACAAACCCCAAAGCTGCTGTTGCCTGGAGGTGCTCGATTCCAGCACCCCAAACCATGGGGGACGGGACGGACATAGGGGCACCCCAAGCTGCACCCACCCGGCGCCGGAGCCAGACTGCACCGAGGGGGCTGTTTGCTTTGGGGCTGTTGCCCGCAGCGAGGGGAAGGCTGCAATTACGTTAATCCCTTAACCCCTGATTGCCTCCTCCTTCCCCATTAGGTGGGCAAACAGTTTTAGCAGCAGGGTTCATGATAGGCTCTGGGCTACAAATACCCCGTGTGCCCCCGGCTCGGGCACCCAGCGCCACTGCCAGCACCATGCCGATGTCCCCGGCCATCCTCATCCTCATCCTCATCGCCTCGCTCCTGCCTGCGGCCTCCGGGTACCTCTGGGCCTGGATGTACTCGCTGCCCCATCAGCCCCCCGAGGAGGCAGCGTTGGGGAGGAGCGCCAGCCCCGGGGACAAGGCCGAGGAGGTGAGGGATGGGTGCCCGGTGCGATGGGTGACGCACGGAGTGGGAGCAGAGATGGGTACAGGAGAGATGGGTTTAAAGAGGGTGGGAGCTGGGTCTGCAGCAGGGGCTGGGGCAGAGATGGGTACAGGAGAGATGGGTTTGTACCAGGGTGGGAGCTGGGTCTGCAGCAGGGGCTGGGGCAGAGATGGGTACAGGAGAGATGGGTTTGTACCAGGGTGGGAGCTGGGTCTGCAGCAGGGGCTGGGGCAGAGATGGGTACAGGAGAGATGGGTTTGTATCTGGGTGGGAGCTGGGTCTGCAGCAGGGGCTGGAGCAGAGACGGGTACAGGAGAGAAGGGTTTGTACCAGGGTGGGAGCTGGGTCTGCAGCAGGGGCTGGGGCAGAGATGGGTGCAGGAGCGGGGTTTAAAGGCAGGGTGGGAGCTGGGTTTGCCCCTGGGATGGGAACCGGGGCTGGGAGAGCACGGATGGGTCCAGGAGCAGGAGGTGGCTTTGCCCCTAGGGTGGGACCAGAGATGGGTACAGGAGAGAAGGGTTTGTACCAGGGTGGGAGCTGGGTCTGCAGCAGGGGCTGGAGCAGAGATGGGTGCAGGAGCGGGGTTTAAAGGCGGGGTGGGAGCTGGGTTTGCCGCTGGGATGGGAACCGGGGCTGGGTCCAGGAGCAGGAGGTGGCTTTGCCCCTGGGGTGGGAGCAGAGATGGGTAGAGGAGAGATGGGTTTGTACCAGGGTGGGAGCTGGGTCTGCAGCAGGGGCTGGAGCAGAGATGGATGCAGGAGCGGGGTTTAAAGCCGGAGTGGGAGCTGGGTTTGCCGCTGGGATGGGAGCAGGAGCTGGGTCCATGAGCAGGAGCCGGGGTTACAGCAAGGAGGGAGCCGCGCTTCCAAGCGGGGCGGGCGCGGCGGGGCCGGCAGGGGGCGCGGGCGCGGCGGGCGGCGCCGGGCGCTCCAGTGGCGCAATCGGTCAGCGCGCGGTACTTATAGGGCAGTACTCGAGCAATGCCGAGGTTGTGAGTTCGAGCCTCACCTGGAGCAGGACTTTTACGTGCCCCGACAGCCGCCCCCCCCCTTTCTCCCCATTGCCCCCATTGCCCCCATCACCCGCTCTCGCTCCCATTCGCGATGCGCGAGCAGCTTTTGCCCCGGAAGCAGGGATGAGGATGGGCTCTATGTCTGTGTCCCCCATAGGCAACACCCTGCGGGCCGGCCACCCCCTGCACCCACGGGCACTTCTGCGACGAGCACTTCGGGCTGTGCCTGCCCGAGCGGCCCGAGGGGCAGTACTGCCGCCGAGACACGCACTGCGCCCGCGGCCTCCTCTGCATGTTCGGGAAGTGCCAGCAGCCCGTGCCCGACGGGCAGGAGGGTGAGTGGGGACCGGGTTTGGATGGGGGACGGGTGGACGGACATCGAAGCATCACCCCTGATGGAGGGGGGCACCCACTGGTCCAGCTCCATCCCTGTCCCTATCTCGGGGACCGGCCTTGGATGGGGGGGGACATCGCAGCATCACCCCTGATGGAGGGGGGCACCCACTGGTCCAGCTCCATCCCTGTCCCTAGTGTGGGGACCGGCCTTGGACGGGGGGGACATCGCAGCATCACCCCTGATGGAGGGAGGCACCCACTGGTCCAGCTCCATCCCTGTCCCCAGCTCGGGGGCTGGCCTTGGATGGGGGGGACATCACAGCATCACCCCTGATGGAGGGGCACACCCACTGGTCCAGCTCCATCCCTGTCCCTATCTCGGGGACCGGCCTTGGATGGGGGGGACATCGCAGCATCACCCCTGATGGAGGGGGGGCACCCACTGGTCCAGCTCCATCCCTGTCCTCAGCGCTGGGACCGGGCCGGGTTCCCCCTTCCCTTAACGCTGTTCCCCATCCCCGCAGGAGCTCGGTGCGTGCGGGACGAGGAGTGCGGCCCCGAGGGGTGCTGTGCGCGGGTGCACGGCGAGAGCGTTTGTCAACGGCGGCTGGAGCGGGGCCGGAGCTGCCACGTCCCCCCCGGGGGGCTCGCCTTCAGCATCAACCAGCTCTGCCCTTGCCAGCGGGGGCTCGTGTGCAGGGCGAGTGCGCCCCATAGAGAGTGAGTGCGGGGCTACCGAGGGGGGGGCTACGGGGACCGGGAGCGCGGTGTTACCGGTGTGCGCTCCATCTCCGCAGGAAGGCGTTCGAGTACCGGCCCGAGAAGAGCGAGTGGCGGTGCCGGCAGCCCTGAGATCAACGGCTCCTTATTTATTGCCTGTAAATAGCGCGTCCGGAGCCGGCAGGAACCATCGCCCATCACCGTGGCTTCGGGTTCCTCCTATCCCCAGCGTGGAGCCGGGCGGGTCCCAGCTCCATCCGCAGCAGTTCCCGCTTTGGTTGGGCACTGCAGGGATGAGTTGTGTCCGGTCTCAGCCCTGTGTATGTGTATGTGTGTGTGACCCCCCCCCGCACACCAGGCACAGCCACGGGGCAGGTCTCACCGAACTGTTTATTACAAAGAACCAAGCGAGTGGGGCGAGCCCCCCCGTCCCCCCCAAATCATCCCCCCCCCCCCCAACAGAATAAATAAATAAAATACACTTTTTTGGGTCTTTTAAATAACGGTTCTGGAGGGACATAAATAGGGGGCATCCACTGCCCATGGGGGGGGGGACCCCACTGCCTGGCGAGCACCAGGGCAGGCAGGTCTCAAAGCACTTGGCAGCAGTGACACTGTGTGACCCCCCCCCCAAAGGGGAAACTGAGGCACACATGGGCAGAGCGGGGTGTCGTCGTCCCCCCCCCCTTTGACCCCTCCAAAGCTGGGGTGGGGGGGTGTGGGGAGGGGGGTGTCTGGGTAAGGCAGCGACCCCCATCAATGGGGCAAGCCCGGCCCCATGGGGAGGGCTGGATGTGGGGTGGGGACACCCCCATCTTGGTGTGGGTTGGGGGGGGACACACACACATAAAGGGCACCCCGGGGCGCAGGAGAAGGCAGTGCCCTGGGGGGGGACACACACAGAGACAGGCGCACAGACAGACACAGCAAAGGGGGGGGTTTGCCCTGTGCACCCCAATCCCAGAGCAAGGGCCCCCCCCCATAGGGCAGGCCAGGGCTGGGCTGCTGTTAGCACGTGTTAGACCCCCCGAAACTGGCTCAGATTTACCCCCCCCCCAAACTCAAGCAGATCCCCTCCAAGGCAAACACATGCAAACTGTGCCCCCCCCTTTGGGCACGCAGCACCCCAATACCCTGCACACACTGCACACGCATGCACTGCCCCCTCCCCAGGGTTGGGGGGCGCTGTGGGTCACAGCCCTGCAGTGGGGCAGTGCCAGGCTGTAGGCACTGCTTGGGGGGGGGGGGTGTGTGATGAGAGCAGGGCCCCCCCCCGGATGGCAAAGAGCACCATGGAGGGGGGGACACATACACAGAGCCCCCACCATGGGGCAGGGGATGGGCTGGGGGGGCCCATTTGGTCACTTGCCCCCCCAAAGCAGGGAGGGCTTGAGGCACCGCAAGATGCTGGGGGGCTGCGGTGTAACGGGGGGACACCCCCCATTAAGGAATGGGGGTCCCAAGGCAAAGCAAGGGCTCCCCATGGGGGCACAAAGGCAGCTGGTGGGGGTCCATCCCTGCCCGCACCCCCCCATCACCCTAACGGGGGGTGTAAACATCCTGGCCCCATCGCTCCCCATCGCTCTGCCCCATAGCCCGGCTGTGGGGCTCCCCCTCACCCCACTGCCCTGTGATGGGGTTCGGGGGGGGTGTGGGGGTGGCAGCCGGGGGGCGCCCCACAGGCTCCGGGTCCCCCGGTTCCATCTCGATGTCGGTGGCGCAGGAATCCCCGGGCTCGGTGCCGGCCGCATCCGCGCTGCCCGCGGGCTCCACGTCCACGGTGTCCTGGCGGGACAGGCGGGGGGGGGGCTGCCGGGGGGGGCGGCCGCGCTGCCCCGGCACCGGGTACGGACCCTGGTTAGGAGAAGCAACCACACCGTGCAAGGAGGGGGGGGGTAAGGAGTGAGGGGGGGGGTTAGTTGGGGGGGGGGGGCACATGCGTTCAAGCCCAGCCTGGCCTGCACACGCTGCTCACTCAGGACATGACTTGTGTCAGGTCTCAGCCTGGGGGGGGCCATGGTGATGGGGTGATGGAGAGGGGGGGTTTGTGCCCCAGCAGACACAGACAACACAGGACATGTGTGTGTGTGTGTGTCCCCTGCCATTGGGTGAGGATAGCGGTGGGGTAGGGGTCTGTGCCCCCCCCAAGCTGGTCCTGGCCCTCAGTGTGGATCCGCACCCCATGATCCCAAAGGGGATGGGGGGGGGGCTAAGAGGGGACATGGATCTCAGTGAGACACCAACCTGGGGGGGGGCACCGGTCCCATGGGGGGGGCAGACCCTGAGGGGGGGGGGATCCAAGGGATGGCCCCATCCCAACGGGATGCAGCTCCCCAGTGTGACCCCATTGTGGGGGGGGTGGGGGGGGTAGCACCGGTCCCATGGAGGGGGGGATGGCCCCATCCCAGCGGGATGCAGCTCCCCAGTGTGACCCCATCCCTCGGTACCCCCCCCTCCATCCCATAGAGGGCACCCTAAGGATGGTCCCCGGTGCCTGGGGGTGATGCTGCATTGATGTGGGGGGGGGTTCCAGTGTGTGTCTCACAGCGCGTGCTCCTCCAGGGCACCGGGGGGGCCGGCATCGGTGCCCCCACGGCCCCAGAGGCCCAGGTTCCTGCGCAGGGAGGTGAGCACCTGTACCTGGAGGTTGGAGACGGGCGCGGGGCTGGCGGCCAGCGCCGCCGTGGCCATGGTGCGGTTGAGCAGCGGGTTGGGGGGGTTGCTGCTGGGGGGGTGCGTGGCTTTCCAATAGGCCTCCAGGTACTCGGCCAGGTGCTCGCAGGCCTCCTCCAGCTGGTTCTCGTCCAGCACGATGTCGAACATCTCCTAAGGGGGACGGGGGGGAAAGGAGGATGTGGGGGAGAGCAGGGGCTATGGGGCTGGGCTATGGGGCAGGGAGATGGGGCAGGGTGAGGGCTATGGGGCAGGGTGAGGGCTATGGGGCAGGGCTATAGGGCAGGGCTATAGGGCAGGCTATGGGACAGGGTGAGGGCTATGGAGCAGGGCTATGGGCCAGGGTGAGGGCTATGGAGCAGGGCTATGGGCCAGGGTGCGGGCTATGGACCAGGGCTATGGGGCAGGGTGAGGGCTATGGAGCAGGGCTATGGGCCAGGGTGCGGGCTATGGGTGGGGGCTATGGGGTAGGGCTATAGGGCAGGGAGATGGGGCAGGGTGAGGGCTATGGGGCTGAGCTATGGTGCAGGGTGAGCGCTATGAGGCAGGGTGAGGGCTATGGGGCGGGGGGGGGCTATAGGGCAGCGCTATGGGGCCCCTGAAATAGGGGTAAATCCTATAGGAGCCGGCGGGAGGTGGAGCCTAAAGGATGGGGCGGGGGCACTAGTTGAACAGGGCGGAGCTTACGGGCTATGGGCGGGGGCCTATGCTAAGGAGGCGTGGCTTTTGAGTTAAGGGCGGAGCCTATCTGCGCGGGTGGGCGGGGGCCAAAACGAGGCGGGGGGCGGGGCCGGGGGCGGGGCTACGCACCGGGGGGCACTGCGCCAGCTTGTCCGAGGCCACCATCTGCACGTTGAGGTGCTTGGCCTGCGACTTCCCGCGAGACTTGACCAAGCGCTGCAGGACCTGGGCGGAGGGGCACAAGGACCCAGCTGAGCTCCGTCCGTCCGGTACCCAGCACCGGGTCCCGGTCCGTGTTATCCCCCACAACCACAGCCCCACCTTCGGGGAGGCGATCTTGATGTAGACGATGATGGGCGCCAGGGAGGTCTTGGCCAGCTGGGCAGGGTGGTTGATGGTGTCGGCATCCAACGCCACGAGCTGCAGCGTCCGCGCCAGCTCGAAGATGCGCTCGGTCTCGCTCTGCACCTCGGCTGCGGGATGGAGACATCGGGGTCAAGGAGAGGGGGGGACGGGAAGAGGGAAAGGGTTAAACCCCCCCCAAAACACCCCCCCACACCATGACCCTCTGATGAGCATATGGGGATGAGCTCCACAACTCATTAGGGTTGTAAAGGAGGGATGCTTCATTCAGCACTGAGGCTCCTCCAAAAGGATGCGCGCCCCAACTCTGCCACTCTGTTTCTATTCCATTGAATGATCAGCTAAACCCATGTTGAGCTTCACGCCTCATACATATGCAAAACCAAACAGGGTGTCCCCAACCCAAGGCAGAGAATGGGGGGCCAAAGGGATGTGTTCTGTTCCCCCCACCCCATTGTCCCCACACACACACACACACCAGGGGTGTCCCAAGCTACATACCCAAGACATCTGTATCAGGAGCAGGGGAGGAAGGAGCAGCGCGGAGGGGAAGGAACCCAAAGGAAACAACAGAGAGAAGATAAAAGAGGAGGAGGAGGAGGAGAGGCTGAAACAAAGGGGTTGGGGGGAGCACAAGGGACAGGGTCCCCCCTTGTTGGTCATAGGGACAGGAGGCTGATACAGATGGAAGCTTGGGATCAGTGTTAGGGGGTTCAATGGAGGAGGAGGAAAGGGGGGTCCCCATGGGGGTGCTGAGGCTCACCCAGGCTGGAGCGCGTGCTGGAGCGCTCGATGATGGTGTGCTTGCTGGGGTTGTTGAGCACCGAGCGCTTGGCCAGGGAGATGTCGGCCGTCACCCTCGTGATGGAGATCCTGGGGGATGCAGGGGGGGGGCACAAAGCGGGTGCAAAACGCACCCCCAATGAGCGCACACCCCCCCCTTCACCCCCCTCCTGTGCTGGAGCTGGGGCGCCCCCCAACAGCAAGAACCATGGGGCAAGGAGTTAAGGGTCACCCCATGGGGTTAGGGGGTTCCCCCATGGGATTAAGGGGCGCTCACGATGTTAGGGGTACCCTCCATGGTGATAGGGGTCCATCACCTCATGGAATTAGGGGTTCTTCGGTGTTAGGGGTCCCCCCATAGGGTTAGGGGTCCCCTTGTGGTGGTAGGGGTCCCCCCATGGGGTTAGGGGGTTCCCCCATGGGATTAAGGGGCCCCCACGATGTTAGGGGTCCCCCCCATGGTGATAGGGGTGCCCCCCATGGTGATAGGAGTCCGTCCCCTCATGGCATTAGGGGTTCTTTAATGTTAGGGGTCCCCTCGTGGGGTTAGGGGGTTCCCCCATGGGATTAAGGGGCCCCCACGATGTTAGGGGTCCCCCCATGCTGTATTGGGTCCATCCCCTCACGGTATTAGGGGTTCCTCTTTGGTGTTAGGGGTCCCCTCATGGGGTTAGGGTTTTTTTCCCCATGGGATTAGGGGTCCTCCATAGGGTTAGGGGTCCCCTTGTGGGATTAGGGGTCCCTTTATGGAGGGAAGGGTCTCCCACATAGTGTTAGGGGTTTCCACCATGGGATTAGGGGACCCCTCATGGGAATCACCCCTCCTTGGGGTGAGGAATCTCCCTGTAGCATCAAGTGTCCCTCATGGGCTCAGGGGTCCCCTGTTGCTATTAGGGACCCATCATGGGGTGATGTGTCCCCCATGGTATCAGTGCCCCCCCCCCCATGTCTCACCTGCCATCAAAGCGATGCTTCAGGAAGTCAAAGAGTGCTTTCTGCATCATATCCGTGACCTGGGCAGGGATGCACAGAGGGGTCCATGGCACCGGGGTCCCCCCCCCCATATGTCCCATTCCCCCCCATACCCCACTCCTCACCTCGTACCCCTTCAGCGACGGCCCCACCAGGATGATGGGGCGCATGGAGGGGACCACATCATAGGGGGGCACGTGCTCGGTCTGTGGGGCAGAGCTGGGGGTCACTGGGGTGAGCAGCACACGGATGGAGGGCGGGATGAGGATGCTCAGCTTCACCCCTGTGGGGGGGGGGGGATGGACACCCCCAAACCCATCCCATGGTGGGGCCCTCCCCAGGGGGGTCCTGTCGGTACTCACCGACTTCTGCTTCTGCTTCGCTACGCGCCGAGGGGCCGGGGGGGCCGGGGGCGAGAGGAGACAAACAAGGCATGCGTGTTACCAGCCATGGGGCACAGGAAGCATCGCCCTGCTCGGGGTTAGGTGCTGGGGTGCAAGCGGGGGGCTCACCCCCATTTAAGCCTTTGCAGACCCCCCCCAAAACACACACACATCCCCCCCATGGTGGGGCTGTGGTTGCACCCAGAGCAGCCCCCCCACCACCCCCAGGGTCCTGCCCAGCTGAAGGGGAGGGATGGTTCATTCTCATCCGCAGGGGGGTGAGGGGGTGACACAGCGGCCGTGCTGGCACACACCATGCGCACACGTGGGGAGCCCAGGCAATGGGGGGGTATGGAGTGGTCCATCCATAGGCCATGGGGGGAGGCAGACATGGATTCATCCATCCCATGGGCCAGGGGTTGATCCATCCATAGGACATGGGGGGAGGCAGCCATGGACTCATCCATCCCACAGACCAAGGACTCATCCATCCCATGGACCAAGGACTGATCCATCCCATGTACCACGGGGGGAGGCAGCTGCAGACTGATCCATCCCATGGACCAAGGACTGATCCATCCCATTGATCACGGGGGGAGGCAGCCACAGACTCATCCATCCCATGGACCAAGGACTGATCCATCCCATGGACCACAGTGGGATGCAGCCACAGACTCATCCATCCCATGGACCAAGGACTGATCCACCCCATGGACCATGGGGAGATGCAGACATAGACTCATCCATCCCATGGACCAAGGACTGATCCATCCCATGGACCAAGGACTGATCCATCCCATGGACCAAGGACTGATCCACCCCATGGACCATGGCCTGATCCACCCCATGGACCACAGTGGGAGGCAGCCACGGACTGATCCACCCCATGGACCAAGGACTGATCCACCCCATGGACCATGGCCTGATCCATCCCATGGACCAAGGACTGATCCATCCCATGGACCATGGGGGGATGCAGCCATAGACTCATCCATCCCATGGACCAAGGACTGATCCACCCCATGGACCATGGCCTGATCCATCCCATGGACCAAGGACTGATCCATCCCATGGACCAAGGACTGATCCATCCCATGGACCATGGGGAGATGCAGCCATAGACTCATCCATCCCATGGACCAAGGACTGATCCACCCCATGGACCAAGGACTGATCCATCCCATGGACCACAGTGGGATGCAGCCACAGACTCATCCATCCCATGGACCAAGGACTGATCCACCCCATGGACCACAGTGGGATGCAGCCACAGACTCATCCATCCCATGGACCAAGGACTGATCCATCCCATGGACCATGGGGAGATGCAGCCATGGACTGATCCATCCCATGGACCAAGGACTGATCCATCCCATGGACCATGGGGAGATGCAGCCATAGACTCATCCATCCCATGGACCAAGGACTGATCCACCCCATGGACCATGGCCTGATCCATCCCATGGACCACAGTGGGATGCAGCCACAGACTCATCCATCCCATGGACCATGGCCTGATCCATCCCATGGACCACAGGGGGATGCAGCCACAGACTCATCCATCCCATGGACCATGGACTGATCCATCCCATGGACCACAGTGGGATGCAGCCACGGCCCGCTCCACCCCATGGCCGGTGGGGGAGGCAGTGTTAGGGCAGGCAGGGTGCAGCAGGCGAGCACGGGGCCCGGCGGGTGCCGTTACCTTCCTAAAGAAGGGGATGCGCTTGTTGTGGGCTGGGGGGGTGGTGACACTGCTCACGCTACTCTTAGGGGAGCGGTGGGTCTCCATGGCCGCCTCCTCCTCCTCTAACTCATCGGGGTCAAAGGCAAAGCTAGGCATGTCCAGGGCACCTGGGGACCGGGATGGGGGGCAACCGGAGCAGGGGATGGGAGAGAAGAAGAGCGATGATGGCGATGGAAGAAGGGGAACATGGAGGTGTGGGGATGGTGGGAAGAGCAGGAGGGGATGGGGATGGAGATAGGGAAGGGGTGCACCCGCCTGCCTGCACCGGAGCTATGGATAAGAAGGGGGGGTCCGACACCCTTACCGCTGGCTGGGGGGGTCGGCCGGCGCGTCCCCGTCACCGCATCACCCAGGCTGGAGCTGGAGTTGTCGCCTGATTTGCTGCATGGAGAAGCATGGGATTGGGATGGGGATGGATAAGGATGGGGGTTTGGGGGGGGGGGTAGCACCTCCCATAGCTGGGATAGGAGCCCCCCCCCATTGGATGGGGCGCACCTGGAGCTCAGGCGGTTCTGCCTCATCTTCTGCTCCTGCAGCAGCCTCATGGTGTCCAGCTTGACGGGGCTGGGGATGAAGCCGACCTCGCAGCCCTCCTTCACCAGGCGCCCGATCCACCAGTCATTGTTGTACTTCTGGGGGGGGGGGAACCCATGAGAACCCCAATTCCTGCTGCTCCATCACCCCCAAATCACCCCGCGCCCACCTCCTTGATGTGCAGGAAGTCCTTGGGCTCGAAGCAGATGGCCATGCCCTGCACCGGGACATCATCGCCGGCTGAGGGGTTGTACCCGACGTTGGTCCGGACGGCGAACGCCACCGGCTTCGTCTGGCAATGGGACAGGGATCAGCACCTTCTACACCACCCACACCTCCCAGCAGCCACAGGGAGCTGGGGGCACTGGGAGCCATGGGTGCCCTGCACAGCCCCGCACTGGGGCACCAATGGGGCGGTGAAGAGGGGCTCACTGCATGGAGTAAAGGGAGAATGTGGGATCCCAGTGCCTCCCAGTGCACCCGCTGCTGCCCAGTGCACCCCAGTGCACCCAGTGCTTCCCAGTGCACACCAGTGCACCCAGTGCACTCAGTGCCTCCCAGTGCACCCACTGTTCCCCAGTGCTTCCCAGCGCACCCCAGTGCTTCCCATTGCACCCAGTGCCACCCGGAGCAACCCCTGCTCCCCAGTGCATCACAGTGCTTTCCAGTGCCACGAAGTGCACCCATTGTCACCCAGTGCACCCCCTGCTCCTCAGTGCCCCCACTGCTCCCCAGTGCTACCCAGTGCACCCACTGCTTCCTAGTGGCACCCAGTGCCCTCTAGTGCCAGCCCTGCTCCCCACTGCTCCCAGTGCACCCCCTGCTCCCCAGTGCCATCCAATGCACCCAGTGCACCCACTGCCACCCCCTGCCCCAAGTGCTCTCCAGTGTACCCACTGTTCCCCAGTGTACCCATTGCTCCCCAGTGCCTCCAAGTGCATCCCCTGCTCCCCATTGCACCCAGTGGACCCACTGCTTCCTAGTGCCACTCAGTGCCCTCCAGTGCTACCCCTGCTCCCCACTACATGCAGTGCCCCCCAGTGATCTCCAGTGCACCCACTGCTCCCCAGTGCAACCATTGCTCCCCAGTGCCTCTCAGTGCCCCCCAGTGCACCCACTGCTCCCCAGTGCTACCCAGTGCACCCAGTGCCACCCCCTGCTTCCAGGTGCACCCAGTGCCACCCACTGCTCCCCACTGCTCCCCAGTGCACCCAGTGCCACCCACTGCTCCCCAGTGCTACCCAGTGCACCCAGTGCCACCCACTGCTCCCCAGTGCACCCAATGCACCCACTGCTCCCCAGTGCTACCCAGTGCACCCACTGCTCCCCAGTGCTACCCAGTGCACCCAGTGCACCCACTGCTCCCCAGTGCAACCATTGCTCCCCAGTGCACCCAGTGCTCCTCAGTGCCACCCACTGCTCCCCAGTGCACCCACTGCTCCCCACTGCCTCCACCGCAGTCGATGCTGTGGGGCAGGGTCCGGACCCCCCCCCCTTTCCCACCTTGGCTTTCTCGAGCTGGGCCATGGCCTGGAGCTCCGCCTCCCTGCGCAGCGCCTCGCGGTCCTCCTCCAGCGACACATCCGAGTCCGACGGGCGGCTCGTGTAGGACTCGGCCGAGCCCTGCGGGGGGGACCGGGACCGGGACCGGGACCGGGACCGGACGGGACGGGGTCAGTGCCCCCCCCCCCATCAGCACCCAGCACCCATCCCCCCCAACCCCGTGTCCATGGGGGGGGGGACACGAACCCGGACCCCCCCCAGCGCTGCCCCACGGATCCGGTCCCCGCGGTGATGGGAGCCGCAGCCGCCCCCAGCGCTCCCGCAGGGAACCGGAACCGGAGGAGCCCCCCCCTCCCTTTGGAATGAATTGGGGGACCCCCCCCCTTTGCACCTCCCCATTGCTCCCACTCCCATTGGCAGCGCTGCCCCCCCCCCCCCATGGCAATGGGGTCATCCCAGGACATGACTTGGAAGGGGTCAGAGCCCCCCCTAACCCACAGCAACCCCCAGCCCCATGGCAATGGGGGCTGCAGGGGAGGGCGAAGGCACCTGGGTGCCCCCCAAGTCCCTCCAGACCCCCCCCTACCCATGGGGTTGTGGGATCCCCAATTTACCCCATGGAGGTGTTTAGGGGGGGGTGCTCCCCTTCACCCCAACCCCAACCATGGGTCAGCAATTGGAGACACCCCCCCCCCCATCCCAAATATATGGGGCAGGGAGACCAAGGGCTCAGCCCTGAGCCCTATGGCGAGGCTTTAAGGGGGGCAGAGGGGAGACCCTCACCCCACACCCGCCATGGGGATGGGGACCGAGGGGTGCTGGGGGGGGGCAGAGGCTCACCGGGGCAGCGGGGGGCTCTTTACCGGGTACCTCCATGGCTGTGGGGCCGGGGCGAGCGCTGGGCACCCGCTCAGGTTTCAACCCTGGGTATATTTAGCCCAGAGCCGGGCAGGGGTGGGGGCCACGGGGGGGGGGGGGGAGAGACCAAATAGGGCCCAATATGGGGGGGACACATTGGGAAAGGGATGCAGGACCCCAATATGGGGATGCAGGACCCCAATATGGGGATGCAGGACCCCAATATGGGGGTGCAGGACCCCAATATAGGGGTGCAGGACCCCAATATGGGGATGCAGGACCCCAATATGTGGGTGCAGGACCCCAATATAGGGGTGCAGGACCCCAATATGGGGATGCAGGACCCCAATATGGGGGTGCAGGACCCCAATATAGGTGTGCAGGACCCCAATATGGGGGTGCAGGACCCCAGTATAGGGGTGCAGGACCCCAAATTGTCGCAGTGACTGCAGGGCTGAGATTGATGATGGGTAATGGGGGGGGGCACAGCAAGGTTGGCCTCAGCCATTGCAATCAAACCTGGCTCCCATTGTGATTCCCGGTGGGAGGAGGGGACCCCCCCACCCCAATGTAAGCAGAGCCCCCCCTTTGCTCACCTGCCTGACGAAGCTGTTGGAGGTGGTGTCGGATGAGGTGCTGCCATCCGAGCGCTTGAAGCGGCTCTTGCGCCTGCTGTACTTGCCCTATGGAGAGCAATGGGGGAGCCCCATGGCTTGGGGGGGCAGCTCTGGACCCCCCCCCCCCCCCCAAAGCATTGCTCCATCCCTCCCTCTCTTTGCCCCACAGGTTCCTATGGGATGTGAGAAGGGAAACTGAGGCAGGGAAGGGGTTGCTCCCATTGCCATGCATCCCAAGGGCCCAGCATCGCCTCATCCATGGGGATTGGCTCTGTGATCCCAATGGATAAGTGCAGGGATGGGATGTGCCCCCCCCTCCATAAACCTCCCCCCCTCCAAACCAAACCAGAACCCACAGAGGTGTCTACTATGGGGGGGCACCCACATTGGGATGGATGGGGGGTAATGGGGATGCCCCAGTGCCCCCCCTAACCCTGTGTCACAGGGACAGCTGGGCCCAGCTGCCACCACCACGGGGGGGGGGGGGTCCCATAATGGGCAGCTCTGGGTATTTTTAGGTCCTTTCCCCCCCCTCCTCCTCACCCACCAATGGGAATGGCCATGGGGCTCAGTGTGGGATCCCCATTGGGGGGGTCACCACAGACCCCCAGAGACCCCCCCAACCATGGAGATGGGGGGGACCCCCAGCGCCTCCATCCCTTCTATGTGTGTGTTCCCCCCCATTGTCACCCAAAGTGGTTGAATGTCCCCATAGGGGCGCAGCACCCAGACACCCCCATGGGGGGCACATCCCTTGTCCCCCAAGGGGATAAAGGGGGGGGGGGGGCACACATAAACCACCCCAACAGAGTTTTCCCAATCCCTAAAAGTTTCCCCATAGCACCAGCATCGGAGGGGGGTCACACACACACACAGTGACACAGCACGCCCAGACCCCCACATGCACCCCCAAACCTACGATGGGGCCTGCATTAAGGATAGCTTCATGAGGGGGGGCACGCTGTTTTGCACGTTGGAAAGGGGGGATCACCCTAATTATGGGGTGTATGGGGGGGATCAATGGGGCTCTATTGCAGCCGGGGGGGGGGTCACCTGGAGAGCGGCGTTGTCCAAGACGTCCATCTGGATGTCCTGCGTGGAGCTGGGGGGGGTCCGGGCCATGCCGCCTTCCCGCACCATGGAGCAAGCCGGGGCCGGCGGCGGTGGAGGGGGGGGAACGGGATGGGGATGATGGGGATGGGGATGGGGACGATGGAGCCCGGGCCTGGCCTCGGCGGTGACGGCGAGGGGAGGAGGAGGAGGAGGAGGAGGAGGAGGAGGAGGAAGGGGAGTGGGGACGGTGCCGGAGTGGGGGGGGCCCAAGGGATGGCGGCGGCTGCCTCCGCCTATGGCCGCTCCCACCGCGTTCCGGCAGGGATGGGGGGTGCGGAGCCGTGGTTGCTATAGAGGGGACCCCAAACCCCCCCCCTTTATAAAGAGGAGTCCCCAACCCCTTGCCCTTCCCATGGAGGGCACCCCTAAAACATGGGGAAAGCGAGGGGGGGGGTGATGCAGAGCACCCCAATGGGATGCTCAGTGAGGGGGGGAGATGGGGGAACACCCCCCCCCCCCCAGTGTGTGGGGCTCGGGGGGCACACACATACAGAGGCTCCATTGGGATGCTCCAGGGCTCCCCCAGGACGTGGGTACCCCTAAACCCCATTGACTCCCACCCCATCCTGCCCATAGAACAAGGGGCAGATCCAAGGGGATGACCCCCCCCCCCAGGCTCATCTCAATGGCACCGGCTGTTGGAACGCCCGAGATTCCTGTTCCATGGGGTCAGGAGCGCATCCCGGGAAGCGGGACAGCTGAGGCCACGTTTCCCATGCTCAGCCCCATCCATCACAGTGGGGAAGGGATGAGCTGCCCAAAGGGTGCAGGATGCGACCACCACCACCAGCCCCTTGTGCTTGACCAAGCTCTGGGTTTTGGGGCTTCACTGCCCCCCCCAAAGCACCAACCCTGCCCCTCTCCTGGGGTGCAAGGCAGGAGGAGCAGCACCCCAGGGTGCTGGGGAGGCAGAGCTGCTGCAGGCAGATGTGTGGGAGCGGGATGCGGTGACAGCATCAGCTTCCCACTGCCAGCGCGGCTCTGATGGGATCTGCTCTGCTCCTGCACCCACAGCATCAGTGATCCTGCACCCACCTGCACCCGCAGTGCTTCTGCACCCACCTGCACCCATAGCATCAGTGCTCCTGCACCCATAGCATCAGTGCTCCTGCACCTGCAGTGCTCCTGTATCCACCTGCACCCATAGCATCAGTGCTACTGCACCTGCAGTGCTCCTGCACCCACCTGCACCCATAGCATCAGTGCTACTGCACCTGCAGTGCTCCTGCACCCACCTGCACCCATAGCATCAGTGCTCCTGCACCTGCAGTGCTCCTGCATCCACCTGCACCCATAGCATCAGTGCTCCTGCACCCGCAGTGCTCCTGCACCCACCTGCACCCATAGCATCAGTGCTCCTGCACCCGCAGTGCTCCTGCATCCACCTGCACCCATAGCATCAGTGCTCCTGCACCCGCAGTGCTCCTGCATCCACCTGCACCCATAGCATCAGTGCTCCTGTATCCACCTGCACCCATAGCACCAGTGCTCCTGCATCCACCTGCACCCATAGCATCAGTGCTCCTGTATCCACCTGCACCCATAGCACCAGTGCTCCTGCATCCACCTGCACCCGCAGTGCTCCTGCATCCACCTGCACCCATAGCATCAGTGCTCCTGCACCCATAGCATCAGTGCTTCTGCACCCACAGCATCAGTGATCCTGCACCCACCTGCACCTGCAGTGCTTCTGCACCCACCTGCACCTATAGCATCAGTGGTCCTGCACCCACCTGCACCCGCAGTGCTTCTGCACCCACCTGCACCCATAGCATCAGTGCTCCTGTATCCACCTGCACCCATAGCATCAGTGCTCCTGCACCCATAGCATCAGTGCTTCTGCACCCACAGCATCAGTGCTCCTGCACCTGCAGTGCTCCTGCATCCACCTGCACCCATAGCATCAGTGCTCCTGTATCCACCTGCACCCATAGCATCACTGCTCCTGCACCCACCTGCACCCGCAGTGCTCCTGCATCCACCTGCACCCATAGCATCACTGCTCCTGCACCCACCTGCACCCGCAGTGCTCCTGTATCCACCTGCACCCATAGCATCAGTGCTCCTGCACCCATATCCACAGTCCTCCTGCATCCAAAGTGTTCCTGCACCCACAGTGCTGCCCCTGTCACTGCTCCAGGACACCCAGAGCAGGACACAACGGAGCCAGCAGAGGAGCATAATATCCCAAACTGGTTTGGGTTGGAAGGGACCTTAAAGCTCCTCCAGCTCCACGGGCAGGGACCCCTTCCACTGGAGCAGCTTGCTCCAAGCCCCTGTGTCCAACCTGGCCTTGAGCACTGCCAGGGATGGGGCAGCCACAGCTTCTCTGGGCACCCTGTGCCAGCGCCTCAGCACCCTCACAGGGAAGAGCTTCTGCCTAAGAGCTCAGCTCAGTCTCCCCTCGGGCAGGTTCAAGCCATTCCCCTTGCCCTGTCCCTACATCCCTTGTCCCAAGCCCCTCTCCAGGTTTCCTGCAGCCCCTTTAGGCACTGGAGCTGCTCTAAGGTCTCCCCTTCAGGAGCCTTCTCTTCTCCAGGCTGCCCCAGCCCAGCTCTCTCAGCCTGGCTCCAGAGCAGAGCTGCTCCAGCCCTCGCAGCATCCCCATGGCCTCATCCATCAGCTCCACATCCCTCTGGTGCTGCTCCCCAGGGCTGGTCCCAGCACTGATCCCCGTCACCGGGCTCCAGGCTCTGCCCTGCCCCAGGTTTGTTGTAGGAACACGCGGAGCCCCATTCCCCCAGCACACGCCTGTGTTTATCCCTGTTTTCCTCTCCCAGTGAACCAGGAAATCTGTTGCCATCGGCTCCTTTTCTCACACCATATGCTGAGCGCCTGCGGCCGCCAGATCCCAAAGGAACCCTTTCCATCCTGTCTCTGGTGCTTCAAGAGCTGGCTTTGGGGGTTCGCACCCTCCAACCGGTGGAAGGAGGCAGGAAAACGGCTGCAAAAGGATGTATTTAGGGCACTATTTGGCATCGGGGTGGTTAAAAAGTGATGTTTTCACTGGGTTCGTTTGCTTTAAAGGGGGGATTTGGTGCCTGAGGTGGGTGCAGTCCATGCGTTATCACTTTGCATCATTCCCTGCTCCCTTCACCGCTGCTCTGGGATGCTCCTCCCGCATTAAGGACGTCGGTTTCAGGCCTCGCTCTTGGTTTTCCTATGCCAGGAGGGTCCGGAACATCCCTGAGCCCGTCCCTGCTTTCCCACCTGCGGGAGCAAAGCGGGCCCCGAGATCCCAGCTCCGATCCCAGCTCCGATCCCTGCTCACCCACACACCGCAGAGGGGAGAGCTTCGGAGCAACTGCAGGGACCAGAGCCCGGACGATGCTGAGCTCGTCCCATCCTGCAGCTCCCAGGCACGGGGACAGGGAACAACCGTGTCCCGGCTCCCTCGGGGCCAACAATGGGACCGGGTCCCGTCCCATTGCCCCTAACCAGGTCCCATCGTCCCCAGTCCGGTCCCATTGCCCCTAACCTGGTCCCATCACCCCTAATCCGGTCCCATCGTCCCCAATCCAATCCCATTGCCCCTAACCTGGTCCCATCACCCCTAATCCGGTCCCATCGCCCCTAACCTGGTCCCATCACCCCTAACCTGGTCCCATCGCCCCTAACCTGGTCCCATCACCCCTAACCCGGTCCCATCACCCCCAATCTGGTCCCATCGCCCCTAACCCGGTCCTATCGCCCCTAACCCGGTCCCATCGCCCCCAATCCGGTCCCATTGCCCCTAACCTGGCCCCATCGCCCCTAACCCGGTCCCATCGCCCCCAGTCCGGTCCCATTGCCCCCAGTCCGGTCCCATTGCCCCTAACCCGGCCCCATCGCCCCCAATCTTGTTCCATCACCCCTAACCTGGTCCCATCATCTCTAACCCGGTCCCATCACCCCCATCCCACTGCATCCCCAACCCCACCGCGCATGCGCAGGCTCCGGCTCGGGCTGTACCACCCCGCACCGAGACGGGGGGGGTACGAAGGAAGGAAACCGCTTCTTTCCTTCCCCCTGCCGAGTCGCTCCGGCTCCCTCTCGCCCTCAGTCCCCGCAGCCCCATCGCGGCTCTCCCGTCACCGAGTCCCGCTCCGTCTCCGGTGCTGCGGGGCACGGAGCTGGGTGGGAACCAAGTGGTACATTCCGCTCCCAGCGGCGCCTGCGCTGGGCGGGACCGGCCTCACGCCTCTTCCTCCGCGCCCGGCCGCCGCCATGAGGTGAGGGGTAGTGCTCTGTGGGGCTTGGGGTGGGTTCAGCGGCCATGGAGGGGGATACGGCAGGGAGCGGGGTCTAGGGTCTCGGTAACGGGGGGAGGCTTCGGTAACCGGGGGGGTCCCGCGGCCCCTGGGGTGGCTGCGGTCTCCGCGGGGGGAAAATGGCGGCCGCGGTGAGGGGAGGGGGGGAAATGGCGGCTGTGGGGAAGCTGAGGGAGGAGCGGGGCCAGGGCAGGGCTCGGCCGCTTGTGCTGGGCACTGAAGGGGCATTGAGGAGCTGGAGCGGGGCCACGGAAGGGAATGGAGTCGGTGCAGGGCCTGGAGCACAGTGCGGTGGGGACGGGCTGGGGGACCGGGGGGGACCTGATCGCTCCCTACAAAGGCCTGGCAGGAGGATGGAGCCAGGAGGGGCTGGGCTCTGCTCCCGAGGGGTGGGACAAGAGGAGCCGGCCTCAAACTGCCCCATGGGGAGGTTTAGATGGAGCTGAGGAGCAATTTCTGCCCCAGAGGGTGCTCGGGGCAGTGCTGCAGTCACCGGCCCGGGTGTGGATGGGGCCCGGGGTTAGGGCTGGGTGCTGATGCAGGAGGTGTTTGCAGTATGCTGCGGCTCCAGAAGAGGCTGGCCTCCAGCGTCCTGCGCTGCGGCAAGAAGAAAGTGTGGCTGGATCCCAATGAGACCAACGAGATCGCCAATGCCAACTCCAGTGAGTGCCCTCCCCGTGGTGCTGGGACAAGCAGGGATGCGGTGGGGACAGGGAGAGGGGCAGGGATGCGGTGGGGACAGGGATAGAGGGGCTGGGACAAGCAGGGATGCGGTGGGGACAGGGGCAGAGGGGCTGGGACAAGCAGGGATGCAGTGGGACAGGAACAGAGCAGCAGGAATGCGGTGGGGACAGGGATAGAGGGTCTGGGACAAGCAGGGATGTGGTGGGGACAAAGGGAGAGGGGCAGGGATGTGGTGGGGACAGGGATAGAGGGGCTGGGATGCGGTGGGGACAGCGGGAGAGGGGCTGGGACAAGCAGGGATGTGGTGGGGACAGGGGCAGGGACAAGCAGGGATGCTGTGGGACAGGGAGAGAGGAGCAGGGATGCAGTGGGACAGGGACAGGGGCTGGGATGCGATGGGGACAGGGACAGAGCAGCAGGGATGCGGTGGGGACAGGGACAGAGGGGCTGGGACAAGCAGGGATGCAGTGGGGACAGGGGCAGGGACAAGTGGGGATGCAGTGGGGATGGGGCAGAGGGGCTGGGACAAGCAGGGATGTGGTGGGGACAGAGGGGCTGGGATGTGGTGGGGACAGGGACAGAGGGGCAGGGACAAGCAGGGATGCGGTGGGGACAGGGACAGAGGGGCTGGGACAAGCAGGGATGCGGTGGGGACAGGAGCAGGGACAGGCAGGGATGTGATGGGGACAGGGGCAGAGGGGCTGGGTCAAGCAGAGAGGTGAATCCAGGACACTGAGTGTGAGGGAGCCCAGTTTCAGATGCCATGGGGGGGTGGGTTTAGAATGGTGTGGGGGGGTCTCCAGTGATGGGGACGCAGGGGCAGGAGGGGGTTTGGGAAGGCAGCGTTGGTGCCTGTGCATGGTTGGTGTTGGAGATGGAGGTTTCTGTCCACAGGGCAGCAGATCCGGAAGCTCATCAAGGATGGGCTCATCATCCGCAAGCCCGTGACCGTGCACTCCCGAGCCCGGTGCAGGAAGAACACCCTGGCCCGGCGGAAGGGCCGGCACATGGGCATCGGTGAGTGCAGCCCCATGGCTCCTGCAGGGCAGAGCCTCAGCCTGCGCTTTGTGTGGCCATGGTTTTCCTCTGGGAGCAGAGAGAAGGGTTAAATGTGAGGGGGGAGCAATCCCAGACACAGCTCCAGGCTGGGCAGAGAAGAGATCCAGAGCAGCCTGAGGAGATGGACTTGGGGGTGCTGGGCAATGAGAACCTGAACAGGAGCTGCTTCAGTGTGCGCTTGCAGCCCTGAAACCAGCAGTATCCTGGGCTGCATCAAGAGGAGCGTGACCAGCAGGTCCAAGGAGGTGATCCTGCCCCTCTGCTCTGCTCTCGTGAGACCTCACTTGGAGCACTGTGTGCAGTGCTGGTGTCCTCAACATCAAAAGGACATGGAGCTGTTGGAACAAGTCCAGAGGAGGCCACGAGGATGCTCAGGGGCTGGAGTAGCTCCTGTATGGAGCCAGGCTGAGAAGGTTGGGGCTGTTCAGCCTGGAGAAGAGAAGCTGCGTGGAGACCTCAGAGCAGCTTCCAGTGTCTGAAGGGGGCCTATAGGGATGCTGGGGAGGGACTCTTCATTAGGGACTGTAGTGATAGGACAAGGGGTAATGGGTTAAAACTGAAACAGGGGGAGTTTAGATTGGATCTAAGGAGGAAATTCTTTCCTGTGAGGGTGCTGAGGCACTGGAATGGGTGCCCAGGGAGGTTGTGAATGCTCCATCCCTGGCAGTGCTCAAGGCCAAGTTGGATGAAGCCTTGGGTGCCATGGTTTAGTGTGAGGTGTCCCTGCCCATGGCAGGGGGTTGGAACTGGATGATCTGAAGCTCCTTTCCAACCTGAACTATTCTATGGTTCTATGAGGACCGTGTTGAAGGTGCAGGACTCCAGCTCCATCCCCATCCTGTTTTCCCTCTGCAGGTAAGAGGAAGGGCACGGCCAACGCTCGCATGCCCGAGAAGGTGACCTGGATGCGGCGGATGCGGATCCTGAGGCGCCTCCTGCGCAGATACAGGGAGTCCAAGAAGATCGACCGGCACATGTGAGCCAGGCCCCGGTGGTGCCGGAGCCCTCCCCACGGAGCACGGCACCAGGGATGAGCCCAGCAGGAGGGATGAGGGGGTCTGGGGCTGCCTCACTGAGCCCGTTCCCTTCTGCTCCCTCAGGTATCACAGCCTGTACCTGAAGGTCAAGGGTAACGTCTTCAAGAACAAGCGCATCCTCATGGAGCACATCCACAAGCTCAAGGCGGATAAAGCTCGCAAGAAGCTCTTGGCGTAAGTGCTGCATCCACAAGGGGGGGGTTCTGGTGCTGGTGGCTCCTTCTGGAGCCTGGGTGAGGAATGGGAGCTAGAACTGGGCCAGAGATGGGCTCTGAGGCAGAAGCTCTTCCCTGTGAGGGTGCTGAGGCGCTGGCACAGGGTGCCCAGGGAAGCTGTGGCTGCCCCATCCCTGGCAGTGCTCAAGGCACAGGGGCTTGGAGCAAGCTGCTCCAGTGGAAGGGGTTGGGGTTGGAACTGGATGAGCTTTAAGCTCCCTTCCAGCACAAAGCATCCCCTGCTTCCATGAGCCATTGCTCCAGGTGGCTCTGGAGCAGGAGCCAGGGTGGAAGCTCCTTGGTGATCCCCACATGAAGCAGCTCTTCCCCTCTGGCAGTGACCAGGCTGAAGCTCGTAGGTCCAAGACCAAGGAGGCTCGGAAGCGGCGCGAGGAGCGGCTGCAGGCCAAGAAGGAGGAGATCATCAAGACCCTCTCCAAGGAGGAGGAGACCAAGAAGTGAGCGCTCCTTGTCCTGCGCACAGAGGAGCCTCGAGCATCCAATAAAGCTCCAGAGCCCCCCAGACTGCTCCCATGGAGTCTCCCCTCTTTCTCTCCAGGGTTTGTGCAATGGGAAGAGCTCCTGCTCCCCACCTTGGTGCTCGTCACAACAGGCTCGGGGTGCAGCCACAGACGGGAAGGGATAGGAGGGAGCAGGGGACCCCCAACCCTCACCCCTGTGGGTGCTGCCAGGAGCCAACCCCCCCCCTCAGAGCTTTTAGAAGCTGCTTGAGCCCCACAGCCCCATCACCCCCAAACCCTCCCATTCTCACCATCCCCATCCTTCCCCCCCCCAAACACAGATGTTTTAAACCTCATTTTTGGGGTCCATCATCCTGAACCTCATTCCAGACCCAAACCCCCACGATGCCACATCCATAGGGGATTCTCTTGAGAACAGGGAACTCTTCAGGTTTCTGGTTTAACTGAGCCCTGTTGGAGCAGCCACAGGAATGGGCTTGGAAGCGCTGCTGCAGGTCCTGAACCACCAGAAAAGCCTCATTTGGGGTGGAATTGGGGCTCCCTGACCCAGAAGGGCTCAGTTCCTCCCCTGGGGAGGTCCCTGCTGCATCTGCTCCAGCCCAGGAGGGTTGAGGCAGCAAAAGCCCCTCAAGGCTCTGCCCATGGACCCTATGGCCCGGGCTGGGTGTCTGAGCAGGAGCAGGGAAGAGCCCTGGACCATGGTCCTGTCCTGGACCAGTGGATCCAGGAGCCACCAGCTCCTCACCCCACCTGAGCCCCAAACCTCAGTGCTCGGTGCCCTCTGTGGCCACCAAACCAAGGCAAGCCCCAGCCTGGAACACTGCCCCATGCACCGGGGTTGGGTTTTGCTCCCCCAAATCCCTCCTGTGGTAAAACAGAGCTTGGAAAATGGTGTTTATTGGTATTTATAAATACAAACATAAAGGAAGAGTCCATTTGGAGACGGATTAAGTGACTTTTCAAGGACACTGTCAAGTAGGTTTTGAGCTACCTTAATGCTGTCAAACCCTGTCTGGAAAACGACAACGAAAAACGCTTTGGGTTCTGTAGTCTTGGGAGTTTCCCCCCCCCTTGAAAACTGGGCTCTGCCACAAGGAAAAATCAAATCCAGCCTGGAAATCCATCAGATCCAGCCTGGAAATCCATCACATCCAGCCTGGAAATCCATCAGATCCAGCTTGGAAATCCATCAGATCCAGCTTGGAAATCCATCACATCCAGCTTGGAAATCCATCACATCCAGCCTGGAAATCCACATCAGCTCTGCCCTGCCCCAGGTGAGCTTGAGCTGTGCCAAGACACCCATTGCTGCTGCCCTGGTACCATGGGAAGCGCCGTTTGTCCTCGGCCACCCCGAACCCTCAGAAGGGAGCCGTGCAAAGGGAGGATGAGGAATGCTCATGGAGGACAGAGGGAATCCACAGGGACCAAGGGATCTGAATAAATAGACTGGATTCAAAGCCAGCTCCAGGGGAAGGGCCGACAGCATCCTTGAGGCGGCACAACGGGGCTCCTGTCAGCACACCACGGAGCGAACGCTGATGGGGTGAAGGAGTAAGTGACCCTTCTGCCTGCCCCCATTGCTTGGGATGGTGGGAAGAGAGTGGGAAGCAACACAGCGCAAACCCTGAGCCTCAAACCTCGTGCTGCACCCCATGGAATGAAGGTGCAGCATCACTTGTGGGGCCAGGATGCTGAACCAGCCCCAGCCAGAGGCATCCATAAACACGGGTCCCTTCCATCCCGGCTGGACCACAGCAGGAGCACAACATCCCCAAAGCGAGCTCTGCCCCATGAAACCCATCAGCCCCCTGCCTGTTCGTGTTCCATACTGGGAGCACTGGGGCTCATCCCGCTGCAAACACATCCCATGGGAGCTGGGGAGCAACGGAGCAAACCCTCCTTTCATCCACACTTACCTGTGGAAGGGGCACAAGCAGCAGCCCCCCCCAGCACTCACACAGAGGGGGATGGCTCGAGCAGGGCAAGCAGCAGAAAGATTCTGCTTGGCTTTTCCTTGGGGATGAAGGGCAGGCAGGAGGGAGCTGGGCTTGCAACAAGGGTTATAACTGGTTCCCCTATAGCACGAGTTAGATCCTTGTCACTGGGAGAACACCTGAAACGCAGAAGAGATTTGGGTACCCAAGCACTGATGAGAAGGGGCTGAGGAGCCTCCTGTGGTACATCCCCCTTGTCCTTCAGCATCCTCCTCGCAGCTCCCTCCAGGCTCATGCTGCTCACGATGGGAAGCTCTCATTGAAACGCCTGATTCCTACCTTTGTGGAGGGGGAATCTCCCAAAGTGACTGCATTAGGAACGTGTCAAAGCAAACCCAAGTGGGATACAGGGAGGGGAACCCCCCCCTTACCCCCCCCCGGGGCCCTGATGTGCCAGGTTTGAGCTGGATCCCAGTGACCTAAGGAAGCCTCTGAGCCGGATGCTACAGGACACAAGAGATGAGCGTTGGCTCCGGGTGCTCAGCAGGGGAGCACGGCTCAATCCTGCCTCATCCCCTCACTGAAGAACGGACACAAGGATTTGGGGGGGGTTCAGGTTGGTTTTCTTTGTTCCCCCTCTGGATGAGAGGCGCGGGGTTAAAGCCTGGTCCTTCCTCTCCCCCTTCCATGTCCAAGGGTTTCCATTCACTCTTCCAACCTCCACAGCAGCGGCCTCACCGCAGGGATCCCACCTGAGCATCCCCAGTGGGAACGGTTCCCAACGAGCCCAATCCACCTGGAGAGAAAGCCAAGAGAGCTCCAGCTCCCACAGCAGAGTCCACCGGCTGGCTGGAGCACGGAGGGAGGGAAGGGGAGGGTGTCTGTCTATATGGATGGGGATGGGTGGCTACAGGGGCACCACAGCCCTGCTCACTGCCCCTTGCAAATGACACTGGTATCGCTTTCCTTGGAGATCCTGGTGGCCCCCGTGCCCCTACAAGGAGAGGGGGGGAAAGACTCAGTTTGCTGGAGGAGCAGGGCCGCTGTCATAGGATGATGCAGCATCTGCAGAAGCGCTGTCTGCTGCCTCCCACCGAGGGAGGTGGAGTCACAGGAGCGAAGTAAGCGTGGACTCTGATGTTGGGTAAATGGGTCTGGAAGGCAAACACAATGGAGGGGGAGTGACAAAGAGAAGCCCCAAGGCTTTGCTTGTCTCCAGGCTGGAGTCCAGCTCCTGCAGGTGACCAGGGTGATTTTCCCCTTTTAAGTTCATTCTGTTACTGGCAAAGAGGGTTATAGGGGATAAATAAGTGATGCTCCTTCCTCTCCCATCACTCCTGGGGTGGCTGTGGGGAACAGAACAGCTCCACACTGTGCACAGAGAGTGCAGTGCTATCACTGCTCCTCTTACACAGATCATCATCATGGAATGGTTTGGGTTCTCCAACCCCTTCCACTGGAGCAGCTTGCTCCAAGCCCCTGTGTCCAACCTGGCCTTGAGCACTGCCAGGGATGGGGCACCCTCAGCACCCTCTCAGCTCAAGATACAGACCGAGGAGGGGAGCACTGGGACACTGGGACACATACATCCTATGTATCATCAAGATACAGACTGAGGAGGGGAGCACTGGGACACTGGGTGCTTTAGGAGCACCCTGGCTCTGTCCCACTTGAGCCCCTGCAGCAAACTGCCTCTAGTACAGGATTATCCCTGTTATTTATACATCAAGGACCAATACAATGCACTGCATCTGCACTGAGGATATGGGGCAGTGCAATGCAAGCTCTGCCCCCTGTTTCAAGAGCAGTGCCACCTGTAAAACAACCCCTACTCCCCAGTGGGCACAGCAACAACCCCTTCCCTATGATCCAACCCAAGCCTGCGAGTGCACAGCAACCACTGCATCACTGATGGTCCCCATCCCTCCCTCCTGCCCCTGAGGCCCTGCTCCTCACCCTGAGTCTCTTGATGCCGGCGCGAGTGATCTGCTGGCAGTCGTACAGCTCTATCCTCTCCAGGCTGTGGCAGCTCTTCAGGTGCTCCAGGGAGGCATCCGTGATCAAGGGGCAGTTGTCCAGCTCGATCACCTCCAGGCGGTCGTGGGCGCAGGCGCCGTTGCCCAAGTGCCGGATCCCATCGTCCGTGATGAGCTCGCAGTGGGACAAGCTCTGCAGTGAGCACAGCAGTCTTCCTGCATCCAAAGTGTTCCTGCACCCACAGTGCTGCCCCTGTCACTGCTCCAGGACACCCAGAGCAGGACACAACGGAGCCAGCAGAGGAGCATAATATCCCAAACTGGTTTGGGCTGAAGGGACCTTAAAGCTCCTCCAGCTCCACGGGCAGGGACCCCTTCCACTGGAGCAGCTTGCTCCAAGCCCCTGTGTCCAACCTGGCCTTGAGCACTGCCAGGGATGGGGCAGCCACAGCTTCTCTGGGCACCCTGTGCCAGCGCCTCAGCACCCTCACAGGGAAGAGCTTCTGCCTAAGAGCTCAGCTCAGTCTCCCCTCGGGCAGGTTCAATCCATTCCCCTTGCCCTGTCCCTACATCCCTTGTCCCAAGCCCCTCTCCAGGTTTCCTGCAGCCCCTTTAGGCACTGGAGCTGCTCTAAGGTCTCCCCTTCAGGAGCCTTCTCTTCTCCAGGCTGTCCCAGCCCAGCTCTCTCAGCATCACACAGGGCAGACTGAGCCTCAACTCCCACATATTCCAGCCTAGAGGAATATCACCTCAGCTCCCCAGCTCCATAACACAGATGGGAAGAGCTGCATCCTCCTCTCCTATGGATGCAGAGGAGGGACAAGAGGTTCTTTGGGTCAAGTTTCCAGCTGAACTCTTCCAAAGCCTTCACAGCGCATCCATGAAGGCAAAGAGACAACTCCCCACCGGCTGCCCTTCAAACCCTTGTGTTTGGAGCACAGGAAACACTGGAAGTCTCCCTTGGAACACTCACCAGAACCTGAAGGCAAGGACAGTGTATGGAAAGCTGGATGAGCGTGCTGTCTGTTATCTGGAAAAGAGGAAAGAGCCCTTTTCAGGCTGGGTGCTTTGCTCAAGGCCTTCTCCCCTCCTATGAGAGGACCACTGCAGAGTTGGCCTCATCCATAGCAGTTCCCCTGTCCTGAGCCCCAATTCCAGGCCCTTCCAGGCATCACCTCAGCTTTTCCTGGACTTCCTCAAGCAGCTCTCATGGAATAAGCTCACGTGAAGCACGTGAGCAGAGCTCCATCCCATTGCTCCCCTTTATCCCTCAGGAAGAAAGAGGCTCAACACGATGGCTCCCCAATGCGAGCCTGGGATGCCTTTGCTCAGAGCCCAGTTCCTCTTCTTCCTTTCCCAGGTTCACTTGGAAGCAGCTCCTGCCTGGACCAGTGCCGCTTCCCCCTGTGATGGGCTCAGTTTCTGCCCTGTGCACATCGGGAAGGCCGGGATGCTGTTCCCAATGCAGGAAGCAAACCCCGCTGCTTGTACCACAGGATCCATTTCAAACCCATCCCTTTCAATGGGACCTGCAGGAAATCCAGCTCTTTTCCCTGCCAGTGCTCCCTGGAAGCAGTTATCTCCTTATGGCACGTGCCCTACAGAACACGCATGTGCCCTGTGGCCACTATGAGGGACAACTGCAGCACAGGAGGCAGGGATAGGGATGCCACCCCATGTCACCCCACTGCCTTGGTAGCATGGGGAGCCCTGTTCCATTCCAAGCTGTTGCCATGTCCCCTGGAGCATCCTCACTGCTCAGTGTGTCCTTTCCACAGAGGGAACCAGCAGTACATGGAGCACAAACCTTACTATGGGGCTTCATCTTGTGGTGATGCTCACACTTCCATCCCCTCTATCCCTGTTTAAGTGCTGTTTTGGTTGTTATTTGATATTGATAGGGAAATTTGATAGTGATTGATACTGAGATATGAACAAAGGCGTGATCCCCCAAACCAGCACTGCCTTATCCCGAATACCCCCAGCTTCCCTGCTCAGGATCCGAACTCCAGCCCTCCTTTGGAGCCCATCTCCTGCTCTGTCCCCCTCTCACCACGCTGCTGGGACCGTGCTAAAGGAGGAAGAGCCAAGGCCACCAGCCCCTACCTGGACGCACTCCTCCAGGTCCATCTTCTCCAGCTCGTGGCAGTTCTAGGAGCAAAGGGAAGAGCAAGCACAAGGACTGAGGGCAGAGATGAGGCAGGAGATGGTAACACAACCACAGCACCACAGCTCCTATTCAACCCGCAAGGTGCTCTCCATGAGCATCGTGGTGCTGCATCTCAATGCTCAGTGTGCAGGAAAGGACCACGTAAAGGCACACAGCTGCTCCAATCCTAGCAAATAAAAGTCCCTTGTGCCCACCCCAACAAATCAACCAATGAGGTGTTCACCTCCCAGTGTTCCCCATTGCCTATGGGATGCGTGGCTCAGGGCAATGGCAAAGATCACAAACAGGCTCCGTTTGGTGGCACAGGGTCGTTCCCATCCATCCCGGAAAGCAAGCAAAGACCCCCAGGAAGGAGCACTTACCCTAGCTAGGGTGGTGAAGCCCACGTCCGTTAGTTGGGAACACCTTGCAACTTCTAGTATTCTGCATGGAAAGAGTGGACAATCACCACGGTGCACTCATTTGGCTTTGCAGAGTGTTTCAGCACAAGCATCCAGCACCCCAGGGATGTTCTGACCCAGTTTAGGCTCTGCTCCCTGGGAGGATGAATGGGCACGGAGCAGCCACCCTCCATACCCCAGGGCATGGGAGAGAACAGGGAGTCAGGCTCCAAGGGGATGCCAAGCAGGGAGGGCTCACCTGGGAGACCATGGAACCCCAGAGTGGGTTGGGATGAAGGGACCTCAAAGCCCATCCAGCTCCAACCCTTGCCATGGGCAGGGATGCATCACACTGGAGCAGCTTGCTCCAAGCCCCTGTGTGCAACCTGGCCTTGAGCACTGCCAGGGATGGGGCAGCCACAGCTTCTCTGGGCACCCTGTGCCAGCGCCTCAGCACCCTCACAGGGAACAGCTTCTGCCTAAGAGCTCAGCTCAGTCAGGTTCAAGCCATTCCCAAAGGGGGATCTCACCATGGAAAGGGTGTAAACCACACCAAAAGGTGATGTAAAGCACAACCACCAAGATGAGCCCTGGGGAATAAGTGATGCCATGATAGAGGGGTCTGAAGTCTTCAGAGGTGCTGTGACAAGGGATCAGCTTGCTGAGGTTTCCTTCACAGTGGTACCCCATTTACCCACCTCTACAGGACAAGAAGCCAACTCTCCTAAAGTGCATGATGGATTTTACCCTATGGAGCTTAACGCTGTAAAGCTGCAGCTGAACAGGAACACAGAAACCATCTGGAACTGAAATGCTGCTTTACCTTCCTCTTTTCACACTGGTTTCCATGCAGTTGTACCTGTAATGCTTTAAATGGGCTAGCACAGAGCACAGTTGTGCTTTGCTTCCCCTGGAAGGCACCTATTTTGTGCCATTGAATGCAGCCACTCAGCTCTTAGGGATGTCAAGAGAATAAAACCCTCTCTTCTTTCTGCCCCTGGGCATTTGCTGCATTACAGTGAAGTCCTCCTGCAGAAAGTGGTCCTAATAGGGAGAGAGTCTTAAAGGATAACCCAGAAGGCAGCAAGCACCTGCAGAGCTGCTGCTGGGAGCCCCTCTCTGTCAAACAGAGCACAGATTCCACCTGAAACCACCCAAACCATCATGAGAAAGCTGCTACCATCCCACAGCAGGAGGATACAGCGCAGTTCCAGTGTGTTCCCAGTGCAACAATCACCTAACCTCAACTGGTTTCCATCAGGGATCAAAGGCATCACAGTGCAGAAGGAGCCTGCTGCTATCGGAACACACATCAGCATGGCATGGAGCAATCTTACCACTCACAGGAGGGGTTTGGGTTCATCCATGATCCCCCCACCCCATAGCAAACACATGGAGAAAGCTCAGGGAGCAAAAGAGCCCTTTATAGAGAGGGTTTCAGTGTCACGAGCACATCACCAGGGTGGCTGGAGCTGGGTGCTGCAAACTCACCTAAGCCTTGGGCAGTTCTGTCCCAGGGCGTTCAGGATGGCATCTGTAATGTTAGAGCAGCCTGAAGCACACAAGGATTGCAACTTGTGGCATCCTCTGCATATTGTAATGAGACCATCATCTGTTATTTGCTACAAGAAAAACAATAACAACATCACAAGCCATAACAACGTAGGTGGAGGTGCAAAGGCGCTGCTTGTGCTCCTGCTTCCACCCGGGCACGTCCCCCAGGAGGAGTTATTGCTTCTTTCAACCCCAAAATGCATGCAGGTGTTTCACAGGAGCAGCTGACGCAGGGTAAACCACGCTCAAGTGACTTGGGAGCATTGGGGAAGGGATTCCACACGCATGGAAGTGGTTCTGGGTGGAAGGAGAGGTGAGGTAATAGTGGGTCCAGACTCACCCAACAGGCACAGTTACCCCCAAAATGAGCTACAGGTTGTTTTCAGAGCCTTGTAAAACTACACTGCAGTGGTTTGGGACCAAAACCTGAGCTGGAAGAGACAGCCTTACAGCCAAAACCCCATTCGATTCCACTGCAGCATCCCCAGGCACACAGGGTCCATCCAGCCCCACGTGCTCTGCAATGGGATGGCAACAGGGCACAGATGTGTTCCAGATGTGCTCTTCCTTGTGTGGGGCTGGGAGGCTGTGTGGCAGGAGAGCAGGCAGTGGGATAAGGGAATAGGGATAACGGGGGGCAGAGGCTGTGCATGCTGAGGACCAGGTTAAACCTCATTGGGCTTTCAGAGGCAGCCAGACCCAATTCCCATAGGAAAACAGCAGTTTTTGGGACTAGCATTGCTTCTTTTACCAGCAGGTCTATGGGTTGGTAAACCCAAGCTCTGGAGGGAGAAGAAGCAGAAATTGAGCAGAACTCGGTGTTTTCAGGTAAGGAGATCAAGAACCTGACCAGTTTTCTCCTCCTTTCTTCCCATTTGCCTCTTGCCAAGCTCCCAGACACAGGCCTGGAACTGGCTAACAGCTCAGCCCCAGTCTCATAACTGCTAAAGCTGCTCCTTCAACAGGACTGGGCAAGACCATCCCTGCATCCCCAAAGTCCAGTTACTGCCTGCATCACCCTTGTGTGTGCAAAGAGCCCATTCCAGGTTCTTTTTTGGCAGAAATAGACATTTTGGGGCAGAAATAGACATTTTTGGCACTGCAGAATAACCACTTGCAAGCTTTTTTGGGCAGGGAAAGTGCACTTCTTGGTTGAGGTTTATGAAGAGACCTGAGGAGCCGTGGGCCCAGAGCAGCATCCAAGCACTCCAGGCCAATGGGAAGGATTTTTCCAGCTCCTCCTGCAAACGAGGCAGGGCAAAGAGACAAAACAACGGTGACAAAGGCAGTGCTGGGACACTGCTCTGGGGGCTTAGTCACTGTTACTGGATGCTCCCAACAAGCTGGGTTCCATCCATTGCTTTACAAAGCCTCCTGTTTCCCTGCCTGCACTGGTGCTGATGCTCCTGGGATGGAGCACGTTCTGCAGGGTTCTGCTTAGAGATGGTCTCTACCAGCACGATGCTGGGGCTGCATGGGGACATCACAGGGAGCTTTACTTACTAAGCACGTTTGAAGGTTTAAAGTGACCAGTTCAGGGCAATGGGCACCAATGTACTTCAGAGCTTCATCCTCGAGCTGGAAAGGAAGGAATCAGAGACTGAGGCAGTGAGCTACACAATACAGCTTAGGGGATAATAAAGCATCTATGGCTTGGATACCCATAGGGCAGAAGGGTACCTCCACACACACCCCATGGCTTTTGGGTTTTAAGCACCTCAGGAGCAGGGTGCAGACCCCCAGCACTAAGTTACTGATTCAGGAGAGGCTGAGCTGAGCAAACACAGATGTACCAAAGCCAGCAGTGAGATGAGGGATGAAGGAAACTCTTCCCTAGCGAGGGCCTGGAAGTGCCATCACCTTTATACTGCAATAGAGGGACCCAGAGAGAGCCTTATTTTGATGTGAGGAGCACAATCATGCCCAGGTTGCTTCCTGCTGATAAAAGAAAGCTGTTGTTCCTAAATCTCTAAGAGCAGATGGTGAGTAATTGATAACAAGGATGTATTGCCATCAATATTACTCACGACTCCATAAATACTAGAAACTCAAGCTGTTCCTGTGACCTGAATCCTCAGAAGAGCCTGAGATTGTACCTTTAATCAAGTCATTTTTACAGCCATGTAATGTATTATATATATATTATAAGGTGATGTAAACCCATCTCATGTATTAAAACCCAACAGCAGGACCACTGACTCCAGCCCTTCCAGCTGGGCTGCCTTGTGCCCATCAGCAGTGTGGTATTGCTTTGCTTAGCAGCAGCTTGCACGACTTTTGGTGGCCAGAAACAGGGCAAAACAGGCTTTTTGTACCACCAGAACCTTACCTACACACAGCAGAGGAAAAGGGCACTGACAGACTCAGCCCTAACCCCGCATCCAAGCCAATGGGCAGGTAATCAGCAATCGTTTTCCAGGTCTGCCTTGAGGCTCTTAAACCCTTGGGAGTCTCTGGGTCATGGTTTTAAGTCCTGCAGGCTCAGATTTACCCTCCTTGTTCAAGGACAAGATTCTCAGAGATGTGTTTGCTCCTTCCTTGCTCCTCAGCCTGCATTGGAAAGACCCCAGCCCATGTTCTCCTTGCCCTGTCCCTACATCCCTTGTCCCAAGCCCCTCTCCAGGTTTCCTGCAGCCCCTTTAGGCACTGGAGCTGCTCTAAGGTCTCCCCTTCAGGAGCCTTCTCTTCTCCAGGCTGCCCCAGCCCAGCTCTCTCAGCCTGGCTCCAGAGCAGAGCTGCTCCAGGCTTAGAGCATCTCTATGCTCCTCCTTGTAACTCCTCAGTAAAGCTGCACTACAGGGAAGTATTTAACACACAGAGCTAAGACAGCAAAGCAAGATTAAAGGAAATCAGTCCAAGTAACAGGAAATACAAGGGGGCAACCCCCCCCTTTCAGCTGTAAGAGTCTGCACCATTTACATATCCCAAAGCACAACCAGCCCAGTCTCTGCAGCCTCTTCAAAGCACAGTTATAGCTCAAGAGCTCTGCGATGTACTTGAAGCAGCAGCGTGTTCCTGACTGCTGCAGAGATGGGCACACACACAGTGATTCACTTGGACTAAGCACAGGATCCAGAGGCCACGCAGAGGAGATCCCATCACCAGCACAGAGGTAAGCTCTGGCACGCTTTCTAACATCTGAGCCCTCAGGAATGGATGGGTGCAGCCATGAATGATAAAGTTATCTCCTTTGGGAGCAAGGTTTCCTCAATGGGTCACCAGTGGGGAAGAAAGAAGAATGGTTCTACAGCAATTTGTTCCCTGTCCCATCACTCACACTGAGCTCAAAGCTATTCAAGAATCTCACTAAAAGCAGTTAATCTCCAACAGAGTCATTCCAACAAATGGGAAAAGCCCCATCTCCTTCACCCCCACGCTTCCAGGGAGAGCAGGAGGGGTGTTGAGAGCAGAGGGAGTTGTTATTCACTCTCTAGGGCAGTACCTGTGTGCAGCCCTTCAGGAACAGGGCTTTGAGTCCTCCGCAGCCTCTCACCAGGGCCTGGATGCCATCCTTGGTCACTTGGTCACACCAGGAGATGTTCAGCTGTTCCAGCAATGGGCAGCCCTCGCTTTGGGAAGGAAAGGAAAAGCTTGGGTTTGGTTTGGATACAAATCCTGCTCAGTGATCCCATTCTGGACACCCCCAGCTCCTCCGCAAGGACACACACTGTGGGTCTCTGGATCCAAATACAACCAAAGCACCCTCAATGCAACCCAAACTAGGGCTGATTTCTGCCCAGGTCTAACACTGCATCTGCAAATAGCTGCCAGGAGGAGTAAGACCCACTTTGTAAGCAGGAACACGCCACCATCCACCTGAGAGAGCTGCAGCACAAGTGTGGCCTTGGGAAAACAGGGATGAGGAGGAAGATGCTCAAGGGAAGGGAGCAACAGGCCCAAAGAGAACAGAACCATTCACTTGCTCTTCCAGTTCTGGTGTCCAGATTCACTCTCCAGTGGTTTTTTTCCTGTGATACAGCTTCCCTGTATTTTCCTTTATTCTCTTATTGATATATCTTAATGTATTATGTTATCTTATATTGACTTTATTATTTTTTAATAGCTTGGCCTCTATTGCTACCTTCAGTGGGGTTTTCCTGCCTCTTCTCCCATCCCAGCATCTTCCCACCGATGCCTGCCTGTCCCTTCCTTTTCTACATTACTTGGCCATTCCACTGAGCAGATTGGAGCAGTTCTGGGGCTCCTAAGCAGTTCAACAAGCCAGCCACATACTGGTGCTCACCCTCTGGCTCTCTAAATAACCACTAAGCAGCAATGGAGTGAAGGAGCTGAAGAATGAGCCCTTCAGAAAGGACTCAAAAGGCCCCAAAGGCTTTAACAGAGCACAATCCTTTCTTGTACTGCTCCTGGCCATCAGGATGGATACAAACAAGGCTGAGGGCAGGTTTCCTGAGTCCTCCTCCTCTGTCTCAGCAAACCAGGAGGCATGAGGTGAACACTGAGCTCCAAATCACAGCTACACCTCCAAGGCACACAGGATACAGGCAATGGTGGCTCTGTGATCCACCAGCAAGAGTCAATGCTGTCGAGCCCTACCTGAGTGCTTTCAGGGACAGGTTGGTTATGGAAGTGCAGGAAGCCAAGTCAAGGTGCCTGAGTTTAGAGCAGAACTTGCTGAGGCTGGTACAGGTCCTGCAAGAGATCAGACCGGACACACTCAGGCCACAGAGCCCACCACATGCATCCCATCACCTCCCACCGGCCTTCCCTTATAGCAGGGCTGGAGAACCCAGCGTGGTACCCATGGAACAGGGGATGCAAAGAGGAGTTTTACTCACGCGTCGGTGATCTTGGTGCAGCCGTTCAGGTTCAGGACTTCGATGTTCCTGCAGTTCTGGGCAAATGTTCTTGAGGGAAGGAAAAGGGAAAAACCACTGGATTTCAGGCAGTGCAATTCCAGTGCTTTACAGCCTTTGCTTGAAGGGGAACACAGATAACAGCTCACAAACTTGGGAATAGACAACAGGAAGAATCGATGCTGCCCCACACCTTGCCTTGGCATCTCCCAACCTTAAGGTAAAGGTTGGTAACTCAGTGCCAGCTCCTGCAGCAGAGGTTTTAATGAGCACTGAGAGGAATGGTGACTGTGTGAAGCTAAACCATGGCCAATTAAAGATGCTTCCATGAGAAATGAGCATTCAAAAGGGCTTCAGCATTAACCAATACAGTCACAAGGATGCTGTGTTACTGCTCCCGATGGCTGATGTCAGACACGCAGGCTGAAGAGCTCAGGTCCAAAGCGTTCCTTGGGGCCTGCAGTGATGGGATCCCTCTCCCCATCCCCTTTAAGAGCAGGGAGAAGCCACCCCAGTACCTCAATGCGTTGTCTCCCACTCCCAGGCAGCCGCGCAGGCTGAGCTTCCGCAGGAAACCCCCGCATCTCTTGGAGATGTTCTCAACCACCCGGCCCTGGTGGAGACACAGAGCAGCACAATGAGAACCCCCAGCAGCCCCACACTGAGCTCCCAATGCTGCACGTCAACAAGGGGGGTGTTTAAGGAAAGCAGGGCTCACAAACAGAGGCCAGGATAAGGATGTGGGGCAGGGAGAGGGGGGATTCTTCAGCTTCTGAAGATGGGGAGGTAAGGAACAACCACCTAACGCCACACAGGCTCCTGATGGCTGAGGAGCTTCCTCCTGGACATCCATAGATGAAAGCAGCAGTGCCCTGGCTCCAACAGGGCAGTGAGACTTGCAAATAAGCACAGTCCATGCACTGTAACTTCCTATAATGAGCCCTATTCAAGAGAAACAGGAGGCAGAACCAGGCCAGGAGCTTTCTTCTCAGAGAAAAAGGGATTCAAACATCTGTGTTCAAGATGGGAGCCTCCAAAGACACCATTGAGCATCTCTGGAGACAGCCTGGCACTGACCCAGCTGCTGCTCACTGTGAATGAATCCCACACACAACCACACACTGGTCTGGGTTGGAAGGCACCCTAAAGCTCATCCAGTTCCAACCCCTGCTATGGGCAGAGACACTTTCCACCAGAGCCGCTTGCTCCAAGCCCCCCAAACCATTGGGATAATATTGGCATCCATGTGCAGAGATTCAAACACCTCCCCTTGTCTATATGGCTGTTCACCACAGAGCAGGAACATCCCTTTGTTCTTCAAGTTATCAGTTGGCCTTTAGGACCTCATACCAGTGATGAGAGCGTTCTATAATCCTTCTCCAGTCCAAGACCTGATCAAGCATCATAACCCCATCATAACCATCAATGGGATCTCTGGATGAGGTTCTGGTGACATGGGGCTGTAGTGTGCTGTGGAAGCACTGCCCTGGCTAAGGCTCAGCCTGCACCTCCATTGGAAGGGGTGGAAAACCTGCCCCAGTCTGTGTGGTTCTGCAGCTCCTCCAGCAAGCTTTGGAATCCAGAGGCTTGGATGAGGGCATTCAGACACGATTCTGGAGAGAGGTCACCTCAATGGGCCTATGGACATCCCTTTAAAGCAAAGGACATGCAGGCACCAGGCAGCCTTGGAGGTGCTTTCAGGTTAGGTACAACCTACCCAAGCGTTGTGCTTTCAAAGGGGCAGCCTGTGCTTCTGCAGGAACCTCTGTGTGATGCATGGGGACAAAGAGGCATGAAAGCCATGTGAAAAGTGATGGGGAAGGAGAAGAGCATCGCTTGTATTCGCAGTGCTCCTTCCAGCCCTGAGCCATCACTCTGCTCTGCCTCCATGGAAGGAAAGCCAGAACTTCCAAGGGTTCATGAGCAAGCAAATCACCCCATTTCCTTCCTCTGAGAAGCCTCAGGCCACTCAGGTGCAGTACCACAGACCTCCTCCTTCAGCAGGGGTCCAAGCTGCTCAGATACAGCAGCAGGAGATGGATTTCACCATTTCCTCCTCAAATAACGTGTGTATTTCCCCCCCCCCCCCAGTTCCCATGGGTGAGAATGTTCAGCCCCCATCTGGGCTATGCCTCTGTTATGAGTTCAAATGATCTGCTCCTTATTTCCCTGCTCCAATATAAAGAGGATAGAACATTCCCTTTTGCTAACCAATGCAAGCTCCACTCGAAGACCAGCACAGCAGCATCCATTCCCACCAGTGCTGAGTAACCCCCATCTTACACACTCACAACAGCTACAACAAAGCCTTGCCAAAGCTGCATCTCTTAGGAACTATTTTGGCCTTATACCCCCCCAAAACACTTTCATGTATCAATACATATATCAGTGTCTGATATTAAAGCTAAGCCAGGACAGGACAGACACATTCAGGCCATGTTTCAAGGGATATTCAGTGTTAATGGTCTAAGTCAGGGCTCTGTTAACACCTAAGTGAATAGCAGCCTCCATTCTGCTCTACAGGAGCAGTAGCTCTCCACCAGAATGGAACTGTTCTCCTTATTTCTGGTCTCAGGGCACACCCAGAACCACTTCCCTTCTATTACCACCTTTAAGTCGTGATACAGACACAGAATCCTGTCCATTTTCAGGATGCATTGCCAAGACTTTAAAGTCTCCTTGAAGCTAGGAAGGACTGAAATGAATGATTTCTCTCTCCAGGGAAGGTAAGGAGGGCTACATTGGGAGTATTAATCCATTTGGGGCTGTAATTACATATTAAACAAGAAAAAAAGGGTTTGTATGTCACTTAATTATACCTCAATATCCCTCTGGAAATCAAACAGGTCAATTCGCTGCCAGTTGCTGCCATCCAGGGCCAGAACATTCCATGCCTTTATTGGGGGAAAAGAAAGGTAAATGTGTTGTTAATAGGGAAAAAAGATGCCAATGGGGACCCAGGTACAGTTTGTTCCTTTTAGAACCAACTCTGTGGCTCAGATGTAAAAGCAACAGGTCACTAGAGCATCTCTTGCTCAGACAAATCCCTTCTCTATGGGGCACACTCTTCCAAGCCCATGTGCTCCCCCTCAAGGTGAAGATGCTGAGGCAGGACAGGAGGCAGTGCTGCAGCATCTTCATGGTCCTGGATGCAATTTAATCCCCTCTAATCCAGCTAAACCAAAGCCTTCAGGGGATGCTACAGTGTGAACATGAAGGATACCAGGACATGAGGAAACCCTGTACCAGGTACCTACAGTGCCAAGAGAAGAGAAGCCAGGCTGAGGGTGCAGAGGGGGTGGTGGTGTTGGGATGGGGGACTTGGTGACCACATCCCATAGTGGTGGGTGAAGCTGTCACCTCCTCTCACACCTCTCTTGCCTCCAGCAGAAAGAGGTGTTCCAAGCACTTCCAGAGCTTGGTGCACTTGGTGCCACGTTCCACACATGGGGAATTCAGGGCTGTGTAAGCTGTCCAGCTAACACAGCCAGCTCTGACCCCAGAGCCCTGCACCTGGGACTTACAGCCTCTGCCTTATGGGGTTGCTTTGGTTTATTTAAACAACCACCCAAAATCTCCCATGCTAGAAAGGAGAACCAGGAACTGAAAGTTACTAATTCTGCCCTTAATGAACCAAAAAGGTTGTCAACACAGAACATGAAGTATGCATGACGTAATCAAGGTGCACACCTAGATCTCATCCTAACCATGAGCCCATCATTATGCCAGACAATGTGTACGTGCATGTGTTTATACTACATCTATTACATGCACTCAGGTGCATCTCCATCACCACGTAGCAGCTGGTGTGCAAGCCATGTGCAGACAGAACTGTAAGTAGTCATTAAATCTCTGCATTTTCAATCTCATTGCTGATGTGCTTTAAGATCTGGTTATAACCATGAGAGAAGTTAAGGGCTCCAGCAGAGAATAAATGCATCAGTGGCTGCTGATTTTAGTGTGTAATGAAGGGAACTTTACCTACAGCCTTCTGGAGCTCTAGCACAGGTACTTCAGTCCTTTACAATACCTGCTGGGTCACAGCATGACTACAGCGTTCTCTGATGCCCTGTGGATTGTGTGAGCAAGAACAGGAGCAAGTGACAGAAAGGGGAGCACAGCCTGACATTGGCAAGACTCTCGGGCAGCCTGTTCTGGTCTGTATTGTTCTGCTGGAGCAGGGGATTTGAGCTGGCAGAGCTTTCACCACAAGGCTGGTGTTATGCAGAGAGCACAGGGTGGTAACTGCAACACCTGGACATCACCCAGCGGGGTTTAATGCACTTAGGAATGGGTAAGCATGGGTTTTCTCACCCTTATGCACTCTGAATAATGGAGTTCAAGCTTGAACCCAGACTGCTCAGCTCTGGAGGTGCCACTCAGCATTGCCAGGGCACTGACAGCACCACTGCAACCACCCTCAGCATGGAGCCCACTTCCCACTCCTGGCTGCAGTGATGCCTCCTCTGTGCATCTGAGTACACTGGGCAAGACAAAGGACCCAAACAGCTGTGATGCCTGTAACTGGACCTGAAGGGGGGAGTCTTCCCAAGTGGATTTTGGGAGCTGAAGCCCTCAAAACTAGGAGCTGCTTCAGGAAAAAACAACCTTGAGGAAAACAGACCCAGTTCAACTTCCATCCTCACTTCGAATACAGGAAAGTTGCTTTCATTGACATTTATCTCCACCAAACCCCATAAGATGCCAAAGGATGGTGTTTTCATCAGTGCAAACAGACCTGGGCTGACTGGAGGGTTCTTGGGCATAAAGGGAGCCAGCTCCATACAATAACCATGAAGGGGATTTCAAGCTGAGTCCCCCTTCACTGCTGATATCAGAAGCTTCTGGACTCGTGGTGTTATTCAGTGCCCTGTGTTAACAATAGCTGAGCGACACAAAGCTCCCTCAGCTAAATCCTCGTGGTCTGACATATGAGGGGAGGCTGGGGCCACCCAAATCCAACCCAACTGTTCCCATCCAGCAGCAAGGAGGGAGGTTCTTACCCTGGAAACCTGAGCACAGCGACACAGAGTGACCACATCCAGGAAGGAGAAAATCCTGTAAGAGAAAGAAAAGAGCCCTTCTTGGTTACGGGTGTTTAAAGCACATTAAAGCAGGGTGAACAAAGGGGAAAGCAAAGCCCTGGAGACAGCAAAACTTCTTTGTGATTCAGTTGAAAGCTGCTGTGAAAAGAAGTGCAGGGTTAGCAGCTGACACGTGAAAGCAGGACACAGATACCGAGGCACTGGGGAATATTCATCTCCCACCTTGTGGTGCTTGCTGGTAGCAAACTGAATGGTTGTTTATCAAGAGATGCTCACGGGTATCGTGTAGCTTAATGGTTCAGGATAGGGCACAACATTCACATTGGGGTGTTTGGCTCCTGTTTGACACAGGGAGAGGTTGTCTGAATAACCTAAACCATACACAACCACATTGATCTCTTCACATTAGGGAGCTTTCAATGGGCTCAGTACATTGCGTGTACAGGTAGGGGTGTATGTGCCCCAGAGGAACGCACGGATGTCACAGCCCAGTGTAGCACTGCAAGGTGTCATTGTCGAATTCCTTCCTCCCAGTAAATAGGACAGCACCAGCAGCCTGTTGGCCTCAGCCCCTGGGTGTGCCCTGGCAGGGCAATGACAGAGCAGTGACCACATCGCGTCTCCAAGGCACTGCACTGACACCCATCTCCCTGCTGTGAGCTGCAGTGGTGCCCAGCATAATCCTCCTCCTGCCCCTGTGTGAGCAACACCTCGTGTGTGGAACAGCTGTGTGAAATACAAGGGATAACCCCTGCACCGGAGAGGGAGGCCATGGGGATGCTGCGAGGGCTGGAGCAGCTCTGCTCTGGAGCCAGGCTGAGAGAGCTGGGCTGGGGCAGCCTGGAGAAGAGAAGGCTCCTGAAGGGGAGACCTGAGAGCAGCTCCAGTGCCTAAAGGGGCTGCAGGGAACCTGGAGAGGGGCTTGGGACAAGGGATGTAGGGACAGGGCAAGGGGAATGGCTTGAACCTGCCCGAGGGGAGACTGAGCTGAGCTCTTAGGCAGAAGCTCTTCCCTGTGAGGGTGCTGAGGCGCTGGCACAGGGTGCCCAGAGAAGCTGTGGCTGCCCCATCCCTGGCAGTGCTCAAGGCCAGGTTGGACACAGGGGCTTGGAGCAAGCTGCTCCAGTGGAAGGGGTCCCTGCCTGTGGCAGAGGCTTAGAACTGGATGAGCTTTAAGCTCCCTTCCAACCCAAACCATTCAGGGATTCTTTGACCATTCTATGTCACGACACGATGATCGCACGATCCATCTTTCTCGACCAGCAGGTACATACAAAACACTTCAGCAACATCAGTGTTGATGGAAGAGAAAAGGATGCTCCTGCTTGAGGATGAATCAAAGCACGGATGCTTACAGGTATCACATAGCTTTAGCAGTCAAACCTTCAGCCAGGCTAGGGCAGAATCAACAGCCACGTGTGCTCCTGTGTTCCTACACCATCCAAACACACAGATCCAAGGAGTCTGCTTCAAGATAGCTCTCATCTGTTCCTTATGCATCTCATCATAAGATATTTGCACTTCAAAGGTCTGGGAAAGAGCTACACACACTTCACTGTAACAGCACTTTGGGAACCCACTTGTGGATGTGAGCAGCAGTTTCACACTCCCTGCTGATGGACAAGTCTTCCCCTCCCCTTAAGTGTCATTCACTCCTGCATGTCTGCGAGCACTGAGGATTTATTCAGCACAAAGCCCATGTACAACAATACAAGGAAAGCCTGGGGAAATGGGAGAAGCAAGGGCCAATTCTTCCTTTCCCCCTGGATTCCCATCAGCAAACACCACCCCACGCTCCATGGGAACAGCAGCCGGGTCAGGAACCACGCAAGCTTTCTATATTTTCCTTAGCTTGCTTTCTCCATGGAAATCCCAGGCTATGAATAACCCCCTCATCCCTCCATAGGGGTGATGAGGTCTTGGCCAAACGCTTTCCTGCTTCCTGCTCCTCCCTTCCCTGCCTGCCCCTGCAGCAAAAGGGATGTCAACACAGCAGAACACTCGCCCTTCTCCCCTCTATGCCCTGGTGCCCAGCTCTGCCAGGAGCTCCCTTTGGAGTCCTTGGCTCTGCAGAGCTGAAGAGCATCTTTCAGTGCGGTCTGAAGGGCTCCTGCCCTTGCTCAGGAGCAGGAGCCTGTGATTCAGCACAATGAGCCTGCAGGAATGACTCCTGCAGCAGCAGTCGCTGCTCTGCTCCAAGGTTTGCTCATTGCAGGCTTGGCTCCAGCTCCAGCCCTTTGGTGAACCGGGGAGAGCAGCAGGAGCCCCATTAAATCCTGCAGGCACAATGACACCAGCAAGGATTTCCAACGCCACCCTGAGCCAGCCTTGCCCCCTCTAAGGAGCTGCCCCTGTAGGGACAGGGCAAGGGGAATGGCTTGAACCTGCCAGAGGGGAGACTGAGCTGAGCTCTTAGGCAGAAGCTCTTCCCTGTGAGGGTGCTGAGGCGCTGGCACAGGGTGCCCAGAGAAGCTGTGGCTGCCCCATCCCTGGCAGTGCTCAAGGCCAGGTTGGACACAGGGGCTTGGAGCAAGCTGCTCCAATGGAAGGGGTCCCTGCCCGTGGCAAGGGGTTGGAACTGGAGGAGCTTTGAGTTCCCTTCACCCCAAACCAGGCTGGGATTCTATCAGTAACGGTTTCCCCAATTCTTCCTTAACACATCAACCCTCCCAGAGCTGCCAGTAATAACCCACACCAACAGCCACCACCTAACAGTGATGGCAGACCGAGCATTGCATTCCAAACAGGAATTCAACCCAAGTGTCAACTGCAGCAGATGGAATTGTTTCACCACTGCTGCAGGCAGGGCACTCTGCAGGCTTCATTCAGCCTCTTAATCCACTCAGGGTTTTCCAGGACTCCTCACTTTCCCACTGCCATTCTAATTGGATTAGGGTCAAGACTCTAATGCCACCCCTGGCTGCTGCAGGCTTGGAGGTGAGCTAGCTTAGACCTTCAGCCTGCTATAATTATCCAGTGACCCACCAGTCCTGTTGCATTTTCCTCTGGGCCCATTTCATACCCATGGGATGCTGTGCAGAGGAGAAAGGACAACTTTGCTGTCACCTCATTGCTCCCAATGGGCCCTGCTCCTGCCTGGTCCTGAGCAGAACTCGAGCTCCTGAGGAATAAATCAACTTGAAGGTCAGGTAGCAAAGGCAATGCCCATGGCTGTGCTGGAGATGGGCAGGCAGCAGCACAGAGGAAAAGCTGCTTAGGGCAGGAGAGAACTGAGGACTGCTTGACCTGCCCATGAACCAGCAAGGAAAAGAGAGCTCCTGCTGCCAAGGAAGCTCTTGAGCAGCCCCACGTCACAGCAGGAGGAAACCTGCTTCAGAGATCCCCCTGCCACAGAGCATCCGCATCTGAGGCTGGGGTTTGGCTTCCAGACAGGCACCTGGCAAGCAGCCCTCAAACGAATGAATGCACCTTTCCCAGAGGATCATCGCTGCCAGCGCAGGGAACCAGGGATGGGATGGGGAAAGGAGCACAGGCACAGCTGCCATTGACCAGGAATGCAGTGCTGAGGGTCACGGAGGCAGGGGCAGCAGTGAAGGGTTGGCTCCTTTGCCAGTGTAAGGGCCGTAGTGATGGATGAAGGTGTAAGCTCCTACAAGCTCAGCTGGCAGCAGGCAAAGCTGAAGCAGGCACAGCAGTAGGAGGACAAGGATTCGGGACCCATCAACTGATCCCTAGCCCCAAACTGCTCTATTCAGAGCCCTGCTCTTGGGGAACACAGGGCAAACACCACCGTTACCAGCACCAGGGCAGAACACGACAGGAGCCTTGCAAGGAGAGCCTGCAGTGTGTTTGCCACCTCCATCCCAGCCTCCCAGACAAAAGCACCACTGGAGTCACACATTTCTGTCTCGGGGCTGTGACAAAGGCTGCTGTTCACCCCTCTGCTATCCTCCCACTCTTCATTTTGCTCAAATACAGCTTTCCACTCTGCAGCCACATTACACGAGACATCAATGCCATCTGCAGAATGAACGAGCCAGGGAACAAGACATTACACAGCAGCACTGCTTAAACACACGAGGCTTTGTCTTGTAGACAGTGACACTCATTTACAGGAGATTCCTGCAGATAACTGCATCCAAGCTGCTCTCTGAAAGGCTGCACTGTCAATCCTCACTAATTGATTTTCACAGTATGCTAACAGTGAATCCCAACTCTCAAACCATCACTTATGAACTTTAAACATTTAGAAACCCACCCTCCTGCTCTCTCCTGTGCTCCTCACGCTGCTCAGCGCTTGCCCTGCTCTACAGCAGCTTGGGATGAGCAAGACACAGAAGACAAAAGCATCTCCACAGGGCAGAGCTCCTCTCCCCATGCTTTTTATCACCACTGGGTGCTGACATTAACCACGGTTTCTTGTCATGTCAATAACTAGAGCCACCTGCAATTACCTTCACCATTGATGATGCTTCACTATTTCAATCATTCTATTTGGTCCAGCCCCCCAGCTTCCAGCATGGATGGACACAGCTTTACTTCCAGATGCTACACAGTGATGTCTGAGGTACAACCACACGCACCCCATCCCTGCTCCTGCACCAGGGAAGGCAAACACTGAAGGGTGCAGATGTGTGTGCACAGGGAAGGGCAGAGCTCAAACCTGGTCCTTGGGCTCTGCCACCAGGAGCATCCTGCCCTGTGCTGAGCACGTCTCCTATGGATGAGGACCAGGACAAAGTCTGCTGGTGCCCAACTGCAGCAGAGAAATTCACTTTGTACTAGAATTGAACTCTTTGAGAAGCAGAATCCTGTTGCAGACATCAGCAGGTACTCACCATGTATTTTCACTAAGGATTTTAGTCCTAGGGTTCTTCCATCTACAAAACAGCAATTTGAAACCCCAAAACTAATCATATTTAGCATAAACTGCTGCAGACCTCTGCTCCACTTCTGCTTGTCTATGGCTTTTCTATAGTGACCTGATCCAAGCTCATGATTTAGGAGCATAACCAGCACAGTACCAGCCCCTGGGCTCCATGATGGGGAAGGGAAAGGACTCACCGGAGCAGCAGCTCTTTTGGAAGCTTCTTGTTGATCACAGCTTCATCGTTGTTTGAGAACATCTGTAAAGAAAACACAATTCAAGCCATTGAGCCATGGGTTCTCAGGAAGGAAAGGAAAGCTACCTGAGGGAAGAAGCTGCTGCTTAACAAAGCCATTCTGAGAGAGATGTCTGCCCCCAAACAACTCTCACAAGAGAAACGTTGGGCTCAAGCTTTCAACCTCCTGGATTAGATGATGGTTGGGTGGAATATTACATCCAACATGGATTATAAATGGTCCAAAACGCTCTGTGGGTTGAGAGATGAAATATAAATGGAGATTCAAGGCACTGGAGCTGCTCTAAGGTCTCCCCTTCAGGAGCCTTCTCTTCTCCAGGCTGCCCCAGCCCAGCTCTCTCAGCCTGGCTCCAGAGCAGAGCTGCTCCCAGCTCTTGCAGCATCCCTATGGCCTCCTCTGGCCTCATCCATCAGCTCCACATCCCCCTTGTGCTGCTCCCCACAGCAGGACCAGGACTGCAGGGGGGGTCACCCCAAAGCACAGCAGAGGGGGGGCAATCACTGCAGTGGCCAACAAGTGACAAAGCTGCAATGGACTCTGAACCCTCTGCAATAAGCTCAGTGCAGCTGAAGGGATGAGCTCCTCTGTTCCAAGGAGTCCAATGGAGAGCAGCCAGCGGTGCCGCGTGTGCTCCTCGAGAAGCACCCACATGGATTGAAACCACTCGGTATTGTCTTGCCATGGTGAAAAACCCAACAAACCCCCAACCTCCTCACGCTTGTGGCTGTGGGAGGAAGGCTGAGTGTGATCTGTGAACCAAGACTGCTGAGCAGTGATGCCTCCTTCTGTCAGAAGCCTTCAACGCTGCCAAAACCAAGCAGGGAACGATGAGAAGGAGCTTTAATTTCATTAATAAAGTTTCTCTTGAACCTTTACCTAAAAGCTGATCTTCCTGAGCCACAAACCTGCTAAAAAGTGCTGAAATCCCAGCCTGGGAAAGCTGATTCTAATGGCTTGATGCAGTGCTCTGAATGAATGGAGGTGTATGTATGCAGAGCAAATAAAGGCAGCCTCAGGCAGGTCACTCCTGTGGCACAGGATCAGATTAAGAGTTAAAAAAAGGAAAGTAAGACCTGGCTTATGGCGCTCTCATAAGCGAGACAACAGCTTCTGCAAGAGCAAACACCCTGTACCTGAGCCCCAACCCAGCCTCACCTCCCACAGACACCCCCTTCAGTGGGGAAAGCTAACATGGAACACCAACGTGCTTTTGGATATCGGTGATACCAAACAACAGAGTAACACCACCGTGCCGAGAGGATGCTCAAACCGATGCTTTTGGAGGCATCAAACTTCAAAGCTGGTTTTGAAGCATCTCAAGACCTCCAGCACGATGCTGAAGTGGGACACAACTCTCTCCAGCATTAGTCCTTCACGTGTTACTCAGAACGAGTGCTGTTCCCCCCTCCACAGATGCTGTTCTCACCTCCCACCAGATGATAGCGACTCAGTGAGTCTGAATGCATTCACAGACAGGCCCCACCTCAGCCCAGTTTGCAGATGATGAAACGGGGGTTTTGCCATTGCCCCAATCACACAGATTCCATGAATTCCATGCTCCATCTGGACTCGGGCACAAGAGGAGCTCCTCGAGCCCAGGACCTGGTTCAGACTCGGTTGCAACCGGTACCAACTGCTGAGAGCCACAGTGGGTCAGGAGAGATCGCAGCCGCTCCTGTCCCTGCTTCCCTTGTCCCAAGCCCCTCTCCAGGTTTCCTGCAGCCCCTTTAGGCACTGGAGCTGCTCTGAGGTCTCCCATTCAGGAGCCTTCTCTTCTCCAGGCTGCCCCAGCCCAGCTCTCTCAGCCTGGCTCCAGAGCAGAGCTGCTCCAGCCCTCGCAGCATCCCCATGGCCTCCTCTGGCCTCACTCCATCAGCTCCACGTCCCTCTGGTGCTGCTGCCCCAGGGCTGGATGCAGCACTCCTGCTCTATCCCATTAGCTGCCTCAGTCGATCAGCTGGGAAATGAAGGGAATTCTGCAGAGAGTTCTAATGAAGGAGAAATGCAGAGGAATTACTCATGGGAAAACGAGACGATGATTTCCATTCCCCCAGTCACCAGCACAATAGGGAACAGGCAGATCTCTGCTCCTTCCCATTACTGACCAGGCCAGAACCTTAGGTTTGACCCAGCACCCTCCACCCCTTCAACAACAAAAGGAGAAGGAAAATTAAAGGAGCAAACCAGACAGCAGCAGGAGACTTCCGAAAAGGAACCAGCCTGGAAGAGACCAGGCAGGGGCAGGAAGGATTAAAATAGAGATTCCAGAAGCAGCCAGCCTTTTCTGTCTCATCTGTATTGGCAACAGGGCTTTGTCTGAATTCAGATGTGCCTGTGTGAATGCAGGCAGCAGTCACTGCCTGTTGTTAATGGAGACTGTGCAGCAGGGAGGCTCCAGCACGGCATGTGCCCAGCACCAGCGGCTCCGGCACTGGGGTGTACTGGTAAGGCATGGCAGTGGGGAGAGGTAAATACACCCATGGACACTGGGACTCCTTGGCAGGGCCATACAAGAACAAAACCAGGATGAAAACAATGGTAAAGGCCATTTGAGACTTCCAGGCTTTTGAATTACTTCTAGGGGTAGAAGCTAGCTGACCTAAGCTTGCTTTTCCTACCATGTCCCTTAGCATCCTTTACTACCAGGTGTCATTCTCAACAGGATACAGACAAACACACAGGATCCCAGCCTGGTTTGTGTTGAAGGTACCTTAAAGCTCATCCAGCTCCAACCCCTGCCATGGGCAGGGACCCCTTCCACTGGAGCAGCTTGCTCCAAGCCCCTGTGTCCAACCTGGCCTTGAGCACTGCCAGGGATGGGGCAGCCCCAGCTTCCCACCACCCTCATTGTAAATCCCTGTTGGTGGCCACAGAGTGGATAAGGAAGGGGTTTATCTGCTGGGAACACTGGAGCTGCTGGTCAGGCCCTGGTCACATCAAGCCCTCATTAGAGGGCCCAGCACCCAAAGTGGGTCATCTGCATGACTTCCACAGAGGATGCAGCCAACAGCACCTTGGAGCTGAGCACAGTGGGTGAGTGTGTAATTATGAGTGTCCCTGCACCAGAAACACCTACATACGGACTGTACTCATCATACATGCAAAGAGGGGAGTGAACAACAACTGATGCAAGCTCGGAGAGTGAAGCAACTCCCAGCAGGCATGGGGTGAGTTAAAATAAGAGAGCATTGTGTCATTACTGCAGCTACTCATTCAGCCTCTGAGCAAGCCTTGCACTGAGATGGACCAGGTTCAAAAGCCATGCAGACAGGAGCCTCACCTGGCTCTCTCCCCCAGGCCTGATGCTGTGCTCTCCATCCTGCCCTGAGTGCATGCATGAGGTGGTAGTTAACATGGAAATGAAGTGTCCCAATGCTGGGCTGATCCAGCTTGTGCCCATTACATGACACAACCGTGTGTCACTGGGAAATGGGGTACAGCATCACCAACAGAGCTCTGCTCAGGAAATCCACACTCAAAGTGCATCGCTCTGTACTTTAGAAGTTCCCAGAGGAGGCCATGGGGATGCTGCGAGGGCTGGAGCAGCTCTGCTCTGGAGCCAGGCTGAGAGAGCTGGGCTGGGGCAGCCTGGAGAAGAGAAGGCTCCTGAAGGGGAGACCTCAGAGCAGCTCCAGTGCCTAAAGGGGCTGCAGGGAACCTGGAGAGGGGCTTGGGACAAGGGATGTAGGGACAGGGCAAGGGGAATGGCTTGAACCTGCCCGAGGGGAGACTGAGCTGAGCTCTTAGGCAGAAGCTCTTCCCTGTGAGGGTGCTGAGGCGCTGGCACAGGGTGCCCAGAGAAGCTGTGGCTGCCCCATCCCTGGCAGTGTTCAAGGCACAGGGGCTTGGAGCAAGCTGCTGCAGTGGAAGGGGTCCCTGCCTGTGGAGCTGGAGGAGCTTTGAGGTCCCTTCCAACCCAAACCAGTGTGTGCTGACCATGTAACACAGGGTTCGGCAGCAGTTGCTGATTCACTGCACAGCAACAAGGAAAAGCTTTTCCAGCAGAGATGGATTTATTCAACAGTTCCTGCAGAACTGAAGCCTCTGCTTCCAGAACCCCCTCCCTGCCCCTGCCCCATCCCACAGGAAGCCTCCACACTCAAAGTTGCCTTCCCCAGCTTACAGAGAGCTGGAAAAGCTCCCCATGAGCCACTCCGGGCCCTGGCTCCGATCAGGCTCCAGTGCAGCACAGGCTGGCAGAGGGAGGGACGAGGCCTCCTTCCTGTCAGTGTCCCCTCTGGCACTGGTTTGAGCGCATGGCTGGGGAAGGGCTGCAGGGGTGTTCCTATGGGGAACACAAAGGGATTGGTTTTCCCTTTTTTGTCTTTGGGAAAACCACACTGGAGGAGTCTCCAAGGGAGTTATTCCAACATTTACACTTTGCTGCCAGCCCTTAGGAACGTGATGGCCACAACACAAAGCACGTTTATTTGACATCACCCTCAGTGACCTCAGGGACCCTGTAAGCAGCTCTGTAACCACTTCACCCATCTCACTTGCCAAGAGGACTTTCCAGTAGAAGAGCAGCAGGGACTTGGGTCAATAAAGTGCCATCCATTCAGATATAAGGACACAGCAGTGCCTGTAGGATGCAGACACTGAAACCCACCCTCAATCACACAGGACTTAGCCTGATGAAAAGCCAAGGAGCAGGAGGGGGACAGCATCCATGTGCAGTGTAACATGGGTGGTCTACAATGAAGGCACACTGGGACTCACACACTCCAAGCAACACCAATGATGAAGCTTCAGAACCTGGACCAACCGAGTGCTATGACCCAGTGCCACAAAGCCCTGCTTTGCCAACACACATGAGGGGATTTAGAGGGATAAACTGCCCGAGGGGAGATGGAGCTGAGCAGAAGCTCTTCCCTGTGAGGGTGCTGAGGCGCTGGCACAGGGTGCCCAGAGAAGCTGTGGCTGCCCCATCCCTGGCAGTGCTCAAGGCCAGGTTGGACACAGGGGCTTGGAGCAAGCTGCTCCAGTGGAAGGGGTCCCTGCCTGTGGCAGGGGTTGGAGCTGGATGGGCTTTAAGGTCCCTTCAACCCAAACCAGGCTGGGGTTCTATGATAAAGCTCAAGGTTGATCACAAGGACTCCTTCACTGTCAATGTGACAGTTTGCAGAGCGTGTTTCTGCATAAAAACATGTTGTTTTTATGAAGCATCACCCCTCTCCATACTCTCTTACCTGCACACTAACACACTCACACACTAACACATTCACACACAGAGGCAGGAGTATTTAATACCCATCTTGCCCTGAAAAGCACTGAAGAACTCAGGTTAACAGGAGAGTTGGCCAAGAAGCTGCCATCAACAGGACATCCACTCACTGCTCATGGCTGTACTTGGTGGAAGCTGCATCCCAGCAGCACGATGCAGCCGCTGCTCACATCAGCTCAGGGTTTGGGGGGGGGGAAGCAGTTCCACACTGGTGACAAACAGCATCTGGTGACAAACAGCACCAGAGGGGGATGGTTGGGCTGGAAACTATATGAAAATCACATGAGGCTTAAGTTTAGAAGCACCAGTGCCAAAGGCAACAACCGAGCTCCCGGCACAGCCCCGCCGTGGACTTTGAACTCAAACACTTGTGGAGATTCAAAGCTCAGTGGGGGGAAAAAGGGGTGAGGAGCACTTGGAGCTGTATGGAATGAGTGGCTGGGAAAGGCACTTCAACCAGTTGGAATAGACTCACAGTTACCCACCTTAATGGGAACACCACCACTGAGCCCCTTGAGAACTGATGGAGCTCCCAGGAAGCACCAACACCACGAAGACACAACCAGGTTGATGCAGAGGGGGGGAAAAGGAAGGTGATGGACATCCCTTTGCAGTGCAAACCCCAAGCAGGCAAACAGTGGGGACATCCATGCACGGTGGGCAGCAGGAAAGGAAACCCCAAAACCAGTTCTGAAAGGACAAACAGCACCGACGGAGCGATCTGTGTGCCTCTGTATGGAGCAAACCCATGCAAGATAAATACAGCATTTTACAGCACAGCCTCTTGAAAAGCCATCAGCTCTTGTCCCTTTCAAACAGTGCTCTTGTGGACTGGTGTAATAGGAATGGAGGAGACAAACTCCTTACAGCAGCCTTCCAAACACAAGAGGAAGAGGAAGTCCCATGCTGAGGATGATGTGGTGGAAGTTGTTTAGACCCAGAGCTCCCTGTTCCTGGTCCACAAGCAAACACTGAGCAGAGCCCCCCTCCAGCTGCTGCAACCACAGGAAATGAAGCAATTAAACCCAGGGCAGAAAGCAGGCTGCAGTCATTAGAGGCAATAATGCATTCTGGACAGGGCTTTTGAGCCAGGAGAGGTGGGGAAGTGATGGTGGCCATCAGAAATGAAGGATTAACTGGGGCAGGTTATATCCCCACACCTTAGGGATTCACCTTCAGAGCGATGGAAGGGTCCTTGCTGTTCTCAAGTGAAACCTTTGTGCAAATTCATCCCAAGAGCTGGAATCCTGGAGGGACAGATCCCTGGGAGGGGGTCTGCAGCTCCAGCTGATGGCCCACATCCCAAAATCCAAGTGTTTAGGTCACTTATCTGCTCCAGACGGAGGACATCAACAAGCCCAGTACAGAGTCACTGACATGGAACAAGCCCCACAGCAAAGCGAGCTGTGATCTGGTACAAGCAGCTGAGCATAAATCACAGTGAGAAAAACATGGCATTCCGGCTGGATTTGCTTTGGAAGAGCTCAGTGAAGCTTTGAAGTGTCTCCTTACAAGCCCTGTCAACACACAGCAGCACCTCAGCTCCAGTTTTGCTCGCTTTGGGGACTGAAAACACTCTCTCCCTGTTACAGGGCTCAAAGAACTGAAACAAAGCTGACATGGATGGAGTATTGCTTCCCAAGAGCTGCTTGCTGGGACAAGGCTGAAGGGAAGCAGGAGTTCAAGCAGCAGAACTGCCTTCCTGGGGGCAAAGGGATGCTGCAGAGATAAGTCACACACAGGTGCCAGTGCCAGGCAAGCTCTTTGGAGGACACAATACATCCACACACGGCTCAGACTGATGGCATTTTCCTTCCAGCCTTCAGTCCCATAGGGAGTTATCTCTGCTTTAGGAAACCCATCCAGTTCAATCCATGTGGAGACTCCAAGGGAAATGGCTGGGGTTGAATTGAGCTGCTGGGACAAGCTCCATCGCGATGCTCCATGGAAGGAGGGAAGGTGAAGCCATCGGCACTGTGGTACCAGCCTGGCTCCCAACCAGGGCTCCACACAAACAAACTCCCATCTTTGGGGATTCACCTGGCATGCACCATCATCACTTCCTCTTCTGCTTGTGGGGGCTATGGAAAAGCTTGAATTCCTGCTGGCAACACAGAGCTGGGGTCAGGCTGAGCCACCTCTCCCTGGAGCTTCACCCTGCTCTGCATTCATCAACCTGATACACAGCCTTTATCCATAGTCATGGAATGGTTTGGGTTGGAAGGGACCTTAAAGCGCATCCAGCTCCAATCCAGCTCCGGGGACCCCTTCCACTGGAGCAGCTTGCTCCAAGCCCCTGTGTCCAACCTGGCCTTGAGCACTGCCAGGGATGGGGCAGCCACAGCTTCTCTGGGCACCCTGTGCCAGCGCCTCAGCACCCTCACAGGGAAGAGCTTCTGCCTAAGAGCTCAGCTCAGTCTCCCCTCGGGCAGGTTCAAGCCATTCCCCTTGCCCTGTCCCTACATCCCTTGTCCCAGGCCCCTCTCCAGGTTCCTGCATCCCCTTTAGGCCCTGGAGCTCCTCTAAGGTCTTCCCTTCAGGAGCCTTATTTGATGTTAGCTTCTGAATCAGCAATGCTAAAAGCATGAGGCTGAACAAAGGATTAGTAAAACCCTACAGAAATCAAACCCAAGCTAAAGACTTGATTCCTAAAGCCCTGCAGAAATCACAAGAGCTGCCTGCTGCACACACCTCTGATGTAGCTGGAACTGCCACAGGGGGGAAATTCATTGGGGATTTATGTGCGAACACACGGGGTTGTGATGTATTGAGAAAGGAAAGCTCCAAAGCTGGATGTACAGGTGAGATACGAGAGGGCTGCTTGTGATTGAAGAATTATCCTTTCAACCTGTGCCATATCCTGTATTTTATCCCCTAGAAACCATTCTTACATCCCAAAGGCTTTTGGATCAACTGTTTTGTTCTCCTCTTGTGCTCCTGGCTGTGAGACTGTTCTACAGACAGAGCATCCCACAGCAACACCTGGAAGCTCACTGTGTTCGTATTGAAAGTGCCATTTACCCCCCAGCATCAGCATCCTCATCCTCATCAGATCCACCTCAGAGTAGCTGCTGGTCAGAACCCTGGTAGCACACTGGGGAAGCAGGAGCTCGTGGTTCATCAGCTTTGCCTTTCCTAGGAGTTGTACCTGGTGCTGAATGAAAAACCCACTGTGGAAACAGCACATCCAGGAGCTGCAGAGCTCAAAGCAAGCTGGTGTCAGCAGTCAATGGCATTAAACAAAGGCAGGCTGAGCAGCCAGGAGCAAAGGTACCATCTTGGCTTCACCAATGATGTTTTGGGCATCAACCACATGAAAACCTCAGCATCCCAGGCAGGAGCAGCCAGCTGGTGCTCTGTGGCCTATTGCAGGTCCTGGGTTTAACACACACCCTGTAAAGGTTTCAATGTGCACCACTGCCCACAGAAACACCACCTAAGCCTGACAAAGGAGGGGATATAAATAAGACAGAAGCTTCCCGACTTCATAGGGACAAAGCCTATGGCTGTGTGTCCATATGATTCTTTCTTTAAGCTCAGTTTAGCAGGGTAGTGGTTTACTACAAATACCCTTTAACTGAACGAAACAAAAACCCCAAACCAGACATGCTTCAGTATCTTCAAGCCAAACCTGAGCCTCCTCCAGCTCTCCAAGTACGTACCAAGGCTCAGCACAAGTCAAATAAGCTTCTTTGATAAACAGATGTCTTTAGTTCTGTTCTCCAAAGCCTGCAGCTCTCCATTGCTGGTATTAAGGGGGGGTTTTCCCTGCTGGGTTTATATTCAGGCATGATCTAGACCAGGTCTAGTGGAAAGGTTGGAACTGGATGAGCTTTAAGATCTCTTCCAACCCAAACCATTCCATGATGATGGAATTACTGGCATCATCCTTGGATATAAAAATCAAACGATGGCATCTCAAAAGCCCTACCTGGGATGAGGTGAGTTCACCACATAAAGAGGACGTCGGGTCGGAAAGCAAACCTGATGGATCAGGCAGGCACACGGAGCCACCAGCACACACAGACTGCGGTTCACACTGGATCAAGGAGGCCACAACACTCAGGGCTTGACTTTCCTAATGGTAGGAGTCAACTGGGATGCACAGCAGGGTGATCCCTCGGTGACAACAGCAATTACCTGCTCTCCCCAGGCCCTGGTTAATAATGGTACCCAAGCTGAGCCATCCCCACGCGTGCCGGCGCGAGCTCCCGTTCCTGTTCCGCAAGCTGCAGGATGGACACAGCCCAAGGAGCCCAGCACCTCTCCCTAGAGCACACGTGCTCCATCTGCAATGGAAACCACCCTGGGGAACCCCTCCTGGGGCACTTCAGTGCTCACCCCATTAACCTGCAAGCAGCGCCCTCCCCAGTGCCATAGACAACCAAAGCAGTGACCAGGCTTCCCCTCTTCACTGCATGGGATGGGGAGGAAATCCAGGTTTTCTGGCATTTCTGCTTCTATTTCCTGCTGAAAGGACTGCTTTGCCACAGACTCCATGTATTGCTCACAGTCTGGGTTAAGAAAAGCAACTATAATTACTTGAGCCTGACAACGTGGCTCAATGGAACAGAGGAAGCTCAAACCCCATGGAGATGCCTGCAGCTTGCCCCATGGTTGGTCTGGTACCAGAGAAGCTCCTGTTTCACATCAAACACTGCTCCTCACCCCAGGCAGGTAGCTTTGTGCCAGATCATCCCTCTCAGCTCCATGCAAGTGCTCACCAGCTCCAAGCAGCGCTGCCCAACGTCATCCATCCCACCTGGAAATCCAGGAGGCTCTGGGGAGTGCTCTGCCCCACAAGGCTTCATTTGCTCTTTGATGAGGAGTGGGTGAGAGCAGCGGGTTAGTGGAAGCACGCTGAAGACACTCGGTCTCCAGACGACATCCCATGCGATGATGGATGAACCAGGTTACAGAAGCAAGGAGACCTTTGGAAGGTAACCAAAGCAGAGCACCAGCCCCTCAAAGGCCTCAGAAGGTGATGAGATCCCCCCCTCTTTGCTATCATGTAGTAGCTCATCAGGGATCACGTATTAGGCACCACAGGAAGCACAGAAACCCCAAACAGAAGGCAGGACTGCTCCATCAGGGCACGTTCCACACCAAACCGACACCACAGAGCATTAGGAGTCAATCTGGGCGATGTTTTCCCTTTTTGTTTGCTTTGCTGCAGTCAGTAATTATTCTCTCTGTGGTGGCCACACCTCCTGTAAAGGGACTTATTTAGAGCATGCTCCTTTGGCTGGGCAAGCTTTCATCCCGGAGAGCTCCGTCCCGCCTGGAACAGCGCTGCCTGCGCATCCACACCAGGAAGGATGCACAAGTGGGATTTAAGCAGCTTAGTCCATAGACCAGCTCCATAGTTTATCACTGGAGTAAGAAGCAGTGATGATTAAATCCCATCGAGATTGGATTTAGGAATTACCCAACAACAGCTCAGGAATCTGTTTATGTGGCTTAACAAAAGGCAATAAATTAACTCAGGGAACCTGAAGCAAACTCCCCCCTCAACCATTCACTTGTTAAAGCCTGGGACAGAGGCAATCCACGTTCCTCACAACCCCAGTTTAAGCTGGTTTTAGATAAGACTCCAGACTCCAAGGCCCTGCTTCCCAGCACAGTGGGAAAGGGCTCTAGAGGAGAACTCATCACCCACACTCCTGGGCTGTCTCCATTCATCTTACAGCATTGACCATACTCTGAGCAGCAGCTTCCTTCCACTCACACCGCACCCATGTGTAACTGTCCTTCTATCACATTAAATACGAACTATCACACCCAAAAGCACATCCTCAATAGCAGAGAGAACTTTTAAAGCACAGACATGACAAACGGGTTTCTAGAAAGCTGGAAAATTACTCCCCATGCTTCCCTTTGGAAAAACAAAGCTATTTCTAAGTGTGGCTACGTTGGCATTTCAGAAGCTTTCCACACCAAAACACCCTCCCTAGGAAGGCCTGTATTTAAAGCAGAGGAGCTCCAAACTCGTCCCTCCTGGGATATATGGGTGAGTGGGTCAGGGATAATCAATGCCAGGGCTAATGAAACCATGCCCTTCCTTTACCAACCAAAACACATCCACGAAACAGGACGTGGAAGCTCTGAGTGAACATTTCCAGCACACACCACCTCTCCCTATAGCAAAGGGGGTAAAAAAGGATTCATTTAGATCTCAGATCCTCTTGGAGCGTTTGACTTGTCCATTTTTGAGCTACGGGAAGAAAGTAACACACGATTCCAAAGAAAAGCCCAACTCAAAAGCAAACCCACTCAAAGCAAACCAAATGATGCTTTTTCCCCCTCTCTTCTTCCCCAAGGAATCTTGTTCTGCTCCAGACCCACTAAGGGATGAACTCCGGTGCTTCCAGAGAAGGATGAAGCCCCAAGCACACTGCCCCTCCCCTGCAACAGCCCCTCTGCAGCAAGAGGAAAGGCACAAAGCTCCCGTGCAGGCAGGAACAGCCTAGAACAGGCACAAGAACCCGGGATGAGCGGCTCCGCGTGCAGCCGCCGCTTCGGGAGCACCCGGGTTCAGGTCGCTGCCGTTCTCATCCGGATGCTGCAGAAACACAGCTTTAGCAGCATTTAACCCCAAATCACCCCGAGCCACCACAGGGCTCCCCATCCGCGGATTCCATAGAGGATCGCAATCATTCCCTGGCTGAAATGACTCGCATCGCCTGCACCTTGCTCGGCTCCAGGACCAGCTTCCAGCGCTGAACCGGGTGGACCTGGCCACTGCGGTTTACCATTAACCCGGGCTTCCCAGCCCGCTCTCTAGGACGGGGAGAACACGGCCACGTCTTTACCGTTCCGGGCTCGTTTCCTCCCGTGCTGCGCTCATCCCGGAGCCCGGCGGTGCAGGGAAGGAGCGGGCAGCTCCCTCCATCCTCCACAACAGCCTCTTCCAGCGGCCAGCTCCGCACCCGCGGTGACAACAACGCGGAGCCGGGAGCAGCCCCGGCTCGCACCCGCTTTGTGCCATCGCCTTTCAATGGATCTTATTGTTCCCCCTCCGCTCCTTCCGTCCTCCCCGCACCAGTGCCTTTTCCCGGCTATTGCCCAAATAACAACGCGCTTCCCCCCCCCCCCCCAACATTCCCAGTTCCCATTCCCGTTTTCCAGCCGTTTGATCACATCCCCACCAACTCGCTGCCAGCAACACGTTGCCCCCCCCCCCGGGAGGAGGGTTACATCGGGGGGGGGGGGGAGCGAAACCAGTTTGTACCCCTATACCCCCCCATATATGCACATACACCCGCAGCGCGGGTCACAGTCCCCCCCGAGCCACGCATACACGGGGCCTATTTAAGCCCCCACCCCCCAGCCCCATTCACACAATGCCCCCCCCCGTGTTACAACAGCACCTCAATGACCGGTTGTCCTGGTGGCGAAAAGCAGTTTATACCCCCCCCATACAACCTGCCTTGCATCCCCCCCGAAGACCCCCCCCATAACCACACGTGGACAGGGCCTGTTTAAGCCCCCCCAGCCCCATTCACACAATGCCCCCCCCGTGTTACAACAGCGCCTCAATGACCGGTTGTCCTGGTAGGGGAAAGCAGTTTATACCCCACCCCATATATGCATACAGCCCACCCTGAACCCCCCCATAACCACGTGTGGACAGGCCCTGTTTAAACACAGCCCCCCCCCCCCCCGTGTTACAACGGCGCCTCAATGACCGGTTGTCCTAGTGTGGGAACGCAGTTTATACCCCCCCATATACGCATACAGCCCACTCTGCACCCCCAACCCCCCCCCATAACGTGGACAGGGCCTGTTTAAACCCTCCCAGCCCCATTCACACAATGCCCCCCCCGTTACCACAGCACCTCAATGACCGGTTGTCCTGATGGGGAAAGCAATTTATACCCCCCCCCATATACACGCATACAGCCCACCCTGCACCCCCCAACCCCCCCCCATAACCACGCGTGCACAGGGCCTGTTTACCCCCCTCCCTTACACCAACCGGTTATTCCGGGTTGGGGGGGGGGGTGTCTCACCACACACTAACGCCGTGAGGGGGCCACACGCTGCGGCCCTGTCCCCCGTACCCCGCCATGTCCCCGGCGGGGCGGGCCCGGCCTCACCTCAAAGCGGCTCTTGGTGACGCCGTTCATGTCCCTCCGCATGGCGGGGCCGGGAAAGAGGGGGGGTAACGGGGGGGATGCGGCGGCACCGGGACGGGGAGAGGGGGTCCCGGTGCTCCGCGGCCTCCGCCGGCCGCGCCTGCTCCGGCCTCAACTTCAACCCAAAACAAAAACACTCCGCACCTGCCAGCAACGCGCCCGCTCATTGGCCAGCGCCGGTAAGAACGAGCCCCCACCTACCCCATAAGCCACCGCCCGCCTCTCCCGGGTCCTATCGCCCCCCCCCCGGGGGGGGGGGCACGGCAGGGATGTGTGGGGGGGTCGCGGTGTGGGGAGGGTGGGAATTAAGGGGTCCCCCCCCTCCTGCCCCGCCGCTCCCTTCCGGGAGACCGCGAAGTTTGGCCAATCGGAGGGCGAGGCTGGCGTGACGTCACGGTGATGTCATCCCCGCGGGAAAATCAAGCGTGGCTGAGCTCCCCCCCCACCCCAAAAGCGCCGCAGCGAGCACACACCGCCGTGTACCAAAGGGGTTTATTGGCGTGTAAAGAAACGCGTTTCTCCGCGATATTGCCCCCCAAAAAGGCGCCGTTACAAACCCAGCCGCGTATTTACACCATCAGCACGTTGTCCTCCAGCCCCTAATCCCCTTCCAACACCCAGGATCCATTCGGCTTCTGTCTCATTCGCACCTTTTGCAGGGTTTTTTCTCTTTCCAATACTGAAAGATGTAAAATAATCGTCCCAGAGACGGCAAGGAATCTATTAAAAATAAACCTTTTTGTCACAGACCGAACAGCCACAGGGTCAGAGCTCTGGTCTGTCTCTGTCACATGATTTATGTCATGGGATGACACAAGGAAAACAGGGCACCAAAATGGGGTGAAAAGCGTCCAACTGGTGCTCTCTGAGAGGAGACATGGTTCCCAAGAGGAATTCAGGATACTGAGCTTTGCTTGGGTGAGATCACTCCTTTCCAACCCATCGGTGTGGTTATTCGGACACTGAGCGGTGTTCCCTTGGATTTCCAGCGTGATTCAGAGCAGAAAAGGCCAAGCCCAAAGAACCCCCCCTGAAATCCCCAGTGCTGACTGAACACTGCTTTTATACCTTCACCCATCCCAGAGCAGCTCAAAGGGCGCTGGAAAACAAAACAACTCAAAACCTCCCCCCCCCTTAAAACCAGTGCATGATGAGGGGGAGCAGGAGCCACTTCCTTCTTCCAGGAAGCCCACATCCAGCGGGTCCGGAGCTGCAATCCTGGATCAGTTTCTTCCCTCCATCCTCTGCAATCCCAGAGCTCCAACATGTTTGCTCCAGGTTGACTCTGATTCCCTTTGATTTACCACATTCCCATCTTCTTGGTGCATGGGAGATGTGAAAGGGGAAGCTACAGGCTGCAAACCAGGAAGAGGAAATGGTGGGAAATACAAGGAAAAGCAATGCAGGGGCTTGGGGAAATTCAGGCTCCTGAATTCCACTGAAGGCAGGAGGAAGAGGTGGAAAATCCCTACAATTAAAAGCTTTGAATAAGCTTTAAAGCAGCAACTTGTAAGGAGCGGACTAGGAATCTCTGTGGAATCTTCCCCAAAACACGAAGTTTCATCCCAATCCCACTGGGAAAACCCTGGCTTCTGGGAATAAACAGTAAAACCCCCTGGGAGCAGGTAGATGATTCAGATGTGCTCCCAGAGCTCTCATTTCCTGCATTCCTCAGTGAATCACACTGAACTGCTTGGCAAAATAAAACCCTCTCCTGAGTCTCTTTTCCTTTCAGGGAAAACAAGACCATAAAGGATGCCCGAGTCATGCTCCCAATTCCAGCCAAAAGAGGAAAAATTGCCATCTTTGAGGGAAATCCCTGCTCTGGCACAGCTCTGTTCCCAGGAGGGGCAGCCAGGGGTCCTTTTCCAGCAGGGATATGAGGCAGCAGCACTTGTGAGTGGTACCAGAATCACCAGAAACAAAGGGAAAACAAGGCAAACCCCCAGATGAAACCCTGGAGGGTTCAGGAACCGGGATAAGCCCTGTCTGTGGCCGTGCCCACGCACAAGGCATGCTATTGCCATCACTGGAAGCATCCATAGTGGGGAAGCACTGTGGGCAGGACCAGGATGCAGGTCATAGCTCCAGGGATGCAGTGGGGGAAGCTCGAGGCTGAAGCCAACAGAGTCCCTTTTCCATTCAGATTTGCTTCAACATTCCACAACTTCACCACTTTCCAGGGCAGAGCAATTCCCAAGTTCCTGAGGCTCTCTGGGCTCTACATCACACCAGTAAAACTGAAGCATTCCAGCACCTCAATAAATAGCTAAACCAGAAGGGAAGTCCAACAAAGACAGCAATCCTTCATCACCAGGTTGGGAATTGAATCCTGCTATCCATCAGATCACAGAGCGGGATTCAGATCAGGGGAAGGTGAAGTTGTTCAGCCCTACACTGGCTTGGGCACTGAATGAAGAAATGCCACAAGAATCATATCAGACCTTATTGTTTTCTTTTCCTTCCAACCACCCTTTAAAAATCCAGCCCTAAAATCAAACTTCCTTGATACAAAAGCAACTTGATTCCGAGTGGGATGAGGGGAAGAGGGACTCAGACTCTCCGGAACAGCCCATGATTCCACTTGCACCACCCGGGGGTCTGCTCCCATACACTTTGCTTCACACCCATTAACTCTAATGGGGTTATTAATACTTATTAAAACCAAGTGTAAGCGCCAGCAAGGTGAAGGCCACAGTCAGGACCTGGATCCTGAAGGAGCTGCTGGCACTGGCGCTTTCCTTTGTCTTTGGAGATCCTTGGGAATACTTTTTGTTCCCCCCTTTTCACACACAGCCTGGTCAGCAGTGCAGCAGGTTTGCAAGGGGGACCTGGAGCCTGCAGGGCCTGCAAGAGCTCATCTCTTCCAGGCATTAGGGATATTAATTACCAATCAGAGCCACATCCATCAGATCATCATCCTCCTCCCCAATGAGGAACTCAGGGCTGGCACGGGGCGGGCGCTCGGAAGCAAGGATGGAGCTGGTGCCCATGGCCAGAGGCTGCTCAGCTGAGATGGGTGACTTGGACCAGCTCTCTGGCTTCAGGCTGTGCGACTTCTTCTTGTCCCTGTCCTTCTCCCGCTCCCGTTCCCTGTCCCGGTCTTTGTCTTTCACTTTCTTCTTCTCTTTTTTATGCTTCTTGTGTTTCTCGGCGCTGTACTCGGGTAAGGGCCTGATGCCATCGTCAGAGCTGGGGCTGTTCTGGTAGGACTTCTCTGCTATGGAGGAGCCCGACTCGCTCTCACTGTCGATGTTCTGGGGAGTGTATGCAGGGGACTTGCTGTGGCTGGGAGAGCAGCGCTCGTGCTTTGGGGTCGAGCCGCTGATGAGAGGGGACCCATAGCTTTTGGAAGAAGCCATCTGAGGCCTGAGGCTGTCCCCACCTCCTTCCCCAGGTTTCTGCAAAGTGACTTTGGCTTTAATGCTGGGGGAACCACCATCGTGTTTGCTGATGATGATTTTGGCCACGCCGGTGCTTCCAACGCTTTTGGAATCCGAAGTTTTCTTGGAAGAGTCAACAGATCCCCCAGAAACAGAGACTTTTGATTTCTCTTTGTCACTCTTCTCACGTTTGCCCTGGAATTCCCCTCCAGACATGTTGTGTTTGGAGGACATCGTATGGCTTGAGGAATTGGAACTTGGCCCCATTTGTCCATCCATTGGGTCATCTCCACCAGGCCCACTAGTGACAACCCCGTGTTTGAGCTTGTCTATGACTGCGGTCAGAGATGGCTTCTTGTTTCTGCTTGGAGACTTGCCTTTGGAGCTTCCATGCTGGTTCTGAGACGAAGACATGGAAGACCCACTGGATGAAAAGGAAGATGAGGACGCCGTCGAGGAATTCGATGAAGGAGGTGGTTTCTGAGACATCGACCCAGAGGATCCCATGCCTGAAGAGGACTTCATACTTGAGCTTGAGCCGGTCCCAGACATGTGGGAGCCTCCAGACCCTGAACTGATCGGAGACTTCGCTTTAGATGATGGGGGAGTACCTGGGACTGGTTTCATGGGAGAAGCAAGCTTCTCAGAACCTCCTGAGGGTCTCGAATGAGACGGGGAGATGTTTGGTTTACTCATGGACGGGTTCATAAGTGACGATGGCTTCCCTTGAGGTTTCATCTTGGTGCTCCCAGAGCCGCTGCTGAGGCCGTGTTTGGTGATGGGGGAGGATCCTGGTTTTCCCACTGATTGGGCTGAGCTTTTGGACTGGCCTGAACTCGAGCTGCCTTGGCCCGAGTAGAGGCTGCTGCTCATCTTGGAGCCTGAAGACCCTTCCGATTTGCTGCTTTTCATCTTGCCTGAGGTTGAAGAGGAGGAAGAAGAGGAGGAGGAGGAAGAATGGCTGTGATGGCTTTTGCTGCTGGAGGAGGTGACGGAGCCACTACTTGTGTACTGGCCGTGCGAAGACGGTTTGCCAACAGTCACTGTTCCTTTTGGGATCTGAATGGTGATTTTGGGGATGGGAGGAGTAGCTACACCAGGAGGAGTCTGAGATCGGCCCGAGCTCCCAGGTGATTTGGACCCACCTGTGCTTGCTGGTGGTGTGAAAGGCCTGTTGGATGAACTGTGAGACGGGGATTTCCCATCTGTCTCCTGCTTCTTCCGCTTGGGAAGCTTCTCTTTACTTTTGCCATCACTGGATGGCGTCCGGCTGCGCTTCCCAGGCTTCCCATCTATCCCGGCTCCTGCCATGGTACTTCCAGAGCCATTGCCTTCCTTTACCCGTTTCTGAGACTTCTCTTTCCCTAAATCCCCTGTGTTCAGCAAAGGGCTCTGCCCTCCACTGTGGTGCTCCATGATGTCCGAGGACCCCAGTGCTTTGCTTGCAGCTGCAATAATACTAAAGTCTACCGTGTCGGACTGAGTGTTCCCCTTGAATTTATTGTCCCCCCCATCACCCCCCAACACTTGCACCCCCAAAGTAGTAAGAGCCTGGGATGCATAACCCTTGAAATCATCCGTGTCTCCACTCTGGCTGCTCTCATCAAAGTATTCCTCCCCAAAGCCGCTTTGACTCTGACTGTTGAGCAAGTCAGGGTTGAAATCTACCCCATCAGGAAAGAAATGGTTGGAGGAATCACTGTTGGGGCTGACGGCAGCATCCGCGATCAGGTCCGCAGGGTCCGTGTAGGGGTTCTCGCTGGCGTTGCTCTGAAACACATCTGGGTCAAAGAGGGCACTTTGGGAATGGCCTGAACTGGAAGAGTCCCTCACTGGAGTACCAATGGGTGGACAGTCCTCAGTGGTGGGGGGGAGCTTGGAAGCCTCCTCTGCTATGTCCGAGAGGATGTCGGTGACGTCGGCTCCGATGCTGTCCGAGCTGGAGAGCCGAACCATCCTCTGAATACTGGGCTGCGTGTGAGGGATGGGCTGGGGGTACGTCGCAGGAGGAGTGCTGCACTGACTGGGGGCTGGAGTAATGTGGGGGGTGTCCAGGGTATCTGCAGTCATGTTGACGTCAAAAATGGGGTTCTGGGAGTCAACATCCATTGAGAAGAGCTCCCTCTGGAAGTCATCCTCAGTCTGGTGCTTGGGTTTGTCGGCTGGCGCGCGGGACTTTTTTTTCTTCTGCTTATTCCCCCCAGGAATTTCCATCCGGGGGGAGCCAGAGGAAGAGTTTTGCCTTTCCAGAGGGCTGCTCCCATACAGGCTGGAGAAATCCTGAGGGGGATTCTCTTTCAGAAGGTTCATGAGCATGGGGTGGTTCTTGGTGTTGCTTGCTGGGGAGGATACTGGTGGTGGTGTGTGGTGGGGAGGGGTTGGGCTTGAGCCAATGGCTGAGCCCACATTGCCTGTGATCTGCAATAAACTGGTGAGAATTGGGTTCTGAGACACTTTGCTGAAGTCCTCCCCGTGGCTCCCCACCGAGTCATGCCTCTCTTTCATGCTTATGCTCATGTTAAACAAAGTAGTGATGGGCCCCCCGGGAAAAGTGTTGGTTGGGGTAGTGGTACCACTCAGGGGGTTGGTGCCTGTGGTCATGCCATACCCTGGGCTGCTGGCTGGGGGGAGGTTTTTCTTCACCATATCTTCGACTGTCTCTGCAATGAGGGATAAGGCTGGTGTGTCAGCTTGAATGGTTTCTGCTTTCCTCCGGATTGCTCTCATGGTGACAGGGATGGACATACACCTGCAAGACACAATACAAAGGGGTTAGTGTGTGCTCTGCTGCCCACCAGCAGTGTTCAACAAGACCTTATCACAACTTGATTCTCCCTCTCTATTCTGCTCTGCTCTGGGGAGATCCCCCTGCAGTCCTGTGTCCAGCTCTGGGGCAACAGCACAAGAGGGACATGGAGCTGTTGGAGTGACCCAGAGGAGGCAATGGAGATGCTGCAAGGACTGGAGCAGCTCTGCTCTGGAGCCAGGCTGAGAGCTGGGCTTCTAATGTTCTGCAAGCAGAAGCAGCTATTCTCACTGCAAAGGCCTGTGCAGTGCCCTGCTCCCATTCTGCTGTGTTCCCAACAGTGGAGGAACCTTGGTAAAAGGTCTGTGTAAAGACAAACTGCTGGCAGCTATTCCAAGTCTTCTAAGGCTCAGAAAGCAGCCACCCCCACAAGAGGGCACCTGGACATGCATTCAAATATAAGAAGCTACAGTTGAATGCCTGGAATGGGGGTTTCAATAGGGCTCCAGCTTTCCTCTCATCCAAACAACCACTCCCAAGACTCACCCCCACACAGGACAGCTCCAGACCCATTGGGGTAAACATGAGATAGACACAGAGCACATCTGTATGAGCTGGAGTTCCTGGTGGCACAGAAAACCCTGGCTTACCTTTGCACAACCTTGGCAATGAAATCATCTGTACAGATCAGAGCATCAGACAGCCCCTTGTAGAGCTTACAGTTCACATGAGTGGAGTCCTGCACATCCATTACCACTACAAGAGAGGAGGAGGTTGGAAGAGATCAAACTCCTGGTTACAGTGGAAGGAAACTTTGCCACTTTTCCCATAAACACACTCCTGGCTGCTCCTGATTCCACTTACCACAGACCAGGGAGTCATTCACGGGATGCTGAAAGGAGACACTGAAACAGGAGTCAGAGAGGGGGCAAACTTCAAACTGCAGGATCCCAGGGGAATCTGAAAGACACGGAGACATGGGAGCTGTTCAACCAGGGAACATAGGGCATGAGCCAGAGTCACCAGCTCGATGCTCCCATATAGAAAGGGAAAAGCAGAGTGAAAAGGAAAGCATAGGCCTCATTTGTTCTTCCTACACCTGGGCCCATCACCCAGGGTTCCCCATCCCCACGTGCTGCACCCACCTTCCTTCAGCACCGTCCTCTTGACGCAGCTGCCGATGAGGGTGTTATAGGCCACCTGGTGCCGGATGAGGCTGAGGATGAGTGGGACCCGGCCTGGGTGCTGGAAGGCGATTTTACTGATCAGAGTTCCTTGGAGGCTTCTTCCATCTGGGAGAGGAGCATCTTTGTTCAGAAAGTAACAGTGCTGCTGTCCTGGAAGAGCCTGACAAACAATTCCTGCTTTACTCCAACTCCTGCTGGGTACAAGGCAGTAACAGACCTCCAGGAAGGAAAAGCATGCCCCAGATGCAAGGGACATCAAAGCCACCTTTCTGGGTGAAATGACTAACCAGGAAGACACAGCCTTCCAATCTGAACAAGCAAAACATGATTTTTGGCTCCTCAGAAGTACCAGAGCTGAACAGTATTCACTGTCCCCACTAAACTGCTTTCATACAGTGCAGCAGCCCTTGAGAGGTAGAGAGAAACCCTCTGAAGTTAACAAGAGATCCATCGCTGACACATTTAAGAACTAGGATTTTTCCTGCTTCTGAGGGGAGACTGAGCTGAGCTCTTAGGCAGAAGCTCTTCCCTGTGAGGGTGCTGAGGCGCTGGCACAGGGTGCCCAGAGAAGCTGTGGCTGCCCCATCCCTGGCAGTGCTCAAGGCCAGGTTGGACACAGGGGCTTGGAGCAAGCTGCTTCAGTGGAAGGGGTCCCTGCCTGTGGTAGGGTTGGAGCTGGAGGAGCTTTGAGGTCCCTTCATCCCAAACCATGCTGGGATTCTGTGATTCTAACTACTGTGGTCTGTATCTGAATCCCAATGCTTGGTTGTAACACAATACTTACTGCATAGAAGTGCATATTGTGGTTTAAAGGTACTGGATCAGCCTCCTTGGATAACTCAAACTGCGTGATCAGCTCATACAAGGGTACAAATGTTGGTGGTGTGTCGAACAAAGGAATACCTGAGGGCACAAGATGGCACAGAATGATAGCACCAGGGAGCCAGAAGGAGAAGGTGGGCCACAGAAGGTGCTACCACAGAGGAAACCTCTCCAGGTTTTCCTGACAACAGCACAAAACCTCGAGCAATTTTCCCATCACACGTTCAAAACAAGCAGCAGTTTATGAATAAAAACCTGGGGAGCAGCTATGAGACAGATCTGCCACCCACCTGTGCAGCCCTGAAGCTTCTGAATGAAAGCTCGAGACACCGGGATGGGACGTGGGAACTTCAGGAAGAAACAAGCTGGTAGATCCACACTGTTGGCACTAGTGATGGACGAGAACGACGGAGTTCTGAAACAGTGGGTTAACACAGGACCTTATCAGACACAGGGCATGGCTTTGCTGCCAACACCACACAGCCAATTTCCTGTTTGCTCCAACCCAAGCAGGCTGTTGGAGCTTCTTAACAACTAAGGTACTTCTCAAAAGCACGTCACATGCCTGAAATAGGGATTTCTTGGCTAAAGACAGAGCCATGATGCACTGACATCCCACAGCCATCTCCCCACTCTGACTCCAACAGAGGCCTGAGTGTTGCACGTGCATCTAAACCAGGGTGCTGAGCACTGTGTCCTTTGCTTACCCTTTGCTGTCAACTGGATGGGAGCCCATGATGAGCGGGGCGATTGGAAGTTTGTACATGGCCATGGTGCCCTCAATGGTGACCGACACGTTCATCCCCAGCGAGCGAGGGACTGCGAGAGGGAGCAAGAAACAAACACCACACTAAACCCAGAGCAGCTTTATGTGTGAAACATCACTGCATGGAAATCATCAGTCACAGAGTGGTTTGGGTTGGAAGGGACCTTAAAGCTCCTCCAGTTCCAATCCCCTGCCATGGGCACGGACCCCTTCCACTGGAGCAGCTTGCTCCAAGCCCCTGTGTCCAACCTGGCCTTGAGCACTGCCAGGGATGGGGCAGCCACAGCTTCTCTGGGCACCCTGTGCCAGCGCCTCAGCACCCTCACAGGGAAGAGCTTCTGCCTAAGAGCTCATCTCCATCTCCCCTCTGGCAGGTTAAGGCCATTCCCCCCTTGAAATACCTTACTTCCACCACAAGGCAGTTTCCAGCATTCACTTTATCACTAAACTGACCTACACCCAAACTACTCTTACTCCCTTAAGTTCTGTTTTCCTCTTGCAAGGTGAAGCAATTGCATCCTTCTTAAGAGACTCCAGATACATTTGTAAGTTTGTAGTATGCTCTTTACAATGCAAAACAAATCATGATTTCGGCCACTTTCACCCTCTCCTCTCCCAAGAGCAGCCTCAGCTTGAATAGCTGCTTGGTTTTGTCATTTTAGTGAGACACAGATATCCATGTCCATGCATAGAACCTCATCTTCTAGTAAGATGGCAGAGATACAACAAAACAGAGCCCATGTTAAGGATGAAATTCACCCTAAGGAAAAAAGCTCTGTGTGCACCCCATCCCCCTTGGTAGCAGTCTAGTTTGAACTCCAGAACAGCCATGAGAAGATCACCAGCATTGAACCCATGTCCTCTGCAAGTCAACCCATGACTGTCCTGTGTGACAGGGTGACAGCAGAGGGCAGTGAGGCTGCTAGAGTTGCCTTCTTTTCCCCTCCAAGCAGCAGTAGCCCTCACTGAAGCTGACCTACCATTGTTCTCATGCAAAATAACAGGGGCTCCAGAGCCATCTTCAAACAAATCATAGGGCGAGACGTAATATTTGAGGTTCATCAGGAGACCTGTGGGAGAGAAGCTGCTGAACTTGAGGGTACAAGTCACCCAGAGCACTATTAACCCCCACAGCATTCACACTGAGCCACAGCACACACCAAGCAGAGCTGTGCTCTGCTGGCAGACACACACGTGTCCATCTGCATGGCTTTGTAAAGCAAAGCTGGGTCTCTGTGTAGGACTCACAATCACCCAACCCTGTCCCTCTTTGCTTGGCATGTCCCATTAATTTCCAGCAGTTCAGGTGAAACCAAAGTCCATAAAGGGGACTCTGAACAAAGTAAGTTTGATTCTTTCCTTTTTTCAGCACTAATCAAAGGTACCTCCACTCCTGGGGGTGAGATAGCCAACGCTGCCATGGAGAATCTTGTCCAAGGGATTGGCGTTGGTGGCTTGCCTGCAAGAAAGACAACCAGAAGTCTGTAACAAGCCAGAGTCATACCTGAAACAAAAATCCAGTCCCATTGATCTTAAACTTCACAGCACGGCTGTTTGCCCAGGCTCTACAGCAGTAAAAGAGGGTCAAATGGTTCTCAGTTTCTTACTGTTAACCGCGTTACCACTAATCCATCCAGTTATAAACTTCATTTTTTGCCTTTTAGACTTTCTTGCTATTGAATTCTGCAGCTAAGAAGGAATTGCTAGAAAGCTCTAAGCACTTTCTCTCTTATTCACTTGCTACCACAGGCCCTCTATAGCCTCAGCATCTTCTTAGCAGCAGTAACAGACTAGACAGGCACTGATGGGACACTTCCCACATAAGCAGGATGTGGCACAATCAGAATCAGCCAGCGTGATGCAGTGTTAGTAAGAAAACCCAAACCAACAACAAACCCCAAAGCACACAGATGTCCTTACCAGTACATCCCTGCCATTTTTGAGAGATCCAGCTCTAAGGACTGCAGAGCCAAGTACATTTTAGTTTTCAGTTTGCTGGGGAGAAGAAAAACAACAAAACAATGTAAGAACAAAGGAAAGGAACTGTGCAAAGAAGTGCAGGCTGAGAATCTGTAGGCCTTGCCCTCAGCCTGAGCCTTTAGACTTGATCATTTGTCACTCTGGCAGCAAATAAATACATCCTAGACTTACTTGTCTCCTGGCAGCTTATACAGGTTCACCAGTCCCCTCAGGTGCTTAGAAAACTCATCAAAGTTCTTCTCTCTGAAAGGCAAAGTTAAGATGTATTCAAACTTGTAACACACAAGGGTTTGTTTTCAAAGGTTACATTAATACAGACACAAAGTCACTTCAAAAGAGACTTCTGCTACATGGAAGCTACAAAATATGTTCTCAGCATGGTCCACCTTTACTGATTCTGGGGAAGGTTGCTCTGTGGCTTTGAAGGTACTGGGCACAGCACTCGGGATCAGAAGGAGCTGAACCAAAGCCAGAAAACCCCCTGAAGGCATGGAGAGACTTTGTGGGGAAGGAATAGCTCTGAAGCATTTTGCATTTCCAGACCTAAACCAACATGGGATAACTACTGCAAAGAGAGGCTGCCAAAAACGCAATGAACTCTTGATGCTCACCTCAGATGTTGCACCAGCTCGGGACAACTCTGGAGAGGAAAGAACATAGAATGAGATCAGTGTCAGCGCAGTGATGTCAGTCCCTGTGCAGCACAGCAACTGTGAAACATCAGTACAGGAACATTCTTAAGCAGCAACACAGTGCTCACAACTCCACACTGCTCCAGCTCCAGTTCTGTCTCTCAGCTAATCTGTGACAGATTTAAGCACTCCTCTTTCTGCTCAAACAACTCATTTGAAATCATGAAGCTTTCAGTTGAAAACTGTAATCTTCTATACAGAGGTACTAAAAACTGCTCTCAGAAGAGTGGACAATGCAAGCATCAAGTTCAAACTCTCCTCCATATACAGGAGCGAAATAAAGTAATTTCCTTTCAGCATTCCACATTTTAGTATTTCCCATCTGCAGATCTCAGTTTTCTAAGCTTATTTTCCTTATCCTGCTTCCAGAAACAAAGTGAAAACATCCACAGCTGATTTTGGTAAAACCACTCAGAGGGAAAGAAAGACCAGCAGTAAACTGGTCCCGCACACATACATCAACCAGACTAACCCACAGGAATTACCCCATAGAGGATTTCCCTTTCCACTAAAACAAGCAGCAAAGGTGTAAGGTAGGTGCAGGGAAACATCAAATATAATCCATTTCCTGTGATCAAAGCAAAGGGAGTCAAAACCACGCAGACATCACCCTCACCTTGGTCAGTGATACATACCACAGGGTTTTCTCCATGGTGAGCCACCTTGACATCACACAGCAGCCCTGTAGGATCTAACTGGACTTCCACATAGAACATGTCTGAAGTGATGTAACATTCAGTGCCATTGGCACTAAGGTGAGATCCCAGGCTTCCATACAAAACAAAACAGAAATTGCCATGAGATACACATAAAACCCAACCAAAGCAGCAGTGAGAGCATGATGGGTGCAGGGGAACAGGGAAAGCCTTTGCTGTCAACTAAAGGAGAAGACCTACCCATTTTGTCTAGCTATAGACTCCAGGCGATCTGTCATGGCAGGCAGAGAAGACACTAGATGGGGAGAGCAGAAAACGAGGCTTAGTGAAATGATTCAACACCTCCCCAGGAATGAGACATCAGCATTAAACCCAAGCTCAACCAGTTCCTCCCTCCCATGTCTGCTCACACCTTCACGTATTCAACATGAGCTGCACTCAAAACACAAGCAGAACAACTTGAACAGAGAGAACCAAACGTTCCCAGAACTGCAAGGAGAGAAGGGATTTTATTCCCCCCAGTGAAATTCAGGTCTGTTTCCAGGAGAATCACCAGGCCAACGTAAAGAGCAAGTTCAAACTCTCATACAGGTGCAAAAAAGGGAACTAAAGCCATTTCTTTCACCATTCCATGTTTTAGTACTTCCCACTCACAAGTTTTCTACTTTCACAACAGAACCACCACAGACAGTCTCCACAGGCACTAAGAGGAGGTACCCAAACATAAGCACACACACAGGACGAACAGAGATGTGCCAGCAGCCACCTCACTGCTCTCCTGATTCAGAGGCCTCCCACTGCTGAGCACAGGATGCACCAACCTTTCAAGGCCTTCTGCAGTGTCTCCAAGCAGCTCACCAGGTGCTGGTGCCCCCCTGAGTTCATCACAACGCGCTTTTCCTTAGTCAGAGAGAAGAGAAACAGCTTTTTGAGCCTCACTCAGTAACAGGAGTTATTGCCATTGCAAGTTCAGTCAAGGGAGGTTTGCTGAGGTAATGAAAAGCTGATTAATTTCGTCCCCAAATTACAGCAGCTTTTTGATTCTTGTAGGAGAACACTATCTGCTTTGGAAAAAGGGAACAAAACCAGGCCTGGGATTGATTTATTTGCTTTTAAGCAACTTGCTCAGAGGAAGAACAGACTGGAGCAACTTTTAAGTAGGCATAAGCTAAGAGTTACATGAGAGACAACACAGAAACAAGGAGTCAGGCACACTTCTAACACCTCAGTGCATGCAGAAATTGCTGTTGTAGCTCTCCCCTGCCTCCTGATCCTCCTTCCCCCCACTATTTCAAACCCTCATTTGCCAAGGCCAGCGCTGAGTTTGGAACATCACTGAATGGGAGCAAATTGCTTTACAAACCCCAAAATCCCCAAAGAGCAAGGGGCAGCCCTTTAGAAGAGATCTAACAAAGCAACACCATTGCCACTCCAGGAGCTCCAGGAAGCTCCTGCTCAGACCCCAACACCTCTCACCGTGACTTGACGCACTAACTTCATGGTTTCTGTCCAGGGCCTGTTCTGGTTGTACTTTGCATGGAGTCTTTCCAAGAGGGTGCTCATCTTGTTCAGCTTCTCCGTCTCTGTAAGACAGGGCACTCTTGAGAACATAGAACAAGACAACGCTTGAAGTGCTACAAATAAAACAGTCATGCAGTTGGAATGAAAAGCATTTCCACCTTTAAGCTAAATGTGATTTCATAAAACCTATTCACTGCTGATTTCTCCCCATGAGCTCACTATGTAGGCTCTACCTCAAGCTGTCAAAACCTCAAGGACCGTAACATGAAGATACATGGTCTGAGACAGAAGCTTCTTTGGGACAATGTAACAGTGTACAAAACACTGCTACAGAAGTGAGGTTAAGCTTTGTTTCCTGCATTCCTCATCACAATTCTCACGTCCAATCCTCCAGCTTGTTTACATTGAAGATCATCACACACCCTTCCCTCACCAAAAACCTCAACCACATTGGTCCAACTGCCAGTTGTGGTGGGTTCTGTGAGCAGACACACTCCTGCCCCATGTGGGTGTCAGACACAGGCCTGGAGGCTCCTCAGTGCTGCTCTAGAGCCAGGGCACGGCTCTGAAAGCAGCAGCAGGCAATTGGAGGGGGCACAAATCTCCACCAACCTCAAACCAACTCAAGCTTACAAAATACCTTTCACATCCCATTGACTCCCATCTGCAATGCGTGGCTCTACAAGCTATTAGAAAAAGTTCCACTCTTAGGAATAATGTAGAATCATAGAATAGTTCGGGTTGGAAAGGACCTTAAGATCATCCAGTTCCAACCCCCCTGCCATGGGCAGGGATACCTCACACTAAACCATGGCACCCAAGGCTTTGTCCAACCTGGCCTTGAACACTGTCAGGGATGGAGCATTCACAACCTCACTGGGCAACCCCTTCCAGTGCCTCACCACCCTAACAGGAAAGAGTATCTCCCTAATGAGAGAAAAGAATGGAGAGAGGCTCAGTGACTAACCAAATACCAAGCATTGGCCGGTTCAGCCAACAGAGTTGAGGACTCCTGGCCACTGACAACAGGCTGCCCAGCCCCATGTCCTGGTGGCTTCAGGATGGAGCTTCCGTCACACCTGTGCTGGTGATAAAGTGCTTTCTAGTGCTCAGGTGGAGCCTTTCAGCTTGCACCCATAGCCCATAGTTCCCACCTGAAGGGAGCTCTGCTCCCCCTGCTTTAGGCTCTCCTCAAGGTATTTATGTACTGTTAAGCCCGGGGACAGGGAGAGAACTGCGAGACCACAGAAACACAGCCTGGTTTGGGTTGGAAGGAACCTTAAAGCTTCTCCAGCTCCAGCCCCTGCCACGGGCAGGGACACCTTCCACTGGAGCAGCTTGCTCCAAGCCCCTGTGTCCAACCTGGCCTTGAGCACTGCCAGGGATGGGGCAGCCACAGCTTCTCTGGGCACCCTGTGCCAGCGCCTCAGCACCCTCACAGGGAAGCTCCCATCACAGCTGGAGCCTCACCAACGCAGCACGAAGCCACACAGGCCCGGGCCGGGGAGAAGCCGGAGAAAGCCGACGGCCCTCCTCCTCCTGTGTAGGCCCCTCAGCCCCAGCCCGTCACCGGTACCTCAGAGACGCGACCCCCCCCTCCCCACACCGTCTCCTCACAGGGCCGGCGGGAAGCCCCAGCGCCTCACTCACCCTCAGCGCCGCCGGGCGCCGCCTTCATGCTGCCGCCGGAGCTGTGCGGCCCGCAGCGGGGCCGCGGCAATGGCGCGGGGAGCGGAGGGGAAGGGGAACGGGGCTGGGGAGGGGGAGCCGCGGCCGGGCCCCTCCGGCCTCACACAGCGGCGGCCGCCATGACTGCGGGAGCGCGCGCGGAAGGAAACCTCACCACCTCTCGCGAGAGCAGCGTGTGCGCGCGGGGAGAGGTGGGTGTACACAAGCTCCGCCCCCTCCACCCGTCCAATAGGCTTTCAGTGGGAGCGGCGTAGCTCTCGCGAGAAGACGAGTGAGCACCGCCCCCTCCCCAGCAACCTTTATCAGCCCCAGAGGATCTCGCGGGATCCGCGTTCTGCTGGGTGAGGGGTGGAGGCGCTGTCGCTGCTCTCGCGAGAGGCTGCCGGGTGTCGCGAGAAGTTGCCGAGGTTGCCCCCCTTGGACGCGGACCCGTTTCGCTTTGGGAAGTGAGCAGGGGGCGGCGGCGGGGACGGGCCGGGACCGGCCGGGCCGGGCCGGGGGCAGCGGCCGCGGGGCCCCGCGCTCCTTCCGGCGGCGCCATCCGCGGGCTCCCGGTGACTGAGAGGGGTGGAGAGCGATCGCGGGCCCAGGCCCCGCCTTCCCGGGGCGCCCCCGCCGCGGCGCTGCCCTCTGGGCCTGGGCCCCTTGGATGAGGCGGTGAGGCGGGGCCCTGTCCCCTTCCCCTCCCGGTACCTGCCGCCCCGTTTCCCTCGTCCTTCCGCCTCCTCCGGGGCCTCCCGTAGCCGTGGGGCCGCGCTCCCCCATGTAGGAGCGGCGGGGGGGTGTCCGCGGCAGGGAGGGCCGAGGCCGGTGTGAATGGTGCGAGGGGCGGGCGTGTGAGGAAGTTTGGGGGTTTCGGAGGCTTCTTCCCCCTCCGCTCTCCGGAGCACAGTGGAGGAGGAGGAATGCCAAACCCGGAGAGACATGGGGGCAAGAAGGACGGGGGCGGCGGGGGGTCCTCGCAGCACGCACCCGGCAGCGGCAGTTCCAACAGCAAGGAGAGGCACCGGCCGGCCTCCCGGCACCGGCGGCACAAGTCCAGGCACTCCAGGGAGTCACCGCTGGCGGCCCAGGAGGCCACAGCATCCTTGGGCTCGACGATGAAGCCGCTGGTGGAATACGATGACATCAGTTCGGATTCGGATACCTTCTCGGATGATGTGGCCCTCAAGCTGGATAGGAGGGAGAATGAGGAGAGGAAAACGGACAGGAGCGAGAGGGCCCAGAAGCACCGGCACCATCAGCACAAGCGCGTCCGGGAGCTGATGAAGAGCAAACAGTCAGAGAAAGAGAGGAAGTTGGAAAAGAGCCTGGATTCATCCAGTAGGTCTGGGTCCACCAAGGAGAGAATATCGGGATCTTCCAAGAGACTCCTAGAGGGTGAGGAGCATCCCAAGTCATTGTCCTCAAAGAGCAGCAACAAGGAATCCCGGTCAGCCAAAGCGCACAAGGAGAAATCCAGGAAGGATCGGGAGCTCAAATCCAGCCACAAAGAGCGCAGTAAAAGCCATCGGAAAAGGGATGCTCCCAAAAGTTACAAAACCATTGACAGTCCCAAGCGGAAATCCAGAAGCCCTCACAGGAAATGGTCTGACAGCCCCAAACTGGATGACAGCCCTTCAGGAGCCTCCTACATCCAGGAATACGACCTCAGCCCTCCCCGCTCTCACACATCCAGTAACTACGATTCCTACAGGAAAAGCCCTGGTGGCTCCTCACGCCGCCAGTCCATCAGCCCGCCCTACAAGGAGCCTGTGGCCTACCAGTCCAACACCCGCTCCCCCAGCCCCTATTGCCGGCGGCAGAGGTCCATCAGCCCCTATAACAGGAGGCGTTCGTCCAGCTACGAGAGAGGCAGCGGCTCCTACAGCGGGAGGTCCCCCAGCCCCTACAGCCGCCGGCGCTCGAGCAGCCCCTTTGGCACCAAGCGCTCCGTGAGCCGGAGCCCCATCACCAGGTACATGCTCTCAGTGTGGTCTTCCTCACCCCAGGGAAAGGGGAAGCATGTTGGGGTGGCTGTGGGTACGGGGAGGTTTAACCCCCTTCCTCATCTCTATGGGTCACAGAGTTGCTGGCTACCTGGAATTGCTGTGGTTGGGGTCGTGGTAATTCCTTTGGAAGGGGTGGTTCACACCTTGGAAAACACCTTCCCGGGTGGTGGTGGTGGTGGGAGGCAGCATTGGTGTTGGCTCCCAGCAGAGAGGCCCAAGGCTGAATGAGCTCCTGGGATTAAGTTACACCCACCTCTTGAGGTGGCCATGGTGCAAGGAGGGGGGGGCTGTGATCAGCTCCTGAGGCTCTTCCCTGTGAGGGGTTCAGCCAGGGAGAACGTTTTCACCTGGTTCAGGAAGCCTTGAGCTGTTCAGTATGAGTGGGAGCTTGAATACACATTTCAGGAGGCTGCAGTGGGCTCTTTCTGAGCAGGCTTTTTTCCTTCACTCCAAGCTGAGTACATGTGAGCTCTGTCATTCTGGACTAAACTTCCCTTTCTCAGCGTTGGAGTTTCTTGCTTCCATCCTGAAATCAGGGCATTCCCAGGGCCACTAGGAACCAGCTGTGTTTTGGCTTAACTTATAGAATGGTTTGGGTTGGAGGGGACCTTAAAGATTTTGGTTTAACTATAAGTTTCTTTCCTTTTTCTTTAATCAATAACTTTCCCACAGAAGGAAGCTGTTATTTGAAGGTAGTTCTGTGTGTTCAGTTTCAGGTGTTCATCAATCACCCTGTTACATGCACAAACACTCTAATGATTCTTCTTTCCTAGCTTCAGCTTATGTTGAGTTCCCAGTTGTCACCATGGGTACTGCAGAGCTTTGGTGGTAGCTCCATGGCAGTTAAGATGTGACCTGGAATACAGTGGCTGTAGAAATGCTCCACGCTGTGGTAGCTGCATCCTCTGGTCAAAACAGGAGCTGCAAGAGAAGAGGCTGCCTCCAGAGTGTGTTTGTGATGAGCACTTCCCAAAGACCACAGGGCTTTTGGAATCTGACCTTTGTTACTAGAGCTCCTAACTTCAGGAATGCTATCTCCCAGAGTGGGCTTGAAATGATGCCTTTGTCCTTGCTGTGAGAGCTGCACTGGTTTTAGCACCCCAGATGCTGTTACATAAAATCTACTCACTCCAGTGTGGTTTTACAGAGGGAGAATTCCCTTTGGGCTCTTCCTGCTCTGCCCTGTTTTCTCCATGTACACCTGAGGGATAGTCCTTGATAGTTTTCTTCTCCCTCCCCTCAATCTTTTTTGCCGTGGTGGCACTGCTCTGACAGACTCTTTGCCAATACATTGGCAAGAGTAAGAATACAGCAGTAGGCAATGGATGCACACTTCATGCTATAATCGTGTGTTACAGCACCTGCTAAATGTCCATGTTCAGCCTAAGCAGGCAGAAACCATGTAGAAACGAGGGTCTTATGCTCAGAGGTGGGGATTTTCCCCCCAGGTTACTCCCACTTCCCAGCAGAACCTGAAGCTTACTCTTGTTGTAGGTTAGGTTGCTTCTGACTTGATCTTAATGATGGGAGCAGCTTTGTGGTGCTCCTCTGAACTTCCATGCCCTCACAAGAAACTTCTTAAGGGCATCTTTGACTCCCTGGCAAAATGCTAGACCCCAAAGCAAAAGCGATTCCAAAGGTTACTGACTGTTTACTCTCAGCTTGTACTGAATTCTCTGAATCTTGGCCTTCATTTGGTAACCTAGTCCTCTTTTCTTCCTGGGCAGATAACTTACTGAGTGATGCATGCTTGTAAAGCAGAACAGAAAACATGGATTATGCCTTGAGAAGACATCTGCCTGAAGGGATTCTAGTAAAGGGAAGAAGGGGGTTAATGTGTTCTCCATATGTTAGACAAACTGTAAGTTGTAATTCAGGTGTTTGCTTTGCTGAGCTTGAAGCTCAGTGCTGAGGCAGTTGGTGCAAGCTCCTGCTCAGGTGTCTCAGAAGCCAGAGGTGGGGCTGCCCCTCTGCTGAGGGCTGTGCAGGAGCTCTCCACCAGGAGCAGCTTTGGTGGATGTGCTGCAGGTGAGTGTGGAATGGGGGCAGCTGAGTGGGCACCGGAGCAGCTGGGGAGTGACTGTGACCTCTTGTGTTGGCTCCTGCAGAGGGACAGTTTGGGAGAGGAAAGGTCTGTAACTGGCACACTCAGGCAGTGAACACCTGACTGTGGCTGAAATCCTTCAGAGGAGGTAACCCAGGCTTTTCTGGGCCACTGAGTGGCTTCCACTGACTGCCAATATAGGAGTTGGGGGGGTATTTTCAGTGCCTTCTGTGTTTTCTTTCATTTCCACGACCAAACCCCAGTGTTAGGAAACTGAATCCATGTGCTTGCAGTGCTGATGGGAAGAAAATACAGAATGTTTGCATTTCAAATGGCTGTGCAAAACAACTTGCTTTCCATTGAGGAGCAAATGAGGCTGATTGGGTCAGTAGGGAAAAGAACAGATGTGCCTTCCCAATCCCTGTAGCAACTGTTGGCATTGCAGCTAAAACTAGAAGAAGAAATTCCAGAGTCTTTCAGCTTGCTGGAAGTGGGTTGTGCTCTAAGTATAGCAGCTAAGTGTGAGTGTGTGCACATGCTGTAGTAGTGGCCCTTATTACACAGACCCTTGCCACAGCAAATGGTCGTTGGGTGTTCATAAATCAGAAGCATTTGCCTCCTGATTGAGCTTGTTTCCTGAGCATGGGGCATGCAGTCAGGCTTCCCAAGCACTCATTTCCATGTTACTCTTGCCTTCTGTGGTGGCTTGGAGCAGGTGAAATGTTTTAATGTCTGTAGATGTTCCTAGGAGCTTGTGTAATGGTTAATGTGGAAGTGAGGAGACATGGGGCTTTGTTCTGCCAGCTGATTCAGGGTCTCATAGCCAAAGGCTCTGAGCTGTGGTTGGTTTTAGCATGAAGAGGGCTGGAAGGTTCCAGCAATCCCTCTCCCCAACCCCATTCTAATCTTCTGATTGTATTAATGAAATTAATCTAATAATGCTTTTTCATTTGGATTTCCAGATGAGCCATAAGCTCTGCTTTGGGTTAATGTGCAGTGGTCATGGATCTTGCACTTCTGCTTTCCAGTGCTAGAGGTACAACAAGGTGGTGTTTAGCCTCAGGGCGTTTTTAACCACAGGAAGAACTGCAGTGAGACTGAATCTCCTATCCCTGATGATCTTAGCAGGGTAAGAAAGCCATAGAGAGTTGTCTTAACACATGAAGGGGCAAAAGTGCTGACTGGCTTCAGGTGAAGCCAGAAGAGCTTTCCAGAGGATGGAAGGAGTATGTTCAAAAAGCCTGGGCATCTTCTGCCTTGTTGTATCTTTCCTGAGAGCTCCAGCAGTGATAAAAGCTGTGGAAGATCATCCAAAGCTGGTGGGGCTGTTGTGTTCTCATATGAGATAAGGTCTGGAGTGACCTGTTACTGGTTTTAACTGCTGGAAAAGCAGAGGAGCCTCTCTGCTCTGACAAAGGAGCTGGAAAATGGGCTTCAGAAGAAAGAGCTCTTTGTAGATAACTGTAGGTTATCATTGGGCAACCAAAGAGGGGAAAGCCCAAGTGATGCTCATGGAGCAGGAATATATGGCTTCAGTCCTGATGGAACGAGGTAGAACTGGACTTCCGGGGAAGTTTATATCAGGTCTGCTGAGTGATCTTGTTGGGAATGTTGCTCTACAACCAGCTGAGTTGGAGTAACTGTTGGGGAGTAATCATGGGGAGGATGGAAGACAGGATGAAACCGAGTATTGCAGCATCTTAATCTTAACCTGAAAGAATTGTAATAGGGAATGCTAACCCCAGAACTATGTGTGGTTGCAGTAAGCAACATCCTGCAGTAGGAATGCTGCCATCAATGTGGAAGGGTCTTTGAGCAAAACCAGAACTGTGTTTTCATCCCTGTTTTGTGGCAGGTGAACTGCTACCCAAGGGGTAAACTGCATCTGAGACCGTTAACTCTTGAAGCAGAAACCTCAGGGAAAAGAGCTGATCCTGAGGCACATTCCCATTACAGAAACACATGTAATGGAAGAGGAAAACAGTTGAGTGACTTCAGGTGACACTTTGGTTTTCCTCCTTCTGGTTGTATATTTATTTTGTAAGGCTAAAGGTAAGGCCTACCTACACTTGTGCTCTTTGACCACTGGTAGCTGGAGGTTTGGGGTTGTACGTAATAGTGAGAGGGCAAAATGCTTGGTGTAGCAAGGGATGAGGATTCTGTGTGGCCAGGCCCTGTTTTCACATCCTTGCAGGTGCTGGTGGTGTCCACAAAGGAATTTTGCTTTAGTCTCAGTTGTCCAGTTTATTTTCCAGCCATTTGCTGTCTCAGGGTAGTAGTAATGTCTACTAGAAAGAGTAAATTACACTGAGTGCCATTCCAAGGGAGCTTGTGTTCAAACCTGCTTGCTGTTAGGTGGGGTTTAGAACTACTGTGGAACTCTGCTTTGAGGCAAGTCCCTGTTTTCACAACTAGGTACTCCTGAGGAATAACTCATGCAATCAGAATAAGCTTTGAGCAGTTTCTAGTATCCATAGAGTCTGATCTCAAAACATCCTTGTTTTCCTGTGGCTCACATAGCTTCTAAACCCCTCAGAGCCTATCACATGTACAGATAAAGTGTGCTGCCTCGTAACCTCCAAAATCCTCATTGGAAGCAGTTGTGTCTTGTCAGGAATTGTGACCTGGACACTGGGAGTACCAGTTTCCAATTCCATTTTGTTCCTGAGCTTGTTTCTCCATCAGCTGGTGGTTACTGCTGGGTTCACCCTGTGCTCTGGTGCATACCCTTATGGTGCAAGGTGTTTCCTGCCTTGCTTGTGTCTTACAGGTGTCAGTGTGGCTTTATTTCTGCATACATCCACCTCATGTAGAGCCTGCTTATTTTAACAGAGGCCCTCTGGATATACCTCAAGCAGAAGGACAATTCCTGGTGGATTTGGGTTTTTACTTCTCCTGAACCACAACGTGCAAATCTGAGTTCTGATGATCGTAAAAGGACCAGGGAGATGGGGATTGGCTTGAAGTGAGGTGCTCTCTGAGGCAGGATTCCCATGAGAGCAGTTGTATTTTATCCCTTGTTTGCTTTAAAATTGTACATAGTAACTGGAAAAACTTCCTAAACTCTTTTCTTTAGTGCCTGCATCTGTGTTTTCCTTTCGCCTTGAGGCTCGGCCCACCTTCATCCTTCCTTTCTGCCTTCAACAGTGTGATGATGAGGATGGTCCTGCCATTGGAAAGCTGAGTGATGACCTGAAACCTGCTTTGCTTTAGCCTCTAAACTCCTTTCAGTAGCTTTCCCTCACAGGTATTCTGGTACTGAGCTGATGGGAGTTCTTTCCAGAGCGAGCTGTTGGTGTTGGTGAGTAGCTGAGGGGGTGAGAGCTGCTTCGTTTCATTCATCCTCTCCCTGTCCCCCCCACAGGAAGTCTGTGAAGTCCCGAAGCCGAAGCCCTGCCTATTCAAGGCACTCTTCATCTCACAGCAAGAAGCAGAGGTCTGGGTCCCGCAGTCGCCATTCCAGTATCTCCCCCACGAGGCTCCCACTGAACTCCAGTCTCGGGGCAGAGCTCAGCAGGAAGAAGAAGGAGCGAGCGGCGGCGGCGGCGGCTGCAGCCAGGGTGGATGGGAAGGAGGCGAAGGGCTCTCCCGTGTTCCTGGCGAGGAAGGAGAACAGCCTGGCTGAGCTGAGGGAGCCCACCACGGAGCCGAAAAAGGCCCTCAAAAGTGTTAAATCTGACAAGTCGTCTTCAGACGCGGAGTCAGGGAATTTACTGCACGCCAATGCAGAGACTAAAACCGCTGCAGAGACAGCGAAAGCCAAGGCAGAGGAGAACTCGGAGAGGAAACATCCTGTTCCAGTCAGAGATTCCAAACAGACGGGAGCAAAAGACTCGAAGCCTGTAGCAGTGGTAGAGGACCTCCTATCTCCAAAAGAGACAGACACAGCAGAGAAGGAGCTTCCACCCCCACTACCCTCAATAAAATCACCTCCTCCTCCTCTGCCCACAACCACACCACCACCTCCAACCCCGCCGCTGCCGCCTTTGCCTCCATCACCTGCAGCTCCACCTTTGCCACCATCCCAACTGCCTCCCGTTCAGGTCCCTACTTCAGCCCCAACACCTTTGCCATCTTCTTCCCACCCAAGGACGTCTACTTTATCCTCTCAGGTGAACTCTCAGCCCTCTGTCCAAGTCGCTACAAAAACACAAGTGTCTGTGACGGCTGCTATCCCGCACCTGAAAACTTCAACGTTGCCTCCGCTTCCGCTCCCCCCTATTTTAGTTGGGGAAGATGACTTGGATAGGTAAGGTCACCTCACAGCCTCCTGGTTGCATTTAAAAGCAAAACGTTGAGATAAACCACTTCTTTGGGGTGGTTGGGCAGTTTATCCTCATCCTGCAGAGTACACTCAAGACTACTGCATTATTGCATGGCCCCAGTCCTTATTTTGGCCTTGTCAGGTTTATGTGGAGAGTTTTATGGTCCCATGCAGTAGTTATGTTTTATCTCGGTGGGAAAAAGAGGTTTGGCTGCTGATTTAATGGTGGTTAGTAAAGGTTTCACATCACTCTTTGTTCATACAGCATGGGTCTGGCATGATCCACCCCTTTGTTGCAGCCCTTTGCACACGCTTATCTTGAAATTGCTTTTTGAATGCCTCCAAAACCTGTACTTAAATAACAGGGAACAGCTCAACAAGTCCTATACCAGAACACAAACCAGAGTGATGGTGGTTCCAAATGCATCGGTCATGCAGGCTGGGCATGAAACTGCCATTGGTTTAACTGCACTGTTGAGTCATTAATACAATCCTTACTGCTTATGAAGTAGGTGTTCATGTAAAAATGGAAGGGTGAGGCTGCACCTACTTCATCTTTCTGTTTCCTATTGTGTCTAACCAAAGCACACAGGCTCAATTCTGTCCTATAAGAGCAGCTCCTGCCTTGGCTGCTGTGGCTCTGGGCTTTAATATGAACTTGGCTGCAAAACCTTCCTGGGGGGTGGCTTTTGGTGAAGGGGAAAGGAACAGAAGAGCCAAAGTGGATGTGGAGAGGAGGAAAAGCTGCTTCCCCTTTTGTGGCTGTTAATGTGTTGCTGTGTTGTTAACATCAGCATAGATACGTTTTCCTCTGCTTAGCTTGTGTGTCTTTCCAGCCATCACTGAAGATGGCCTAGGTATCTTGTTGGTTAGTAAAGCATGGGGTTTAATGGCTAGTGCTTAACACAGCGGTTATGACTTGGTCTAATGACCCTGTGGGTGAAGTGCACATGGTTATGTTACAGTTTCTCATTCACTGAAGTGATTTTTCTGCTATCCCTGTAAACGAGGGTGATGCTGTCACTTCAGTCAATGTGGAAGTTAGGCTCATGCTTGTCTCTGCCCCTCCAAAGCTATGTAATGTTCAGCAAGCACTTGTTTAACTGTATCTGTGATGAGCAGCAGCTTTTCCCAGCCTGCAGGTTTCCCCCCTCAAATGGCAGGGTAAGCAGGATTCTGCTGCTGTGTTCCCTCATTCCCAAACCAGGGATTGCTCTGCAAATCCAGGGGTTTGGCCTTTTTATACCACCCAGGTGTGGCTCAGTTTTGTCCAAGTGTGCTTTATCTCTGCCATCACTATGAACTGAGGCATGTGGGTGATCCTGCAGCTGGTTGCTATGCTTAGTAACTGGATTTCCACTGCCTTCCCCAATGAAAGGATGGGAAATCCTGCTTCGTTTTGCTGAGTCTGGTGGCCCTCATTGAGCAGCAGCTCACTCTTACTCAGCTGCTTTCATACATAGGAACACAACTTTTGTGGCTAGGCTTTAATTTTCCATGCTGAATCTCCAGCTCTGAGCCTGTGGGAAGCACAGGGTATTGAAACGTGTTTAAATGTGTCCAAGTACCAGATATGCCTCATTCAGGTGGAGACTCTCCATCCTTTCCTGCTGCTTGCTATCACCTCTGGAATGCCTTTAGACTGCACAGCAGTCAGGGTGCACTGTGGGCTGCTTCACCTAGCAGGAGATGCAGTGGGAGGAGAGGAAAGGCTGTGTAGACACCAACAGTACAAGCTCTGTGTTTGAGGTTGCATTCAATGCTCTGAAGGATTTGTTGGGCTTTCTCACTTCAAAATAAAGAACCCCAGTCCTCTTTGAGTTGAAGGGACCTTAAAGCTCATCCAGTTTCACCCCCTGCCATGGGTCCCTTCAGCCCAAACCATTCTGTGATCAGATCAGTGCTTCAGGTACACATGGAAGCCATAAAGAAAGCAAAACCTGATTGGAACAGTCTCCCATCTCCTGTGTGCAGTTGTAGGCCCTGTTTGGGTCCTGCTTTGCAGAACCTCTTCTGAGGTTCAACCAGGATTCTGCCTTGGCTGGGGGTTCTTCTGCACATGTGTGGTTAATGGAGGGGGAGCTCAGCCCATGCAGCTCTCCCATTCCTGGTGTTTCTGGGATCTGGTGAGTGCTTTCCCTCATGATGTGCCATTAGTTCTGCAGCCCTGGTGGCTTCTTAGCAGTGGGAGAAGGCTGCTCCCCCATCTTTTACAGGAGGTATCCAAGCTCAGGGCCACAATTGTGTCCTTCTTAACTTTGTTCCACAAGAGGTTGTTGTGGGGATTAGACAGTGCCTGATGAGAAAACTGGGAAAATGACCTACTTCCATTGGTGGGGGGGTGTAGTTTCCATGTTAGACCTGACAGTGCTGGCAAAGAGCAAACCTGCTGCTGCCTGCCCTGAAAACAGCCCTGGGAGGATGTTTGGGTCTCTTCATCCTTTCCTGCTGGAGATGTGCATGGAGAAGAATTCCTGACTATTCAGACCTTGGAATTCTCCCTGCTGCATGCAGGAGAGAGGCGTTAGGCTCTGCCTGTCAAAGCCAAGCTTTGGATGCTGTTGGTAACTTGGTTGTTTAAAGTCCCCTTTGGGTGTCTTGGCAGTACTCACAAGTCAGAGCTACATTTGGGTGCTGGCTGAGAAGTTAAAAGTCAGTGATGTAGAGAGATGTCATTCTGGGTTTGTATTTTTAGTGCTCCTTAACAAGTCATGCATTTAATTTCGGTATGGTAAAGGGACTGAATAGAGGAAGTAAGGGGGGAAAGTGGGGGCTGGGGGTAACCTGGACTTACAGGAAACTCACCATAACCCCTTATTTATGCAGGTTCTAGCTGCAGAGCTGGGTGGTTAGTTGACAATGGCACATTCAAACCTAACCCTGGTGTATTATCACTGTAAACCTGAAGGTTTCTGTTTGGCTGTGCTCATTCTGGCACTGTAACTTGGGCTCATAACCATGTGCTCGACCTGTCCTGCAGCAGGCTGGCTTTGTTTGCTCACTGGCTCTTAAGTCTGACTTCTGTGTTGTATTAACTTTCCGGAGTTTAGTCCAAAAGAGATTCTTCCTCCAAAACCTGTGAAGAAAGATAGAGAGCAGAGACCACGACACTTACTCACGGACCTCCCGCTCCCCCCAGAGCTTCCTGGAGGGGATCCATCTCCTCCTGACTCCCCGGAACCAAAGGCAGCCACACCACCTCAGCAACCCTTCAAAAAGAGACCAAAGTAAGAGCCTTTCTGTCTCTTCTGTTGGCTTGTTGGAGCTGTTGGGTTTAATGTCTCTCCACGCACATCTTGGTCTAGGTTTCCAAAGCTTTAGGTTTCGAGTGTAACCGCAGCGCTCCTTGAAGAGCTGAATGAGCTCTTCCATTTGAAATGGAACCTGGCAGCTGCTTTGCCAGCTCTCAGCAGCCTCCCCACCATTGATTGGATGGGGAGAACACTTAATGGGCACTTACTTATAGATCTTGAGTCAGACTTAATTCACTTGTATCCATTCGTTGTCCCCAGGCTCGTTTGAGTGCTCTCGATTGAGGGAAGTGAAACGTGGAGAGAGCAAGTTCATATTTCTGTTGTTGTCTTAGGGGGTCTGAACTGTTTCCTGAGGGTTGTTTTTCACTTGCACCACTCACAGCTGAAGGCCTCTTGCCTCATCCCTGTGAGAATGAACACTTTGGGAGGACGAGGAGGTTGTGGAAGTTGTGAGCCAAAGGGAGGCCTGGTTCAGGCTCTCTGCTGAAGCTGTGATGGGTTCTGTTGTCTTCCCCTTTGACCCTTCCAGTGGTAGGAATTGCTGGAGTGTTTCAGATCCAATCTCCAGCCACGTTTTCCCTGAAGGTGCCCACATCCTTTACTTTAGCAGTGCCTGCAGGGCAAAGAAACCTCCTGATGAGCATCCCTATAGAAAGCTCTTGGTGCTACCAGACGTTTGCTATTCCAAACAAGAGGTGTACACCTTTTCTTCAGGCATGATTGTGTTGCAAGGCGTATAGAGCTTCCCTGACAACAAACCCCATGTGTTTTGTACACTGAGTGCTGGCTACACCTTCCTTGAAACACAGCTCAAATCCAAACTCGCATGGTTTTGGTGCCTTCCCTTTTCCAGAATCTGTTGTCCTCGGTATGGGGAAAGGAGACAGACGGAAAGTGACTGGGGGAAGCGATGCGTGGACAAGTTTGACATCATTGGGATTATTGGAGAAGGGACATATGGGCAGGTGTACAAAGCCAAGGACAAGGACACAGGTAAGGATGCCAAGTGGCTTCAGGTTGCTTCCACTTGAAGGTCTCGTTGCTGTGGGTGTGCTTCAAACCCGTTCCAGCGTTAGTGGTGTTGCTTGTTAGTAATGAATACCTGTAGAACTAGAAATAGCTCCAGCCTTGGAGTTTTTACATCAGGTGCTTGCAAAAGGGGCAAAAGAACAGAAGCTTTGAAATCCTGTTAGCGCCCCTCTACTTTCCCTGCTTGTGAAATCACTGCTATGAGTACAGTTTGTGTGGTCAGGTGATCACAGGAATCACAGGATCCCAAACTGGTTTGGGTTGGAAGGGAGCTTAAAGCTCATCCAGTCCCAACCCCCTGCCACAGGCAGGGACCCCTTCCACTGGAGCAGCTTGCTCCAAGCCCCTGTGTCCAACCTGGCCTTGAGCACTGCCAGGGATGGGGCAGCCACAGCTTCTCTGGGCACCCTGTGCCAGCGCCTCAGCACCCTCACAGGGAAGAGCTTCTGCCTAAGAGCTCAGCTCAGTCTCCCCTCGGGCAGGTTCAAGCCATTCCCCTTGGCCTGTCCCTACATCCCTTGTCCCAAGCCCCTCTCCAGGTTTCCTGCAGCCCCTTTAGGCACTGGAGCTGCTCTAAGGTCTCCCCTTCAGGAGCCTTCTCTTCTCCAGGCTGCCCCAGCCCAGCTCTCTCAGTCGGGCTCCAGAGCAGAGCTGCTCCAGCCCTCGCAGCAGCTCCATGGCCTCCTCTGGCCTGGCTCCAGCAGCTCCACATCCCTTTCATGCTGCTGCCCCAGAGCTGGATCAGGATTGCAGGGGGGGACTCCCTCAGCAGAGGGGAAGAATCCCCTTCTGGCCACAGTGTTGTAGCAGAGCTTGTGGAGTGGTTTCCATGGTTAATTTATGTCTACTTGTGTGACCTTACACTGAAGCAGATGAGGGGAGCACTGGTGTCCCTGTCTTGAGTTGTGGCAGTGATTTTTACCTTAGTTGCTTTCAACTTAGAATCATAGAATAATTCGGGTTGGAAAGGACCTTAAGATCATCCTGTTCCAACCCCCATGCCATGGGCAGGGACACCTCACACTAAACCATAGCACCCAACTTCCCCTTGGAATCCCACCAAGGCTGTGTGTGGAGGCTTTGACACTGCCTTGTCCCGACAGGGGAGCTGGTGGCTCTCAAGAAGGTGCGGCTGGACAACGAGAAGGAAGGTTTCCCCATCACAGCCATCCGCGAGATCAAGATCCTGCGGCAGCTCATCCACCGCAGCGTGGTGAACATGAAGGAGATTGTCACGGACAAACAAGATGCACTGGATTTCAAGAAGGACAAAGGTAGCACTTGCTGCAGGCTGTGGGTTTCATCAGCCAAAGAGCTGATGCAATCCGTTAGTGTTTGTTCTGGGTCTAGGTGTTCTTTCTTTGGGTTCCTCCTTGATACATAGCTCAGTTTGGTGTCTGGATTCAAAGCATAGGTTCCAGTTAAAGTGAGGTGTCACACTGCAGAGCCAAGGTAGACACAGGTTTAAAAGGATGCATTGCATTCCTGGAGGGTCCCAAAGAAAGCCTTTACAGGATCACTTTTAACACTAATTAGGGGCAAAAACCTTACTAACAGCAAGATGAGTTTTGTCCTCTGTCACTGCGGAAGAGGGAGATGTTCCAGCATCCCACTAGCTGTCGTTTGGGGCCTTCTCTTCCATGAGGGAGCAGGGAACACCACAGACATCAGGTCAAGTGATCTCAGTCCTGGTAGAGATGAGTAGCTGCATGGGGGTTATGTGCAACTCATCTGCTCTCCTTCAGCTCTAGTCTACCTGGCAGGGTAGCTTAAACTTAACTAGCTTAAAAGAAACAAATCCAAAACAGCCAGGGAAATGTGCCCAGGATTTCAAAGGAATTCATTTTGGGGGCTGCTTGGTTGTGTTGGGTCTTTTGTCTGTTAAGGAGCAAAAAGAAGTCTTTTAGGGCGTCTAGGAAGCCCTAAGTATCACAAGGGTGTGTTATAGAAAATGCCAACAAAACACCAGCAAGGCTATTTCAACAGTTGAATCCACTTCCCCTCCTCTTTGTCTCTCCTTGTCTTAAATGATTTCTCTCTTTATTATACCAGGTGCCTTTTACCTTGTGTTTGAGTACATGGACCATGACCTAATGGGGCTGCTAGAATCTGGCTTGGTACATTTCTCAGAGGACCATATCAAGTCTTTCATGAAACAGTTAATGGAGGGGCTGGATTATTGCCACAAGAAGAATTTCCTTCATCGAGATATCAAGTGCTCCAACATCTTATTGAACAACAGGTAACGTGGGAATAGAAACACTTCAACCCAAGCTCTTCCCTGCCCTCTCTCTGCATTCACCTTGAGTATGGTTTGGAGCAGGAGGTGTTGATCCTATGGGGAATCCAACCCTGTGTGTTTCCACATGGTGTGGTGGGTGGTTGTGATGAAGCAGTGGCTTTCCTGGGTGCTGCTGCTGTAAGGGTGAACAGCCCCACCAACCTTCATCCGAACTTGGTGCTGGTGGCACTCTCTGCACTGTTTTGCAGCTCTTTACAGCTAATTTTCATGTTGACTTGCAATAAATGGGGCTCTAAACTTGGTCTCCATGGTATTTTGGCAAAATTCCTGTTTATTGGAAGCACTTGTATGCAGGGAAACCACTGAGGGTTAAGGTACGAAGGAGCAGCTCTCTGTGAGTGCTCTCTCCTCTCTAGATAGTGTTTGGCACTAACACAGCTCATCACAGAATACATCACAATTACTCATTTGCTGTTAAACCTCAAGTCTTTATCTGGATACCCATAAGAAAACTTTAAGCCTGTGAGAATAATGCTGCACATAATCACATCCACGTGTCTGGATATCCATCTAGAAAAGGTCCCTGGGACATTGGCCTATTGGGAAGGGTTCATGGTAGAGATGAGACTGAATTATTGCCTTTTCTTTTTGGGTCTTTTTTTTAAGCATTAAATAGGATCTGGAAAATTAACAGTGGTATATTCCAAAGTAATTACTGCTCCCATTGCTTTGGTGGGCCTTCCTACTACATGGGGGATTTCATTCCCTTTTCCTGTTGCAGTGTGTGAGTCTGGCTCTGGTTCAAAGCAGTGACTGTCTTTTGTCTTTCAGTGGGCAAATCAAGCTTGCAGATTTTGGACTCGCCCGACTCTACAGCTCAGAGGAGAGGTGAGGCATGGGAGGAAGGGGGAAAGGCCTTCCATGGGTGGGATGAGCTCCTTTCTTCTTAATACCTACATAGTCACTTCACTTGGAAGTCCTGGCATTGCCTGAGGAGTGATTTCCAGTGTTAAGTGGTATAATGGAGCTCCAACTGTTGTAGAAATATACTCCTGGCTGCTATTAATAGCTTTCCATTAGGGAAACCACCTGATAAGGAGCAGAAACATCTTCTCTGCTTGCCCTGGCCCATGTTTGGCTTTGAGATCAGTTGCTCTTCAGCCATGGCAGCCTCCTGCTGCCTTTTACAGGTCAGGATTTTCAGTCTTGGGTGCCTAGAGCTTGCTACCTGCATACAGGCAGACCTGAAATCCCTGATAGCTCACCAGCTCTATGTAACTCAGGCAGATGCTGTGGAAGGCTGGCACTTGAAAGCCCACTGCATCTACTTCTGTGCCAAACTCTGCCGTTTGGAAGTCAAAATTAGAGTTTATAAGGATTTTTGTGGCTCTTGGCCTCACTCTGTGTTTGTGTCTTGCATTCCAGCCGTCCATACACCAACAAAGTCATTACGTTATGGTATCGACCTCCGGAGTTGCTGCTAGGTGAGGAGCGTTACACACCCGCCATAGATGTGTGGAGCTGTGGGTAAGTGCCTGCCTTGTGTCTTTTGTCCTGTTTGGGCTGTGACTATTAGCACGTGGAAGCTGGTCTTTGAGCTGATCTCTGAAGCTCTGTTCCAGCAAAGCAGAGTGGTGGGATAGTACAGGGATACTTGGAATCATAGAATAGTTTGGGTTGGAAAGGACCTTAAGATCATCCACTTGCAGCCCCCCTGCCATGGGCAGGGACACCTCACACTAAACCATCTCACACAAGGCTTTGTCCACCCTGGCCTTGAACATTGCCCAGGATGGACTTCTAAGCTTGTGTGCTTTGAGGAGATAGGTATATGTCACCTGACTAAAACTACACCACTTAGTAAAAACTCCTGCTTGGTATTGACATGTAAGAGCATGAAAAGTGTCTATCCTTGCTGTTCAAATAACCAAACCAGCCAACCTTTGGTCATGGTGCACCACTAAGGAGGGGTGACAGGCTTACTCTGCTGGCTGTAGCTTCAAGTGTATGGGTGGGCTGTAACGGCCCTGTCCAACCTGGCCTTGAGCACTGCCAGGGATGGGGCACCCACAGCTTCTCTGGGCACCCTGTGCCAGCGCCTCAGCACCCTCACAGGAAAGAATTTGGCACTGATTGTCATTGCTGTCAGAAGGCTTTAGAATAGGTAGTAAGGATTGAGCCAGAATTGTCCCCTCCCTCCTTTTCTTTCTCTTTCAGCTGTACAAATGGTGTGTGTACAAACCTTGTGTGCACAAGGCTGTGTCCTGTGCTTGCCAATGACAAACAGTAAGCTTCAGGCAGCTGAGGATGATTTGGGCAGGCAGATACCCCCCCTCCAGTAAAGTTGCAAAGAGAAATGGGCTGGACCTGAAGGCAAATGAGCTGCCTGGCTGATTTCCTTGTCACATTATTGCCACGTCCTACCTTTCCCTGCAAAGAGTTAAAGCACGAAGCCAGTGTTAACCAGCTTGGTGGTGAATGCTATTTCCCAGCTGTGTGGAATCAGTGACTCTGTACACATAGGTTAGTTTGTCAGTCCTCAACTACAAGCCCTGATGCAAATAACTCTCTTCAGGCAAACCTGCTCCTGAACAGAAATGCTGCAGTGTTCAAACGACCATCCCATGGGTTTGCTGTCGTGACCTCTTGCTTTTCCTCTTTCCAGCTGTATCCTCGGGGAACTGTTTACAAAGAAGCCTATTTTTCAAGCCAATCTGGAACTGGCTCAGCTTGAATTAATCAGGTAAAGCATTGCACATGCATGCCTATGAGAAGAGGTACTGCAGAAACTGCTCATGCACACAGGCTCTGTGTTAGGAGAGCCTTCTTTCTCTAACCTGCCTGCAAAATAGGAGCAACAAATGATGGTAACTGCAGATGTGAATAGGTGGGCATTTAGGGGTGTGTGGCTGCTAATGAAGGCACTGTCTGGAAACTTTGCTGCTGTTTAGTTGAGTGTGTGATGAACCTAAATTACATCTGGCACTGAAAATGTGTTGGGTGGCTTATAAACTAAAGATAACCATTTTTCCTCTTCTCACCATAACTGAAGTGATTAACCAAAACTAGGTTATTGGTACCATAAGTTGCTAAGGAAGAGTAACAACTGTTCCAGCTGAAGCCAGAGCAGTTGGGGTTGGGGCCTCTTCTCCTCCTGGCTGTGTTCCACTCACTGCCCATACTCTGCTCTTCTGGTTGCCAGCCGGCTCTGTGGGAGCCCCTGTCCAGCAGTGTGGCCAGATGTCATCAAGCTGCCCTACTTCAACACTATGAAGCCCAAGAAGCAATACCGGAGGCGCCTGCGTGAGGAGTTCTCCTTGTGAGTCCTGGTAGAGGAGAGGATGAGTACCTGCATGGGGGTTATGTGCAACTCATCTGCTCTCCTTCAGCTCTAGTCTACCTGGCAGGGTAAAGCAGTGCTTCCCCTCCTTGCCCTCTCCAGGAGGGTTTCCTCCTTCTGGATAAGGCTGGAATGGGGTCATTGTCCCTCTTTCTAAACACCTCATCTGCCACAGGTGCCTTCTGGAGGGCTCGTGACACTTAGGCAGGGTCTGCACTGGAAAGCACTCTTGTCAGTGTTGTGTTCCACAGTGCTAAGGCTGGCTGACCTCAGAGACGTGCTCCCTGAGGGGAGAGAATGATTGTGTGATAATCCCGTGGGATTTCTAGCTGAGCTGCTCTTCCTAAACAGCAGAAATTACACTGAAAACACCCCATATCTGATGCCTGTTCTGGTGATGCCTTTGAGCTGCTGCACCACGTAGTAACCCATTTTGACTGCAAGGCCTGAGGGGCCTCTCTGAGCGTGCCTATTCACAACAAGCCCTGAACTCAGCTGTATTCCCAACTCTCCCCAGCATTCCTTCGTCTGCTCTTGACCTGCTGGACCACATGCTGACACTTGACCCTGGCAAGCGCTGCACAGCAGAACAGGCCCTGCAGAGCGACTTCCTTAAGGATGTTGACCTCAGCAAGATGGCTCCTCCAGAGTAAGTTCCAGTGGGTTCCCTGCTAACAAGCTTTGGGAAAGAGCCCCCCTGGCTTGCCCTTGGTGGGGGGGAGGTCAGTCAGAGTTCTGATTTCTGGATTCTTGTTGTGTGTTCTGTTGTATGGCTGAGCAAATAGCTCTTCCTGTGCTCTTGGGTATCAGGCTGGGGTTAGAAAGCTCAGTTTAATGCTTGCAAGGTGCTCTAAAACTCTTATTGGGGGATACAGGAGAGTAGCATGTAGCATCCCCCCTGTCCTGTGTGCCAGGGGGACTGGCTAGGCCTTGTTTGTGCCACTTGCTAATTGACTCAGGGGCTGTTGAGCAGTGTCACATGCGGCTCTTTTCTCCCACTCCAGTAATCAAGGGATAAAGCTCTGCTCTTACTGGGTGCAAGTAGCTTTTGAGGTTCCCTTTAGAGTTACTAAAGGCAACTAATTCCTTAAAGCTACCAGATTCAGCTTGGCAAGCTTGTGTGCATTATGGCTAACCCAGTCCAGCCGGGAGGGAGATCTGGGTGCAAGTGAAATGATTCCCATCCAGTTCTACTGCTTTGCCCCGTCTTGGAATATCCATGCTTGTCCTGCAGCACTAATGACTTCCTGCCCTCTTTGAGGGTTACCCCGTATCCTGGGCTGCATCAAAAGGAGTGTGACCAGCAGGTTGATGGAGGTGATCCTGCCCCTTTACTCTGCTCTTGTGAGACCTCACCTGGAGCATTGTGTGCAGTTCTGGTGTCCTCAACATAAAAAGGACATGGAACTGTTGGAACAAGTCCAGAGGAGGCCACGAGGATGCTCAGGGACTGGAGCACCTCCTGTATGGAGCCAGGCTGAGAAAGTTGGGGCTGTTCAGCCTGGAGAAGCGAAGGCTGCGGGGAGACCTCAGAGCAGCTTCCAGTGTCTGAAGGGGGCCTACAGGGATGCTGGGGAGGGACTCTTCATTAGGGACTGGAATGATAGGACAAGGGGTGATGGGTTCAAACTGAAACAGGGGAAGTTTAGATTGGATCTAAGGAGGAAATTCTTTCCTGTGAGGGTGCTGAGGCACTGGAATGGGTGCCCAGGGAGGTTGTGAATGCTCCATCCCTGGCTGTGTTCAAGGCCAGGTTGGACGAAGCCTTGGGTGCCATGGTTTAGTGTGAGGTGTCCCTGCCCATGGCAGGGGCTTGGAACTGGATGATCTGAAGCTCCTTTCCAACCTGAACTATTCTATGGTTCTGTTCCACACTGCTGTGTGTCCTCACTGCCGAGTGTTGTTCTCTTCCAGCCTCCCGCACTGGCAGGACTGCCACGAGCTGTGGAGCAAGAAGCGGCGGCGGCAGCGGCAGAGCGGCATCGCGGTGGAGGAGCCGCCGCTCTCCAAAGTTTCTCGGAAAGAAACTACCTCTGTTCCAAGCACAGACCCTGTCAAAAACAACAGCAGTCCTGTGCCCCCCCAGCCCGCCCAGCTCAAAGCAGAGCCTGGTGCTGCAGATGCAGTAGGTCAGTGCCAAGCCTGGTCTGTTAAAGGTTCCTGATACCGTTACCTCCCTGCTCTCTCTGGCCTGGGGGTGTGGAGGTTTGTGTCTGGGTTGAAGCCAGGCTCATTCTTTCACCTCTGTCTCTACAGAAAGGAGAATTCCAGGTTTTCCCCATCCTGATTTCCTCAGGGATCTCTTGCTGATGAGCTGTGAATTTGTCCTAGGTTGGTTCTGAAACGTGCTTCCACAGAGATGAATGGAAGGACTTACTGAGTCACTGAAGTACCAGACCATAGGCTGGAAGGTGCAGCCGTGTACAGGGTGTGCAAATGAGCTGAACTCCATAAAGCTGAGGCATGGGATCTCTCAAGCTAGTGGCTGATGGGTGCAAGTGTACAGTATTACACTCTGCTTAGTGCAGGCAGGATCCCTTGGTCATAGAGGCTTGCAGGACCAGGTTTCTAAAAGCGTGACCAACCTTCCTGTTGAGTTGGAGGGGAGGTATCTTGATTCCTGGCAATGCAGAGCTATGCAAAGCTCCCCAGACCATGCTGATTGTTCTATAGAAGCCTTATAAAAACCCAGATACAGCTAAAGCTTTCTTTGTCTCAGATGTTGTGCTGACAAGTAATGGGGAAGACAGTTCTTGCTCCAGGGAATGCACAATCCATGTGTTCAATGAAACATGGCAGATGGACAAAAGGTGGTGGTTGGATTAAAAAGCAGCTGAGGAAAGTGAGTGTTGTGTTCTTAGTTGCCTACCAGCAAGAGGAGCTTCGTTTTAAGCTTCTAAACCCAAACCTTTGCAGCTTTCTGCCCTAAAAGCTTGCCTTACAAAGGCAGTGGCAGTGTGAAGGGGCAGCGTTGGCACTTGTCACTCGGGAGGCTCTGCTCCAGCATGGTGCAGAGGGAGGTGATGCCACTCGAGGGTTGTGTTTCAGACTAACCTGGATACTTGCAGGTCAGGACAGTCTCCTATGATCCCAGACCAGTTTTCAGCAAGGAATTGCCTTCTGCTTGACCTAATTTCTTTTGCTGTGTCAGGGGAACACACCCTTTCTCCATCCCAAAGAGCAGCTCAGCTTCATCCCGAGAAACCTGCTTCCCAGTGCATAGGGAGTGCTGTTCATCCATGGAATGCTGCAGGAGGGGCTGAGCTGCTCTCAGATGTGCTGCTCTGATTGCCACTGAGGTGGGCTGGGGGTTTCTGTGGTCATCACACGTCCTCAACCTGGCTGCTGTAACTGGTGCTGCCCTTGCTCACCAGTCTGCTCCCTGGGATGCTCAGGCAGGGAGGTCTGGCTCAGCTGAGCTCGGTTTATGCAGCAGCCACGTGTGCTGCTGGCTCTGAGAGGGCTGTGAGGAAGCTTCCCAGAGCACGCAGCTGAACCTCGGGTGAGTGCAGTGTGTGCACAGTGCCACGGGGTGCTGCTGCAGTGCTGTCAGAGCTGATGGCAGGATGGAGGGGGCAAGCTGAGCAAACCCATCCTGGAATCCTCCTCCCGGAGCCTCCCTGCTTTCCCCCCAGCACGGGGTCACAGAGGAGGAGGTGTGCAGTGTCAGGGGTACAGGCTGATGTGATGTAGCTCTGTGTAACCTCCCTGTGATGCTCCTTGTGTTTCCAGCAGGCCTTGGAGAGATCACCCAGCAGCTGAATCAGAGCGAACTGGCTGTTTTACTGAACTTGCTGCAGAGCCAGACTGACCTGAGCGTCCCACAGATGGCCCAGCTGTTGAACGTTCACTCAAACCCAGAGATGCAGCAGCAGCTGGAAGCTCTCAACCAGTCCATCAATGCTCTGACAGAAGCCACCACGCAGCAGCAGGAGTCTCAGGCAGCAGCAGCAGAGGAAGCCATAGAGGAGCCACCCGCAGAGGCGCAGCTACCGGAGGAGCAGGCGACTCCAGAAGCAGCCAGTGCTCAGGGAGACATGCAGAACGTGCTGGCTGTTCTGCTGAGTCAGCTGATGAAGAGCCAGGAGCCTGTTCTGACCCTGGAGGAGAGCAACGGGGAGAAGAGCAGTGAGCAACGGGGGCCGAGGAAAACCCCGACAGTGCAGCCGGAGGAGAGTACAGGTAAATAACGTGCCCGTTGCTCGTGCATCTGGGATGCCACACTCTTGTTTGAGCAGTTCAAGTGTTCCACGTGAGGGCCTCTAGTTCATCTGCAGCCAGGAGGAGCTGAGAGGTGGTGACAGAGGGAGCAGGGGCTGTGGGTGGGAAGAGGAGAGGTGCTGGGTGCCAGAATGGGGGCAACATTCCAAGACTGAGGCAGACACTGACCTACTCCCTGCAGTAAGTGCTCAGGAGGTTTTAACAACTGCAGCAAGCCAGAACATGGCAATACTGCCTTCTCTGCTTCACATCCCCAAAGCATATCAAATCCAGTAGTGCTCCATCAGTGGAAATGAAAGGTTTTGGGGTTTGCTCAGAAATGAAAGGGAAACTCAAGAGGTTCAGTTCTTCCTCCAGCACCCCTAAGAATCAGTTTACACATTCAGGTGGGTTTTTCACCCAGGACGTGGAATTCCTGCTGGTTTTCCCATCTTGCTGCTTATCCCAAGTCTTCTTTCACTGTTCCCTTCCTGCCCTCCTAAAAAAGAAAGAGAAGGAAATAAAGAGAAACGTGCAGAGATGCTTTTGAAGAGCACAAGAACTGAAGTAGTGGCGAGTGAGTGCTGGAAGGGAGGGGGACAGTGGCAGTTGGGTCCAACAGCGACTGGTGCATCCAGCTTGGAGCAGACTTGGCTTGAGTCCTGCCATCCAAAGCTGAGCTCCCCTGGTTCTTGTAGAGCAGGTAGGAGGCATGTTGACAAGAGCTGTTTGTATCAGTGACCGCTTGGATTTCCTTTCCGAAGGTGAGTGTAAATGTCTCCATGTCTCTTGTTTCTGTTGCTTTTTTGGCTTTATTAGCAACCTCCCGTGACGACCTCACCAAATTCTAGGAGCACCTCCTGGGTATGTCTCAGACTCTCCAAGGGAGCCTCTTTTGGCCAGATACACAACTCCTCTGCAATGTAGCTGAACGTGCTGTGTTCTCGTGCCTTCGACACACCCGCCCACCACGAGCCAGTTGTGACCGTGCTTGTCTTTCCTGGTTCTTTTCTCTTCCTGCCCTAGTCCTGGAAGATAACTAGGTTCTTGTAGAGCAGCTTCAATTCAATAACCTTGTGTTCTGTTTATAACGATTTTAAAGGAGATGCTGTCCCCCCAATCGGCTTGGCTTCCCAAATGACCTGAAGATTGTTTTCTGGATTACAATACAATCTAGTTTTAAAGCGGACTGATGGGTGGAGGGGTGGTCCTGGAAGACTACTGGTTTTCACAATAAAGTTTGACCTTTTTAATAACCAGTTTTGCACATGATTTGAGGATCTGATTCAAACAAAGGTGTTTGTGGCCTCTTGTGTCATCGCCAGTAAGACCTTGCATCATGGGGTAGCTGAGCCTGGTGGCTGGACGGGAGGTCGAGGCAGTTCAGTTGTGTTGCTCTGCAGGAGTCAGGATGGGTTGCTGGGAGCAGGTCGTGTCCCATGTTGTCCCCTTGCTGCTTGCACTTAGCAAGGGGAGAGCCAGAGCTTTGGTCTTACCCAGCACCTAACCAGGCTGCTTTGTTGTTCTGCTGCCTCAAAAGCAGTAACACAAAGCAGTGAGAACGTGGTGACGGGGTGTGAAGGGTGCTCTTGTTCTTGCTAGGAGAGAACAAGTCCTCTTGAAACAGAAATCTTGGTGGCTTCAGGTCTGGGTTGGGGATGGGGACAAAAGGGGTTTCTCAGGCTCCAGGGCAGTTTGTGTGTTGCACTCAAGGATTTGTGGGTTGAGATGGCTTTGGGCTCTGTGCTGGAAAATGACAAAACCCAGGAGAAGGGCTGCTGTGCTTTGGGGGCAAGTGGACACAAGAGGTTGTACCCACTCCTTCAGTGTGGCTTTGTGGCTTTCCTAAACCAGTCCCTCACTATGAAGGCACCAGTGAGCCTGGGACCGAAGCAGTAAGGCCACAGCATCCCCCTGCAGCGACCCCATGTGCTGTTGCACAGCTCCATCCATGCATTATCCTTTTGCTCCAAGAGCAGGAATCCCTTCCACGGGTGCCCATGGCTTAGAGGAGCTGTTGCCCACTGGATGCACAGAGGAAACTCATGGATGTTTTGTGTGCTTTGGTCTCCCCTCTGAATGCCAGCTCCTCCATCCCTCCCAGTGCATCCCAACTCCATTGACTGGTTTGGGGGGGGTGGGAGGGAGGGGGGGAAGAATGTTGGTAAATCTCTTGGTGATGTTGTAAGCCGGTGTTTAAAAGCAGTAACCCTTCCACAGCGTGTCCTCCTCGCGTTGTCCCACCAGAGAAGAGACCCCCCGAGCCCCCCGGACCGCCGCCACCGCCGCCTCTCTCCGAAGACGACCTCTCCAGTGCAGCCCAGGAGCTGAACCCGGCCGTGACCGCTGCTCTCCTGCAGCTCTTTTCCCACCAAGAGACGGAGTCGCTCGGCCCCACACCGCAGGAGCATCCCGCTTCCAGAGCCACCGACTACAGCAGATCCCGGCCCACCAGGACTTACAGCAGCGAGAGCTCCGAGGGTGGCTTTGGAACCGAGGAGCTGAATTCAAGCCAGACGCTCCTGGAACCTTCAGCCCAGGCTCTGGGGAAAAGCAGGACCTTCTTGGGCTCCGTGAGCCACCTCGGGGAGACGAGCAGCTACCAAGGCACTGGCTCTGTCCAGTTCCCAGGGGACCAGGACCTCCGCTTCGCCCGCGGCCCCGTCGCCGTGCACACGGTTGGCCAATCCTTCCCTAAATCCGAGGGGAGCAATAACACACTGGTCCATCCCGAGGCCAAAATCCACAACTACAGCGAGCTGGGGCCGGCTGCTTCCAGCGGAGCAGGAACAGGTCACAGTTGGGGTGCCCCAACCCAAGCCACCTCTTCCTATGGGAAGCCGTTCCGTGGGGCTGGCAGAGTGCCTCCGCGGGGAGGACGGGGCCGGGGGGTTCCCTATTGAGCTGCCCTCGTCCTCCCCTCCTTCACCTCCACCTTTTTAGCCCCATGACTTGAGTTTGTGGCCCAGAGCAAGGTCTCCTCTGCATTTCAGCTGCTGCAACGCTCCCCGTTGTTAGTCCTTGCTAGGCTGCCACCGGGCACCCCGGGACTCGCTGGAGGGTCCCCACTTTGGGTGCCTTTGTGCTTGCTTAGTGACAGACCTGAACCCCCAAAGCGGGGGTGAGCTTCCTGCCCTCCATGTTGGGGGGGGATCCATTGCAAATAAGAGGAATGAAACAAAACCCAAGCACAGGGAAATAGGAAATCACTCAATCTCTCACTAGTGCTTCCCTGGGGGGGGGCAGCGCAGGGTTCAGGTATAGGGCTATGGGGAGATGGGTTCCCAAAGTGAGGATTTTGGTTTTTCTTCCCAATTCCCTTTAAAAGAAGAAACCAATAAAAACAAAGGGGAATCTATTGCTGGGAATTGGGTATCCCAGCTCTGGAGAGCTGGGATGGGGCACTGGCTTGGCCTCAATTGATCCTATTGCTGTGAGCTCCAGGGTCCATCTCACTTGACTGTAGCCTTAATCAATGGGCTTTGGGGGTTTGTACCTTTCCTACTGCAACTTCCTAGTGGGAATTGTCTTGGGTTCTTTTGTTCCTTTTCCTTTATCCCAGAGCCGAAGCCAGCTCCTCGCTCCCCAATTCCTGTTTCTCATTTGAAACTTCCAAACCCCACATTGGAGCAGCAGCTCAGCCCTTGGAGGCTTTTCCAGGCATCCCTGCATCATTTCTAGAAGCATATATATATATATATATATATTTTTGTTGTGTTCAAGGAAGTCTCGACGATGGAATCCCTCCTCCTGCAGAGCCCTGCGCTGTTGTCCCTCTCAATGACACTTAAAAGAGATGAATAAAACCAAGGTACATACGGATGAGCTGCTTTTTTGTCCCTGATTAGGCCTTTCCTATGGAAAACCTCCTTGGAGAGCCAACGGGCATCCGAGGTGTGGAAACCTTGGGGGTGTTGGTGATGGGTCTTAGAGGGGGGTAAGACCTTGTTCTATGTGGGGTTTGAGTTCCTGTCTGTGTATGGAGGGGAAGGGCAGATGGAATGCACCTGGATGGGTGCTGTTTGACCTAGGGGGTAGCCTGCCCTGTGCAGGGGAGGAAGGAGGGAGAGGAAACAGCTCTGGTCCATGTGGTGCAGCTGCATGCACAGCAATGAGGAGCTCCATAGCATTGAGCCAGCCCTGAGGATGCAGGATTCCCAGCTCAATGAATTGGGTTTGGTTTCATTTGGGTTTCCTTTGAGTTCCAAAGTTCCCTCCAGAACAGAGGAGCTGGGATGGAGGCACTGAACCAAGCAGGGCTTTGGGTCCTCTCTGTTCCCTCTCCATGCGATGCCAGCTCCGGGATGCAGTGGAGCTTTTGTTGCTGTTATGGCTTTTCCCTTCCCAAACCCATCCTGTTTGGAAGGAGAAGTCGTGCTCCAAGCACTGCATCCTCTTGGGAAGCCGATGCCCATCGCTTGTCCTCCCCTATCAGCCTCTCAAGGAGCTCACGGACCTGTCTGTGCCCCCCACTTGTGGGGGCAGGTTAAGGGGGGGCTCTCTGGATGCCCTCAGGGGTAGAGGTGACCCCATAGACAAGCTCCTGCCCCCCGGCAAAGGATGGCCCCCCCCCCACCTCCTTCCCTTGCTCTGGGGCGGCATCGGAGCTGGAGGTGAGATTGGAGCCAAGCAGGGCCTCTCCCTCCATCTCCAATGGGTTAACTGGTCCCAGCAGGACTCTTTGAGTGGGGGGGGGCAGCTCTCCCCTGCTGCCTTTCCCCCTTTTAAAGGGTCTCTGTACAAAGCAGACAAAAGGATTGATGGGGGGGGGTTAAAAGGCTCTAGGATGTGGGGCAGGACCCACAAGCACTGAGGTCCCCCTTGCCCTCCTCTCCCCCTCTGCACACACCAGGGTTCAAAGCCTCCCTGAGTCCCCCCTCTTGCCCAAAGGCGCCTTTGCTGGGTTTAACCTTTGTCTCTGTACAGATGATTTGTAATATATGGGCTTTTCTTGGGGTTTTCTTTTGGGTTGTTTTTTTTTTTTCCTTTTCAGTTTCTAAGAATGGAAAAGTGGAGATTGGAAAATTAAAGATTTCCTCTCGCTGTATTTGCCTCCTGTCGCTGCGTCACCGCCTGCACCCATCACCCTCGGCCCTCCCTGCTGCTGGCGTTTGGTACCCAGGGGGTCTTGGGGCTGCTCTGGGTATGGTGGGAGCAGGAAGGAGGAGACCCGGAGCTGTGGGGTTGGGAAGGGAAGCAGTGAGGTTGGGGGTGCCTCCGTGTGTGTGCATGGCTCCTGGTCCCTCGGCCGTGGGAGAGGAGCTGGGGAGAGGTTGTGCTGCAGCCCTGAGGTGGGAGGGAGCTGTGCCACAGACCATGTGTTACCCATCCCTCCCTCTATCCGTTCACCCTTCTATCCCTCTATCCATCTGTCTATCCCTCCATCCCTCCCTCTATCCGTTCACCCTTCTATCCCTCTATCCATCTGTCTATCCCTCCATCCCTCCCTCTATCCTTTCACCCTTCTATCCCTCTATCCATCTGTCTATCCCTCCATCCCTCCCTCTATCCGTTCATCCTTCCATCCCTCTAGCCATCCCTCCATCCATCCCTCTAGCCATCTCGTCTATCCCTCCATCCATCCCTCTATCCATCTCTCTATCCCTCTATCTCTTCCTTTATCCATCCTTCATTCATCCCCTCTATCCATCCATCTATTCCTCCATCCATTCCTTTATCCATCTATATGCCTCTATCCATTCCTCCATCCATCCCTCCCTCTAGCCGTTCATCCTTCCATCTATCTATCCATCTCTCCATCTGTTTGTCCCTCCATCCATCCCTCTATCCATCTGTCTATCCTTCCATCCATCCCTCTATCCATCCCTCCCTCTATCCCTCCCTTTATCCCTCCCTTTATCCGTCCTTCATTCATCCCCTCTATCCATCCATCTATTCCTCTATCCATTCCTTTATCCATCTGTCTATGCCTCTATCCATCTCTCCATCCATCCCTCCCTCTATCTGTTCATCCTTCCATCCATCTATCCATCTGTCTATCTCTCCATCCATGCCTCTATCCATCTCTCTGTCTATCCCTCTATCTCACCCTCCCTTCATCCATCCTTCATTCATCCCCTCTATCCATCCATCTATTCCTCTATCCATTCCTTTATCCATCTATCTATGCCTCTATCCATCTCTCCATCCATCCCTCCCTCTATCTCTCCATCCATCTATATATCCATCCCTCCATCCCTCCCTCAGTCTCTCTCCCCACTGTCTCCAGGAGCCTTTCTCCCAGCCCTGGAGCATGGGAAGGGGCAAGATCCAGGATTCCAGCAGACACAGAGGGGGCCGCTCCTGCTCCAGGGGCTCCATTTGCTTCCAAGCATCATCTCCTTCCCACTCCAAGGCTCGATCCGAGCCTCCCTTGCTCCCCGCAGTGCCCCTGCCCTGGTGCTGCTCCATGCCCCCCACCCGGCTCCCATTGCTCTACCTGCTCCTGCTTCAGCATCCCCTGTGCAGATGGCAGGGGGCGGCCGGAGCGAGCCCCTGATTTATGAGCAGGCAGCTGGGAGCCGGGAATCGGCCTCCAGGAGCCAGGAATCGGCCTCCAGGAGCCGGGAATCGGCCTCAAGGAGCTGGGAATCGACCTCCAGGAGCCGGGAATCGGCCTCCAGGAGCCGGGAATCGGCCTCAAGGAGCCTGGAATCGGCCTCCAGGAGCCGGGAATCGGCCTCCAGGAGCCGGGAATCGGCCTCCAGGAGCCGGGAATCGGCCTCCAGGAGCCGGGAATCAGCCTCAAGGAGCAGGGAATCTGCCTCCAGGAGCCGGGAATCGGCCTCCAGGAGCCGGGAATCGGCCTCCAGGAGCCGGGAATCGGCCTCCAGGAGCCGGGAATCGGCCTCCAGGAGCCGGGAATCGGCCTCCAGGAGCCGGGAATCGGCCTCAAGGAGCCGGGAATCGGCCTCAAGGAGCCGGAATCGGCCTCCAGGAGCCGAGGAGCTGGGAATCAGCCTCCAGGAGCCGGGAATCGGCCTCCAGGAGCCGGGAATCGGCCTCCAGGAGCCGGGAATCGGCCTCAAGGAGCCGGGAATCGGCCTCCAGGAGCCGGGAATCGGCCTCCAGGAGCCGGGAATCGGCCTCAAGGAGCCGGGAATCGGCCTCAAGGAGCCGGGAATCGGCCTCCAGGAGCCGGGAATCGGCCTCCAGGAGCCGGGAATCGGCCTCCAGGAGCCGGGAATCGGCCTCCAGGAGCCGGGAATCGGCCTCCAGGAGCCGGGAATCGGCCTCCAGGAGCCGGGAATCGGCCTCCAGGAGCCGGGGCCTCAAGGAGCGGGATCGGCCTCCAGGAGCCGGGAATCGGCCTCCAGGAGCCGGGAATCGGCCTCAAGGAGCCGGGAATCGGCCTCCAGGAGCCGGGAATCGGCCTCCAGGAGCCGGGAATCGGCCTCCAGGAGCCGGGAATCTGCCTCCAGGAGCCGGGAATCGGCCTCAAGGAGCCGGGAATCGGCCTCAGGAGCGGGAATCGGCCTCCAGGAGCCGGGAATCGCCTCCAGGAGCCGGAATCGGCCTCAGGAGCCGGGAATCGCCTCCAGGAGCCGGGAATCTGCCTCCAGGAGCCGGGAATCGGCCTCAAGGAGCCGGGAATCGGCCTCCAGGAGCCAGGAATCGGCCTCCAGGAGCCAGGGATCGGCCTCAAGGAGCCGGGAATCGGCCTCCAGGAGCTGGGAATCGGCCTCCAGCCGCCTGCCCCCCCAGCGCATCCCGCTCAGCATCACCTCCTCCTCCATCCCTGCATCCCCGCATCCCGACCTTCCCACCGCAGGCGGACAAAGGCCATCAGCACGTGGATCCCGCGGCATTCCAGGGTGGCCGGCCCCATTCCCTTCATCCCATTCCTTTGGCATCGAGCCTCCCCGGCAGCAGCTGTGCTGCCAAATGGCCTCGGGCCGAGCCGGGGCTGTAAATCTCCAGCTGCTCCATCCCACCCTTCCCGGCTCCTCACGGTGCCATTGGGATGCAGCACAAACCCCGCTCCCTCCCGCATCCCCACAGCCCTCGTGCAGGCGAGGGCTCTCCCGCTCATCCCAGTGCTGGGAATGGGGATGGTGGTGGGGGGGTCGGGCTCCATGCGGGAAGCAGCTCCCAGCGCATCCCAGCACATGCTCCATGCTCCTCCATGCGGGATGATGGAGAGGAAGACGAGGAGCGGGAGCCTTCCCACTGGATGCTCCATGGGTGAGAGCATCCCAACCCAGCTTGGATCACCGGGCAGCTCATCCCATACACATGTGGGCATGCACATGTATGAACACACATGTTCATGGATGCCAGCCACTGGGTACCACTCTCCCCATCCTCCTCCTGCTCTGTTTGTCCTTCCAGCTGCTCCCTGGCGCTATTCAAGGGTTTTCCTGCAATTCAGACATCCCCTTCCAAAACCCCATTCACACCTTTCCTCGCCATTTGGGAATGGGGCCGGGGGAGAGGGAAGAAATGGATTTAAAAGGATCCAGGGTGGGATAAAACCACCATGGGGAGGGATTGGGATGGAGCTGGGATTGGGGTTTGGGGGGGGTGAAGGATGGGCTCTGTCCATCCCATGGGATCCAGCGCTGCCCATCCCATGGGGATAGGATGCTGCTTTGGGGATGTGCTTTGCTGGCCCTGTACGCACTGAGGGATGGATATGGGGGGGCTCAGTGGGTGCCACGGTCCCTGTGCCACCACGGCCCCCCCGGCGCTGGCAGCTTGATTAAAGCGGTGCCGCGGCGCAGCTGGTGCCTCCCGCAGCACCCAGCGCCCGGGATTAACGTCTCCAATTAGTGGGAATGCGAAGCCCAGGATGGGAGAGGGGGGGGTCCCCAGCCCCCTGCACCCCCTTTGCCACCTCCTTGCGATGCCACCACTGCACCAGCATGGCGGGCACACAGTGATGCTCCAGCCGCATCCCTGTGATGTGTGGGCATCACCTCCATGGTGCCCCATCACCACCTCCTGCCTTGCCCCATAGCACAGCATGGGCAGGGGAACCCTGGCTGCGCCCCAAGGACCACAGTGGGCACCGGGTGGCAATGGGGACACCGTCACCATCCCCGCTGCCACCGGCGCAGCTGAGCCAAGGCAAAAGGGAAGGGGGGGGGGGGGGGGTTTCACCTGCCATTTAATTGGATGTATTTTTAATTAATGGTGCCTCTGGGACCCGCATGAGACAAACACGAGCCCTGAATAGGGGCAGGGGAGGACTTGGGGCCGGCGGGAGGATTGGGCCGCGGGGTGCTCTTACCCATCAACACCATCAATCACCCCCTGCTTTGGGCTCCGTGCTCTTGGCTGGGGCTCAAGGCCACTCCTGTGATGAGCGGCGCGTCCTCAGCAGCGATGGGGATGGAGGGGGGGGTGAACCCGGCTCCCAATTGCTCTTGCTGGGACCCCAAACCCCCCCTCCCAGTTGCTCCTTCCAATGGATGGCGGGGGGGGGCACAGATGGTTCAAGCACATGTACCCCCCAGAGCACCCCACTGAGGGGCGAAGGGGAGTGGGTTTGCAGGTGCTATGGGGCAGCATCAATGTCCGGTGGTGCTGGGGGGGGGCCTCAGCTGCCTCCTGTGCTGGAATGTGAACGGCAGCCTCAGGGATGCTGCTGCTGCTGGGACCCTCCAAGGACCCTATAGCCGCCCCATGGCCCCTATGGACACACACGGACCCCGTAGTCCTTTTGACCCCCCCCCAAAGGGTGGAGGTGTGAAACGTGGTGGTGGCCAAACCCCGTCCTCTCATAGGCACGGGTTGGGGAGGGAAGGGCCCGGCCTGGCTCCTCGGTGCTTGGATGCGACGCAGCCACTGCGATGGGGACCGATGGGGACCACTGGGGACCGATGGGGATCGATGGGGATTGATGGGGACTGATGGGGATCGGTGGGGACCACTGGGGACCGATGGGGATCGATGGGGATCGATGAGGACCGATGGGGACCACTGGGGACCGATGGGGATCGATGGGGACCGATGGGGATCGATGGGGACCAATGGGGATCGATGGGGATCGATGGGGATGATGGGGAGTCGATGGGGACCGATGGGGACCGATGGGGATCGATGGGGACCAACGGGGATCAATGGGGACCGATGGGGACCGCTCACACGCGGTGCCCCCGGAACCTTTTGTTGCTGCATCCCGGGATGAGCGGGGCCGCTGCGGGGCAGGGATGGAGCAGGGCACGGCGGGCGCGGTGGTGCCGCCGGTGCCGGTGCCGGCATTGGGATGCGGATGCGGATGCGGAGCCGCCCGCAGCAGCAGCTGCTGCCGCCCCGGTGTTTATTGGTACCCAGGGACAGCCCCTGGCTCCGGCCCAGCTCCCCCCGCGCCGCGCTGGCAGCGGCCGGGCCCGTTAACCCCCTGCTGCCCGGGATAACCCCCCCCGGGGCTGTGGGGACCGGAGGTGGCACCGTGGGATGGGAGTGCTGGGGGGTGCGGGGTGGATGGGGCCGTGCAGTGATGGGGTGTGATGGGGTGTGAGGTACCGTGATGTACCGTGATGTACTGTGGTATGCCATGATGTACCGTGATGTACCGTGAGGTACCGTGATGTACCATGATGTGCCATGATGTACTGTAGCATACCATGATGTACCATGATGTACTGTAATGTACCATGATGTACCATGACGTACCATGATGTACTGTGACGTACCATGATGTACCGTGATGTGTCATGATGTACCATGATGTACTGTAATGTACCATGACGTACCATGATGTGCCATGATGTACCATGATGTACCATGATGTACCGTGATGTACAATGAAGTACCATGATGTACCATGATGTGCCGTGATGTGCCGTGATGTACCATGATATACCATGATGTGCCATGATGTGCCATGATGTACCATGATGTGCTGTAATGTACCATGATGTACCATGATATACCATGATGTGCCATAATGTGCTGTGATGTGCCATGGTGTACTGTAGCATACCATGATGTACCATGATGTACCATGATGTACTGTAATGTACCATGATGTACCATGATGTGCCATGATGTACCATGATGTACCGTGATGTACCATGATGTACCGTGATGTACCATGATGTACTGTAATGTACCATGATGTACCATGATGTGCCATGATGTACCATGATGTACCGTGATGTACCATGATGTACCATGATGTACCATGATGTACTGTAATGTACCATGATGTACCATGATGTGCCATGATGTACCGTGATGTGCCGTGATGGGCCTGTAATGTTATGCCATCCCATGGTGTGCCTGTGACACCACCATGCTGTGCTGTACGATGCCCTGCCATGATGTGCCCATGACCCTTGCCATGCCCTGCGGTGCCAGCACAGCCCTGGGCAGTCTGTATCCATGGCACAGTGAATGGGGGCCCGGGGGGCTCAGCGCTGGCCCAATGCAGTCAAAACCATGGGGACGGGGGGGTCCCACCTTGTCTGGGGGGAGATGAGGGGGGCGGAAGGGCCACAGCTGGGGAAAACGGGGTCCCCAGCGGGGATGGAGGCATCCACTTGATGCCGTGTGTGCCCGGCTGCCATGGCGAGGCACAGCTCAGCATGGGCACGGCGTGGAACAGCACTGCATGGAGTGGCATATCCTAGCATGGCACATCATGGCATTGGCATGGCACATCATGGCATTGTCATGGCACACCATGGCATTATCATAGCACATCATGACATTATCATAGCACACCATGGCATGGCATTATCATGGCATTGGCATGGCACATCATGGCATTATCATAGCACATCATGGCATTGTCATGGCACGCCATGGCATTATCATAGCACATCATGACATTATCATAGCACATCATGGCACGGCACATCATGGCACTGACATGGCACATCCTAGCATGGCACATCAAGGCATTGGCATGGCACACCTTGGCATGGCACATCATGGCATGGCACATCCTAGTGTGGCACATCATGGCATTATCATAGCACATCATGGCATTATCATAGCACATTATGGCATTATCATAGCACATCATGGCATGGCACATCATGGCACTAACATAGCACTTCCTAGCATGGCACATCATGGCATTGTCATGGCACGTCATGGCATGGCACACCATGGCATTTCCATGCCACACCATGCCATGACCTAACCCAGCGCAGGAACCACCCCATTGTCACCCCTTTGCCCTCACATGGCCCCAGTGCCCCCCCCCTTTACCCAGCCCCATTCCCCCCCATCTCCCTCCACCCCACCGCAAGTTTTTATGTGCTTCCAGGCGCTGCATGGCAATTAGTGCTAAACTCATTTGCACAACTGCACTTAATTGGCTACAACAATTAATTAATGTGTTGGAAATTTGGCACTGGGAGGGAAAAAAGGAAGAGGAAAGTTTCTCATCAGAGGCAAAAAAAGGGGTGAATGGGGGGGGGCTGCGCCCACCTGCACCCACCTGCAGCCCCCAAAGCACCCCCCAAGCTGCTTTGTTGTCCCTTTTTTCCCCTTTTTTCCACCCGTTTTCCTTTTTGTTTCTTTCTTCCCTTTACCCCCCGGTTTTCCTTTTTTTTTTCCCTTTTTTTTCTCCTTTTCCTTTCTTGCTTTTTTTCCCTTTCCTTTCTTTTTTCTCCCCTGCAACTTAAGCAAACTCATTTCCCTGATAAAATACAGCATGACTAATGACTGAAGCATGTAAAAATCATTGGGAAAATGTCCTTGGAAGACGAATGCATTTTCAGCAGAATAATTAACTTAATTAACAAATTCACATGCATATTCATCAGGCTATTAATGTCTTCTCAGCTCAGCTTGACGAACATTGCGGTAATAACCATCTCATTTGCATATTGCATTCTACTGCTCTCCCCAAAAGCAAACGGGAGGCGATGGGCCCGGTGCACGCGCGTGTGCCCGGCTCCCACCGCGTGTCCCGGTGCTGCGTGGCGGGAGGTGCGATGCTGGGAGGCCTGGGTACCACCGGCACCGGTAGCACCGGTAACACCGGTAACACCAGTACCAGCATCGCTCCCCGGCCTCGGCATCTGCGGCGCGGGCGCGGAGGGGGAGAGGACCCGGAGCAGCTGTCGGCCTAATTCGGCTCGTGGGCGGCTTAGAAAAACAGATTATGTGCCTGCGACAGGCGCTGATTCCTGACATACGCTCGGGGTCTGCGTCTTCATCGCCCGCCCGCTGCAGGGGGGGATGTGGGGTGATGGGGATGAAGGGGGTGATGGGGGTGAAGGAAGCGAAGGGGTGAATGGGATGGTGAGGGTGAGGAAGACAATGGGGGTGATGAGGATGATGGCGGTGAAGGAGATGGTGGGGATGGTAGGAGGGGTGGAGGTGATGATGGTGATAGAGGTGATGAGGGTGATAGGGGTGATGAGGATGATGGGGGTGATGGAGTGATGAAGGCGATGGGGGTGATGAGGATGATGGGAGAGAAGTGGATGTTGTAGATGATAGGTGTGATAGAGGTGATGATGATGAGGGTGTGGGGTGGGGTGTGGGTGTGGGTGGGGGTGTGGGTGTGGGGTGGTTGTTGTGTGTGGTGTGTGGGTGTGGTAGAGGTGATGAGGGCAATGTGGGTGATGAGGATGTTGGGAGAGAAGTGGATGGTGTAGATTATAGGTGTGATAGAGGTGATGATGATGAAGTGATGAGAGCAATAGGGGTGATGAGGATGAGGGGGGTGATGGAGTGATGAAGGTGATGGGAGTGATTAGGATGATGGGAGAGAAGTGGATGTTGGAGATGATAGGTGTGATACAGGTGATGATGATGATAGAGGTGATGAGGGCGATAGGGGTGATGATGATAATGGGGGTGATGGAGTGATGAAAGCGATGGGGGTGATGAGGATGATGGGAGAGAAGTGGATGTTGGAGATGATAGGTGTGATAGATGTGATGATGATGATAGAGGTGATGAGGGCGATGAGGATGATGGGAGTGAAGTAGATGGTGTAGATGATAGGTGTGATAGAGGTGATGATGATGATAGAGGTGATGAGGGCGATGAGGATGATGGGAGTGAAGTAGATGGTGTAGATGATAGGTGTGATAGAGGTGATGACAATGCTGGGGGTGATGGGGATCAGGGGGATGATGGGTGTGATGAGGATGAAGGGGCTGATGAGGGTCATGAAGACAATGGTGGTGATGAGGCTGATGGGGATGATGAGGATGATGGGGATGAAGGTGTGATGAGGACTGTGGGGCATCGAGTGTACCCAGCACCTCCTGGAGAGGCTGCTGCACTGCCCCGCTCCCCCCACCCCTGCCGCACCCAGTGTGGCCCTGCCCATCACACCACAACCACACTGGGAGGGTCAGCCCCATGTGAGCACATGGCACACACATGGGTGTACACACAGCATGGACTGGGATGGATGGATGGATGGATGGACAGACGGACAGATGGATGGATGGATAGATAGATGGATGGATGGATGGATGGACGGATGGATGCATGGATGGATGGATGGATAGAGAATGGGTGGATGGATGGATGGATGGAAGGACAGGCGGATAGAGGATGGACAGATGGATGCATGGGTAGATGGATGGATGGATGGATGGATTGATGGACAGATAGAGGATGGATGGATGGATGGATGGACGGACGGACAGATAGAGGATGGATGGATGGATGGATGGACGGACAGGCGGATGGGTGGATGAATGGATGGATGGACGGATGGATGCATGGATGGATGGACGCATGGATGGATGGATGGATGGATGGATGGATGCATGGATGGATGGATGGATGGATGGACGGATGGATGCATGGACGGATGGACGCATGGATGAATGGATGGATGGATGGACGCATGGGTGGATGGATGGATGGATGGATGAATGGATGGAGGATGGATGGATGGAGGATGGATGGATGGATGGATAGATGGATGGATGGAGGATGGATGGATGGATGGACACACAGAGAAGGAGGTAGGTGGCTGGACGGACAGGCAGACATCTGCATGGGTGAATGCAGGCACAGGCACATAGACAGACACATGGGGAGATGGAGGTGTTGTGCAGGTGGGTGGCAGCAGGTGAGCGGTGGGGAGGGTGCTCCGACAGAAACACATGTTTGAACAGACACACGCGGTTGTTGGACGGACACACGTGGTTGGACAGACACACGTGGTTGTTGGACGGACACACGTGGTTGTTGGAGGGACACACGTGGTTGTTGGACGGACACACGTGATTGTTGGACAGACACATGTGGTTGTTGGACAGACACACGTGGTTGTTGGACGGACACACGTGATTGTTGGACAGACACATGTGGTTGTTGGACAGACACATGTGGTTGTTGGACGGACACACGTGGTTGTTGGACAGACACGTGGTTGTTGGACGGACACACGTGGTTGTTGGACAGACACACGTGGTTGGACAGACGGACACACGTGGTTGTTGGACAGACACACGTGGCTGTTGGACAGACACACGTGGTTGTTGGACGGACACACGTGGTTGTTGGACGGACACACGTGGTTGTTGGACAGACACACGTGGTTGTTGGACGGACACACGTGGTTGTTGGACAGACACACGTGGTTGTTGGACGGACACACGTGGTTGTTGGACAGACACACGTGGTTGTTGGACGGACACACGTGGTTATTGGACAGACACACGTGGTTGTTGGACAGACACATGTGGTTGTTGGACAGACACACGTGGTTGTTGGACGGACACACGTGGTTATTGGACGGACACACGTGGTTGTTGGACAGACACACGTGGTTGTTGGACAGACACACGTGGTTGTTGGACAGACACACGTGGTTGTTGGACAGACACACGTGGTTGTTGGACAGACACACGTGGTTGTTGGACGGACACACGTGGTTGTTGGACGGACACACGTGGTTGGACAGACGGACACACGTGGTTGGACAGACACAGGTGGTTGTTGGACGGACACACGTGGTTGTTGGACGGACACGTGGTTGTTGGACGGACACGTGGTTGGACAGATGAACACATGTGGTTGGACAGACAGACACATGTGGTTGGACAGACGGACACATGTGGTTGGACAGACGGACACACGTGGTTGGACAGACGGACACACATGGTTGTTGGATGGACACACGTGGTTGTTGGCCAGACAGACACATGTGCTGGCACTGCTGTCCTGTGCCGGCGCCACCAGCGGTCCCCGGTGGGGGTCTCTGTCCCTTCGGCCTCTGCTCTGGCACCCCCAGCCTCAGCTGCGGCCGCACTCGGCTCCCCCCCCGGCCGGGTCCCACCATGGGCCGTGACCGGGACCCACCCGGGGCATGCGGGGACCACCCTGCTCCCAGCCCTCAGCCAATCCCCAGCCTGGAATCATGCCTCCAGCCAATCGCCTGCCTGGGCTGGTACTGCTGACCAATGGCAGACTTCTTTATTCCTCTGGCCCCGCCCACTATGTCTATATAAACCGCCTGCCCCTCCGCTCCCCGCGGTCCTTCGGTCCCATCCCGATGTCTTCGCTCCGTATCCGTGGATGGAGGGGGCAGGATCCGACCCTGCTCGGCCGTGGGGTGCCCGCAGCACCCTCAGCTGCACCCCGGGGGGGGGGGCACAGCCCAAGACCCCCACCCATGGCACCAGGAATCGATGTGGAGCCCCCTCCTGGTGTCAAAGGGGACGTCGGGGCTGGGACCACCTTGCCTTCACCCATGGCTTCGAGGTGCCACCAACCCCTTTGCTTCCCCTGAGGACGACCCTGTCCCAGTGACCACACTGTGGGGGGGCAAAACCTGAGCCCTTCCACATGGGGAAACTGAGGCACGGGCCCTGTGGCAGCAATCCCCCCTCATCATCCTCCCCATCCCTGCTTTGTCCCCACCGATGTCGCTGGGTGCTCGCCCATCCCATCCATGTCCATAATGGGGGGGGACCCATAGAGGAAAGAGGTGGGGGGGTTAGGCCACGGGGTGAAGGTCGGGTGAAGGGCACCGGCAGTGGCACACGGGGGGGATGCTGCAGTCACGGTGCCAGCTGTAGCCGGAGAGGAACCAGCCCGGCACGGCACGTGCCAAAATACCAGCAGTAAAGTAGTTAAATGAATCCAGGGCGGGAGCTGGGAGCTGCGAGAGCGGCTTTGGGCCCCCATCCAAAGGAGTTAATGTCCCACAGTATGATCGATTAGTTGTCAGCCGCGATTTCAAACCAATACAAGATGAATGGCATCATTTTCCTTCCCTCATTTTCGGCAGAATTAAGAAGCCATTAGCTAACACAAATTTTTGGCAACTTTAAATAAAAGGAATAAAAGGGAATCAAAAAGCCCCAATGTACGTTCTGTGGCAAACGCTCCCCAAGGTAACCGTGAGGATGCAAATACCCTCCCGCGGCCCCGCTGCTGCCGGTGATGGTGCCAACCGGTACCCATCAGCATCAGGAGGAGATGCCGACGGTGGCTGGTTCTCCCCTCCCGAAGGGAAGCAGCGGGGTGTCCTGCCCGGCCAGTGGCACATTGGGGTTTACGGTGCCTCCGGTGCTGAGCTGCAATCACCGGTGTCACACGTGTGATGAGCTGCGAGGCCTCGGTTGCGGAGGGGGGGGGCTTTGTGGGGGTCTAGTGAAGGACAAACCAGGCACAAGCTGCTCCTGCCCGGTGCCCGCAGGCGCGGGGCCGCCGTGCCAGCCCAGCCGTGGCCATTACGGTGATGGGCGCCAGCTGCGCCTGCCTGGTCCCCCCCCACCGTGTCCCCAAGGAGGTTGTGAAGGGGGGGTACCGGGCACGGTGCCACCACCCGGGCACCGGGGCAGAGCTGCGGCAGCGCCCGGTGTGGGGCGATGGGGTCGGGTAGGGCCATGAGGAGGGCAAAGGCAGCGACCCCACAGTGCCAAAGGGACCCCCCAAAGCTCTGAGGTGACCCAGGGTAGGGGACAGGCTGGGTGCTGGTCACAACCAACCCCATTCGCTGCTGGATCACCGGATTTTAGGCACCAAATGGGGTGGAATTAGGATTATTATCACAGCTGCTCTAAATGTAATTAGTTTTGCTCTGAACTTGTTTGCTTTGCCGGGATTATGGCGCAATCCAGCCCGGCACTAACCTGGAAGAGGCTGCAATGACTCCAGGGAAGCGGATGCTGGGTCGGTGTGATGATTCCAAAGGTTTGGCTTTCAATTACATCCAACATCTTCAGTCGGGAACAGTTTCATTGGGAGCAGGCAGAGGAGGGATGGGACAAGCGGGATGATGCTCCAAGCCCCTGGCCGACACAGGGCTGGGACCTGCCACTGTGCCCCTGCTCTGATTGCTCTGCCTGGGCACAGGGGATGGATGGATGGATGGATGGATGGATGGATGGATGGATGGATGGATGGATGGGTGGATGGATGGATGGATGGATGGATGGATGGATGGATCCCCTCATCCCCATCCCAGGGCAGAGATGGATGGAATGGGTGTCCTATCTGTGCCAGCATCATGTCCCCATCCCCTGCCCATTGTCCCCTCCAGCACCACAGCCCCAGGCAAGTCTTTTGGGGGTGTTGGGTCCCCTCCATCCCACCACTGCACACCGGAGGCATCGCCGGTGCTTGGAGCTGTCAGGATCCACCCAAAGCAGATGGGATCCAGGGGCTGGGCCCGCAGGAGGGGGCCGAGTGCTCCCGCTGCCCGGCACAGACCTCCAGCGAGCCCAGTCGAGCCGGAGCTGCCAAGAGAAATGGGCAGATTATGGGATGAACACAGGCCAAGGCAGGGCTGGGATGCAGCCGCTGTAAATCAGCTTTTAAGTAGCAACAAAATGGACATTTCCCATATGAACCGAGCCACCGCCTGGCACCGAGCAGGGGGAGAAGGAGCCCAGGCAAGGCCCGGGCATGGGGGCATCGAGCTGGGGGGTCATAGAGGGGAGCCCCAGCCCCGGGGCTGCAGAGGGGATGTGGGGATGGGGCTGGAGCCCAGGATGGGGGTCACAGGGAAAGGGGAAGGGAAGGGTAGGGAAGGGAAGGGAAAGGAAGGGAAAAGAAGGGAAAGGAAGGGGAAGGAAGGGAAAGGAAGGGAAAGGAAGGGGAAGGAAGGGAAAGGAAAAGAAAGGAAGGGGAAGGAAGGGAAAGGAAGGGAAAGGAAGGGAAAGGAAGGGGAAGGAAGGGAAAGGAAAAGAAAGGAAGGGAAAGGGCTGTCTCAGGGTGCTCAGGTGGGCACCACCTGCTCTCCACTGCTCCTGGCCAGTGCTGGCCCTGCATTTCCCACTGGAACCAGCCTTTCCCACTGGATTTTGCCCCTTTTCTCCCAGGGCACGGCTGGGGGGGGGCAGGTTCCTCCCTTTCCAAAGGGCTCTGTGCTATGGGATCCCGGACTGCACAGCAGAGCCCTGGGCACCCGGATGCCCCCAGTCCTGGGTGACCCCTTCCCCTGGGTACCACTCGCCCCCCTCCCAGCCCATCCTAGGTCCTAGGGGACCCCCAGGGCATCTCCCACGCCCATTGCCCATCTGTGGGGATAGGAACAGAGCCTCCGGTGGTACCGAGTTACAGCCACGCTGTGGAGCGCAGGGACACGGTGGGGACACTGCCCTGGGGGGCTGCACACACAACCCCATGGTGGTGGTGGGGGGGGGGGGGGTGAGCCCCCTGTTCCGGGCCGTGCTGTGGGGCTGGGCTGGGGATAAGAGCGGCGGTGCCGCATTCCGGAGAAGCGGCTTTGCCGGCGGCCGGTGCCAGCAGGCGTTGGCAGGTTTGGAGCCTCGCAACGATTCCAGGCACAGATGTCCTTGTTTTAACTCCTCTGCGATGGAGCCTGGCAGGCCGGGCGGGGGAGGGGGCGGCTCGGCAGCCCCCCGCTGCGGAGGGGACCCCCCCTTTCATTCCACCTCCAACCGGACGGGATCCCGGTGTCCCCATGGTACAGACCCAAGGGGGGGGGCAGCATTCCGCATCCCCATCCCGACCCCTTACCCCCGACCCCCGGGCAGCCCCCGAAAAGGAGCCTCCTCCGCAGCGCCGCGATCGCCCAGCGCCGGGAGCCTCGGGTTTGTTGTGTGTGGTTTTTTTTTATGGTAGCTGCAATTTTGGCAGAAATCTGTCTTTAATTTAGCTGTCCATATAAAAATCCGCACTGTATAATAATGAACAGATGCCATGAAATTTAAACTGAAGCAATGACTCCTCCTCTCCCCCCCCCCCCCTCCCTCCGGCTGGCACTCGCCGGTGGCAGCGGCGACCCGGAGCTGGCGCTGGCCCCGCGCCCCTGCCGCGTAGGGAGAGGGAAAGGGCCGCGGGCACTGGGGGGCACTGGGGGTAACGGGGGGGGGGGGATCCACCCCCATCTCATCCTGCCTTG